>NW_006434839.1:5690348-5713446 GCF_000325575.1 Pteropus alecto
ACTTGAATTACCCTTGAAGGATTAAGGTTCAAGACTGTGAAAAATTAAAAATGTCACCTAGCCTAGGAAATAGCATATGAATCAAAAATATCATTACTAAGCTTAACTACACTCCTAATCTTCTGCTTTCATGACATCTAAACTGTTTTGTTATTCTTAATGGACCAAATCCCCCTTCTGGTAATGTTCTGGAAATTCTATTTTTGTGGTAATTTAAAAAATCATACAGCATGTTCTTTATATTTGGTTTATGTAGGAGTTAAGACCACTTCAAACATACTTTTCTTTCTTAGTCTGATGGCTATTTAATATTGTGTCATTCACTGGTTGAAATAAAAGTAGGTTAATCTGCAAAAATCCACGAACACCCAAAAAGGATTGAATTGTATCTTTAAGAAATGATTTTTTTTTCAAAGTCAGACATCAAAGCCCGCATATTGCAGAAAGTTTATTTTGAGAAGCTTCAGTCAAAACAGTTTGGAAACTATGAAATGAGTCATTTTTTTTTTTCTTAAAGAAATGTAACTTTGTCTATTCTCACTGCATTTTTGGTTTGGTAGGAGACATCTTTATTCCACAGGATTTTAAAAGCATGTTTAAGATTCCATAGGTTTAGTATTACATCACTAATGGTTTCTAATGAGATCCAGGCAACAGCAAGAAGGGAAAAGAACAGCACGAAAACTGAATTCTACAACACCAGCTACCACAAAAAATGTGGAAAAGTCTCCATGCTTTATCTATGGCTGAAGCCATCTGGTCAAAAGGGGTAAATTCACATTCCATCAACCAGATGTAGATGACATGATACCTGATATTTGGTTATTTGGAATCAGTCATCTAAGGCACTGAGATTTTTTACTTTTCATGCAGATGTTTGCTGCCATGTGGTTACGGTCAAAATGAATTGGTGAAACATGCAAATATCTAGACATTGTATTCATTCTATGGAGCGCTTAAGACCTCAGTTACTTGTTTGATTTTGTTCTCATAAACACCTTCAGAAAAAAATTACATAAATTTTACTTTTGAGATGATGTCTGTGTATATATAGGAAGAGAATGACAAAAATAAATCTTCCCCCCAAGCCTTCAGCAATTCTGGCATTTTAAGGAAGACAGATGAGGGGACAGTTGGGGCAAGCAGGATAACCCACAGAGGAGGTACTATTCCAGGGCAGATCCTTTTCTTTGGGGAATGATAATGGGTAAGTGGGATGAATGGAGAATTTTTAGAATTTTTGATTAAGGGTTCTGAAATTAAACTTTCTAATCTATGAATGGGTGTGATAACAGCCACTAACACCAGTTTGGAACTTCATAGTGTCAAAATTTCTTTTGCCTTCACGATCACATTTGATCCTCACTGAAGCCTCTTATAAAGTTTTCCATAGAACCGGGCATCTATAGACTGATGCTGGGCAATAATTTTGATAGCTGAACTGATAAAATTTATCTCTTGTTCAGACAGGTGATTCTAGAAATTCTACAAAGTCTCTCTTTATCTCATTTACCCATTATCATTCACCCAATAAATTGTCAGCGCAAAGCAAGGAGATAAAACATTTTCTCATTTATCTGACAAACCTCATTTTGGGCCTAGACATTGGCATAGTAAAAAACAGCTATTGGCACCTCATGAAACAGGAAATTCTAAAAGTGAACATTTCTAATTTCTCTTCAATATATAACTTCAACTTAGCAAGCAGTCCTGTGCCCAAAATAATATAGAGTTGCCCAAGGATTGGCACCACCTTGAGCAAGAATTTGGTGAAAAGCCACAAAGTCGTCAGTTGTTTTATGATTTTAGTCTCAACAGTTTTATTAATAGCTTCAGACTTTCCCCTCTAAGTGTCTGGCCAACAGGAGAGTTCAGTGTGTCACATCTTACCCATTTTTATAAAAATTAATTGCTAAATCTTTGATGGAAACAAGGAAATGATAAATAGACAGAGAGACAGACAGAAAGGCATGCTGGAGTTTTAATTGTTTGAGCTACAGATGTCATCTTTAGACTTTGTCTGACTTCACTATAAAACAAGGAAATTTGTACACTTACATTTTTTCTTATAATCCCTTCCCCATTATAAAGTTATATTATTATTATTTCTGACATTGTTAAAGTATATAACTTTACATTTTGTAATCATAATGCCAACAGTTGCTTAGCCTTAGTTTTATATTTAAATTGACTTATTTGAAGTATAATCTAAGATGAAAACAACCAAATTTTAGTGACTAAAGGCAAGTAAATAGTTTGCATAGCTTTTCTCCTCCCTTCCCTCCCAATGGTCATTGTGGTTTCATGTTACCATTTAAAATTTTCTAAGAAATGTATCCCATTGTCCACATGTTATTAGTCTTTTAAAAAATATTTTAAAATGCTGGGAATGCTAATATATATTTTAAAGTCAAAACTACGGTTCTCCACCACCCTCTGCTTCTTCCCACCCCACATCCCAGAAAAATAATATTTGACAGTATTAACAATAATGCAGAGTAACACATCTGTTAAATTGGGAAGCTATGGACATCTAGTGTTTCTAGAGAATCTCATTTTAAATTACACTAATGACTAAGGATGCAAGGTAGACCTTCAGATCATCTAAACATTTCCATTGGATAATGTGGTCCATCTTCCAGGAACAGCGAAGATGATTTTTTTCCTTATATTATAGCCTTTGTTCCAATATTTTGTGGATCTTGTAGTAGTATTTGAATAAGATCACCTGACATCTAGACTTTCATTGTATCTATCAGCAGTCTTCAGGCTCAGAAGCATTTTACTGGAAGATTAAATGTGTTTTATCCACTTGGCCTGTGCCAGATTTCTCCTAGATTTTATTGCTTCCCTTTTCAACAACATAGAACCAAATATTTTCCCATAGGAACCAACAGACATGGGAGTAAAGTGGTTCCAAGGGCAATTCTACTCATAGGTTTCAGGTCACTGTCCATCTATCTAGTGTCAAGATCATCAGATTAGTCAGTTTAATCTTATTAAAGTATAGACAGACCATCCTTATCATAACTATCAGTATGGACTGAAGTTACACCGAGAATATGTCTTAGAAGTTTCTGGTTACCATAGGTATAGACATGAACTTAAAATTCTCTCTTAGATCCAAATTCTCATGAAAACCAAACTGAAGTGAGTAGAAGGATAAAAAAAAGCAGATCAGAAAAATTTGAAGACCATGTCTGATTTTCATTAGACCCAATGTTTTAGTTCCTGTTCTCTTTCAGGGTGTAGTTTAGAGGCCAGTGTGTATTTTCATGGCTATCCTGATCCCTTCTTTAAAACTATGTGTTTTATGTGTAGTCATCACAGGGTGATCCAACACAGAGATCTCTGCCATGCCTTCTAATTTGCTGACTAAATTTTTCAAAACTTGATAGAGCTGCTTTCCACATTATTGAACTGGGTTGAGGTTGTGTAGGTATTTACATGCTTTTGTTAAGCAATCTGGAGTATCTCAAACAGTAAGGGAATGGATATCAGTTTGGCCTCATGACATCAACTCAAAACAACACATTTATAGTAAGCATTTACTATGTGCTAGGAACAGTGCTAAGCAAAGAGGACCAAACTATAAACAAGAGAGACATTGTTCCGGTCTTATTAAGTTTGCAGTCTAGTAGGGATATAAATATTAAATATCATAATACGGTGTGATAATCTTGCTCTAGAGAAAGTATCAGGCATTGTCAGAGCACAGAGAAAGGGAATGAGTCAAACTTGAGACTGTTTAGCTTTCTTGAGGGAGCAATATCTAAGCTGGGACTTGAGGTAGCCAATTGAAAGGGTGTGGAATGAAGTGGGAAATGCTTCTCAATTTCCCAGAGAGTGTCATTCATGTCTCAAAGGTATTCTCTACTCTCGGCCTTTGATTTTTCCTTCCAGATTTCACCTGGGGTCGCTACTCCATCAGGTTAGATTCTTTGTCTCGAGTCCCTCTTGCTTTGTGCAAAAGGAGAAGAGCTTACAGAGGAGAGGGGAGGAGAAGACATTGTCTGGGTTTGGGGTCTGGATTTGCTATCTTTCTTTCAAAGAAAAGCCCTCTTTGGGGTGGCCAGTTTGGATTTTCCTCACTGATGGAGCGTGATTGAAACCTCTACACATACCTCTGGCACCCAGTCTCCTGTTTTTTCCTCCTAAAGTTTTCCGTTACAAATAAACAAAAATGTTGGCATGTGGACTACTGACCCTGGTTGACTGCTTGGTTCCAGTCTTGGAACGCATTATAGACACCAACTTCACGTTGTGTCCAGCTGCCACTTGGAGCATGGCTGCCATCTGACCTGTTTCTGTGGTGACCCACAGAAGCTCTGGCACAGTGGTGGGTCATTGAGTTATATTTTCCAGAGAGGACTGATAATTGCGAGATTTACTGAGCAGCGAAATATGACCCATTAAATTCAGCCTAAAAATAATTTTTGCTCTGAAAAAAGAAAATCTAATTACCTCGTTCTTCACTATGAAAAATTGGGTTCATCTGGGTAAGGAGCCATGGACCCTTCCTTTGAAGTAGACCATACATTCCAAAAGATCTCTGGCAGAGTCTGGGGTCTGCTTCTGATTAGATAACTGACATACACCTCCCTACATAAACATCAAACCCTTCAAAAATAGAGAAGCACCTGAATAAAATGCATCTTTGTTTTAAGTAGAAGGCTTTCTGCAATAATTAGTTATTGGACAGCAGTTTACTTTTCCTTTTATCAACCACTGTTAAGGCCTAAGAAGCAAAAACTATATCAGATGAAATTCTAGCTGAAACTTCAAATCAGTCTTCAATCCAGTCTAGGTAGTATCAAGTTTACTGTTGACCTCACGGAAGTACTTTTACATTTATGTTCCATCCCTGCCTCACAGAACTGAATTCATTGCTAATAAAATATGAATCTCGAAAAGTAAAATATTGTGTTTCCCTCAGAATATGTTGCTCTTTGTGTAGACGACAAAAAATAAAATAAAACAACTTAAGTCTCTGCGTGTATGTGTATCTTGCCTCCTTCCACAAGGAATGTGATCTTTGTATATACAACTCAAAAACAGTTAACCAAGGAAAAGAGAACAAGAGTAAACTCCTGTGGCCTCATTACAGATGAGGTTATAGCGAAATGGGTTGAAGGTTACTGTGAAGACAACTATTGTTTGAAAATTCTAATCCTGTTGCCACATACATGTGACTTTTCAGGCAAATCCTAAAAGGAGAAATAAAAATCAATATCTTCTATCTTGAAAGGCTCCTTAAATAGTGAAACGAGTTTGAGACTTCCTGCTTCACTTAGATTCTTAAATACTTTGTGCCAACTGATTGCTGCCTCCCGGTGTGGTTTTACCATTTAGCTTTTGTATATTTTACGAAAGGAAACAATAACTTTGTTATGTCCTTAACAGGTTGGGCTTTATGAAGATAAACTTTTAGAAGAAATGTAATTTTTAAAAACAGCTCACTCAGTTGCAGGCAAGCTTGTCTCTTCAAAGTGTAGAGAAGTGTTCAATAAACATCACTTGGGCACTTCCCCATAAAAAGGTCAGGATCTAGAGAAAGACTGTGGTTGTTCTGAATTATTTCTTGTTTTAAAAAGTGCTTTCTATCTGAAGGTCTGTGGATTGTACCAATGTCAATTTCTTAGGTTTTGATACTGTACTATAGTTAAGTAAAATATTACCTCTGGAAAAAACTGGAGGAAGGGTTCTTGGGACCTCTCTGTACTATTTTTGTAACTTCCTGCTAGTCTATAATTATTTCAAAATAGAAAGTTTTAAAAAATTAAAATTAATGTCGGTGGTCAAAAAGAGCAAATAAGGAAAAAAGTCCTTTCTAACCAGCTCGAGAAGGCACATATCTATCTGTTGACACTGTGTTTGTTAAACAGAACCCTTCATTAATACAGTCTTGCAGAAGCCTCTCAGCAAACTTGAACTCCTCCAGAGATGCACTCTTGACAACTCCAACCCTACATAAAAAGACTAGAGATTAAAAAAAATAAAAAAATAAAATAAAACTGAAGCGATCATGATTTCCTAGCAAACGTAAACAGCACTTCATTGCTGTGGTTATCACACTAACACTCTCTACGACAAATAATCCAACTCAATGAATCTTGTCTCTACTCCTATAACGGCCACTCTTCTAAAACAAAAGGTAAATAACTATTTACAAAGCCAGGAAGAAAAAAGATTCCACCAGAGAAGTTTAAGGAAACTTAAGTTCATTGTTCTGCCTTCTGACTCAGTAGAGCTTCAGCACTAAAGCCATGGACTTGTCAACAAAATGTAACTAGCATTGGAAGGAACCACTGGAATTGTCTTCTCCAGTATTTGGCTGAAGATATGGGTCCTTTGACTGCACAGTTCACTTCGATGTCCTTACTCTCTAAATTTTACCCATTCATTTGAAGACTCAAAAAATCCTGCAAAAATGCCAGTTCAGTCAAAGCCACAACATAAACATAAAACTTCCAAATTAATTGATGTTGTATATACAGAACAGCCAACCGTTAGCTTAAATTAGGTGAACAGAAAGTGACTGTTCAGAAATGGTTGTGTTTATGCAAATGTACACGTGGTATGAGAATAGCATCATAAGTTCTTTCAAATATGTTGGAGTAGCTTTTAAATTACAAGCTAAATGTAACTAGTCAAGTTCCCACCTTCTCCAGTATGTGAAAATCAATAAATAGAAAATGCAAGAACTCCAGCAATTTCCTTCAATAAATGGTTGTTAATTGATAAACTGTGAGACTCTTGGGCCGAAGGCCACGGCAGGGTACAGTGCTGGGAATACATCTAATTCGAAAAACCACACATTTAACCAGATACTGAGATAAACTCCAACTTGATATAAAATGTGGTTTTATTTTAAAACTCTATCTGAAGGTCTGTGGATTGTACCAATGTCAATTTCTTAGGTTTTGATACTGTGCTATAGTTAAGTAAAATATTACCACTGGAAATATTTTAGTCTACATGTGTACATACAAGCTGTTATATTTTTCCAGAAAAATATAATATTGGGGCTGAAAGATGATTGCCACTGGAGGGAAGTTATCTAACTAAACTAAATCAGCAAACCCTTAGCTAGGCTGAGAGAAAATAGAACGGCCCCGAGCAAAACTAATATTCTAGATCTGGTCAAGGGGACACGAGACACATTCACAACTGAATGACCCTGAGTAACAGCGCAATTAAAAGGAAGATTCTTAAAGAATTGATATTTTACAAAAGGAATATGTGCCAATTAAGAGGATAGATTTTTTAAAAATTAACATACTTTATTTTTTTGAGATTAGATTTTTAAAAAGTATTTGATAACAGATTCTTTTGAGAATATCATAAATTTATAAATTATAGTACATATTCTATCTCTACTTTTTTTTTATGCGTTTGGTTCAAACACCCGATTGCTCAGTTCAACTAGCTTACTAGATTTGCTCAGTCCGGTCAAAACCCTAAAACTTGCCAGCTTCTAGAAGCTAAAGTAAAACTCTGGACTGAGATCTCACAGGCCTACACCTTCCCCCAACCTTAAGAACCATTAGGGTCACCCCTCTAAACCAATTATAAGAATATAATATTGATGACCCATCAGGAACAGATGAAGACATTACAGCAACTCATTTAGGGAACTCTGCTGGTGATCAGAAGAGTTCCCAGGAGAGTGGAATGCAGCTCTGATCTTGTAAAGGAGGGAAGGCAGGCAGGCAGGTGGGGTGGAAGGGTTTTAAACTAGAATGCAATTAAACTAGAAAGTCAGGCAAAACCCAGGGGAGTCCTCAAGACAAAGTTGCCCCATCGGAGGGGTCCCACATCTCCCAAGAAAGAGCCTGCCTCAATACCCCTGTCAAGCTCCATTGGAAGTATTGCTTCAGCAAGAACATGGATTTTCACGTGCAGCTGCTGAGGCATCGGTCAGTTGCACTCCTGACAGTAGCAGACCTGAGAGGCCATTTTCAAAGCCACCACTGTTGACTCAGCCTAACCTTTCTTTCACTGCTCCTGTATATTTACCTTCCACTGTCATTGGGTCAATAAATTCTCCATATAGTCTCACAGCATTGCCTGTACCGTTGTGTTTTAATATAAATACCTTCATCCAACATATTTTATTTTCTTCTCTGTCTTAATCCTACTTAATCTTCAAGATCCAGTTGAAACGCGTCTCCTCCAAGATGTCATACCAGATCATTATGGCTCCCATTTAACCCCCCTTTTCTGTCTAGGGTCTTAACTCTACCTTCCGTCATTAATTACATACCACGTTACCCTGCTCTCTACAGTTTTACGTGTGATCATTAGCTTTACTCATATTCTAACAAAGTCCCTGACTTTGCTTTTCTTTTTAATCTTCTCAGGGCTCCACACAGTGTGACAAAAAATATGGTTAAATGAAAATAAATAGCATTCTTAGAAAGACAGACAATCCTAAATGTAAAATTTAAATATTTTAAATAAATCTCAGTATCAGACACATCAAATTTCCTAACCCACCCATCGTATTCCCTCCAAGAGTTCTCGAGTGGAAGCCTGAAGCTAATTAGAACGACGATTCCCTTGCAAAGCAAGATAGCAACATTGACTGGGTATACTAACGGACCGGCAGCAATCATAAACAGAGGTTGCTTCAGGTGGAGGGGATGAAGCAGGAGACTGCTTTTGAGGGCCACTGAAGTTAGCCCAGGTGCTAGTTCATAAGGGCTCATCCTAAATGCCTAGCGAAGGGTCAAAGCTTATATTCAGTTTAGGTGATCTCTCAGAGTTTGGCAAGCAGTGATGTGGGCCATGCTTAGAGGAATTGAGACCCTGTTCATTGGACTCATCTGTTAGAGTTACACCAGTTATAGACGATGGTGAAGTCCAGTCAGAAAGACAGAGAGCAAAGGGTTGGGCTGAGGCTGCAAGTAGGGGTCAAGGGTCTAGTGAGTTGGAGAATTCTGTTGAGGAGAAATCGAGGACGGGAGCAGAAGCTGCTTCTCATTTTGTTTGCTCCCCTCCTCCAATGCTCAATCTTTAAAGATTTACCATTCATTCAGATTCTTGTTCATTCTTTCATTCACTCATTCATTCATCCACTCATTCATTCATTTATATTCGTGAGCATATTACAGGGAATGCTAGGACAAGGGATACAAACATGAGCAAGGTGAAGTTCAAGTTGTGTAGGAAGACACTCAAGTAAATAGGTTATTAAACCATAGTGAAATAAGTACTGAAAAGAGGAAACGATTATTATACAGGTTTGAGGTGGTCTGTAGAGCTTGGTGTGCTCCAAGTAAACAGCCCTCCCCAAGGCTCCGCTATGCTCTTAGTAGAAATGAAAAAAGAGCCCAGAATTCTGCACATTCTTAAAAGGAAATCTCTCCCTCCTTAGGAACAGTCCCAGCCTCATGATTACAATCTGCATGTGAGGCCATCAGGACTGACTGTATCACACCCTGCATTCTGCAAGACCCCCAAGACTTCTAGATTTTCCTGCCCTGCCCATACTCCATGCCCAACTGGTTCTGTGCATCTCCAGCTCTGATCCCACATCATAACCCTTCCTAACTCCTCTAGAACTCAGGATCAGTCATTAGCCAAGACCCTACATATCAAACTCTTCTTTGAATGTTTTCTCCTATTCCATGCTTCCTATATCCCCTTAAAATTTACAGTCCTCCTGACGTCCATACACTTGAATCCCAGAGCCTGGCGGTGATCTTGCTTTCTCCTCTTTGCCATTTTTCATCCCTCATTTCTTTCTAAAATACCACCCCACTACCCCTCCTTGTTGCAATCATTTACTGATCCCTGTATTACTCCCCTTCATTTCTAGAAGATTTTAGCTCCTGGTTATAACTCTTTTCAATACAATGTCTGCCATAATTCTTAGTAATTTCAAATAGTCGTGTACGTGATCCTTCTAATACCCTGGCCTCTTAGTTCTTTGAGCTCCTCTCTTCAAATAATCTTGTCCTTCAACATACCTCAGCTACCCACCTCCTTTCCCAGATAACATCAGATGACTCATCATTCTAAACCTCTGCTTTTCAGGGAGCAATCAGGCAGCTGAACCGAACCAGGAGGAGAACTCACAGCTAAGCTGACTGGTTTTACTTAAAATTCATTACCACTAAAGTTAAATGCTTAGTGCCACCAGGAAATTCCACTGTTTTCCAAGTCCAAACACCTTTTCTTCTCTTCCACAACTCCTCCTTCTACATTTTCCCCAAAACTTAGTAAATGGAAACTCTATTCTTCGAGTTTCTTAGACTAAAAAACCTTGAGCTCATTTTTGACTCCTCTTCCCAGTGGTGTGCTGGTAAACAGGTAACAGCAGGCACTCAGCTATGCAGAGTGGGCGAGAGGGGAAGGCCCAACTTCCTTCTGCAAATACCCCCACCATCATCCGTTTCTAGCTACAAATGTCACATCGTTGAACACTGAGCTGGCAAGAACTGCACAGTGGTGCACTATTACATATAATATTTCCACCACAGAGATACGAAAGATGTAAGTAACTAGGAAGTAGTACATTTTTAATATTTATTACCTTTTGTTTTAGTGTAACCCATGTAACTAGAAGTTTACATAATTGAATTTGTAATATGGCTTGTGTTTAACAACTGGCTCACAAAATTCCTAAACATTTAACTATCGATTTTCACGATCCCCAATGAGCTGGCTCCAGGACACCACTGTCCTTTTCTCCTTCACTCCAATTCATTAGCAAATCCTGATGCTCTCCATTCAAAATGCATATCTAGAATCTGATTGCTTTTCACCGTTTCCACCAGTGCCACCCTAGTCTGAGCCATCATTATCTTTCGGTTACATCAGCTCTCCCACGGCCCCTTTCTCGGGAGCCAGACGGAGACTCTAAGTCAGTTCATATCCCTTTTTTGATCATGATTTCCAACTGCTTCCCTATTCATAGAGAATAAAATTCAAAGTTCGACAAATGGCCTACAATAATGGGGGGAAAAAAGGGTTAAGGGAGAAGAAGAAGAATGGGAGCAGAGAAAGAAGGGAAAGAAGGAAGAAAGAATGAAAAAGAAAATAAATAATAGTGGTATGGATGGGTGCCACTGTGAGAGTGGAAGGGCCTGTGACTCAGACAGGGGTGGGGGAACATTTCCTGGAGGATGGCACCCTTATGTGGTCCTTAGGAACAGCACATACACACTCAATTAGAAGAAGTGGGGACTCGTTCTTCTTCCTTTATAGAAAATAAAACAGCATTCCACCATACCAAGCTAGATTGCTAAAGAGACGATCCCAAGCGGAGGAAAGTAAAGGTGGCCTGTTGCATATGAAGAATACTGTCCCATGACACTCCCAGGAACAGCCTGGTCTCAGAAAAATGGCTAACTGCAAATATTTGATAAGTGCTTAAAAGTTTTCCCCAAAGCTCCAAACCCTAAGGGAAGATAGAGTGTTCCCAGGCCAGACTAAAACCTTTTAACCTTAAGTCCCTTAAACATAAATAGGTTGCCAAGATGCCGAGTGGATATTTAAATCATCCACTTCCTGTTTCAGTGCTATCTCTCTCTTTTGGAGAGGGACCAAAAATGTTTCATTCCTTTTGGCACTGCTTTCTTCATTTAAAAAGGATTTATACTTCAGGGGTTTTGACTCCAGGAAAAAAAAAAAATGAGCACATATTTTGGATGTCAGATTCTGAATGTTTTGACCCTTTCAAACAAAAATACACTACTCTGTAGCCAGTGAAGTGAGAGAACCAGATCTGAGAGAGAACATGTCCAAAAGGGCTTCTAAAGTGACAAGCAAAGAGGGGAAATTGGCCCATCTACAATAACTTGTTTAGGAAACATTAAAAAATAGTCCATCTAAGCAGTTGATTTTAAATGGACTGCTCGTAAATGGTTTTGTTTAAATGTAATTTAAGATTATCTAAGTATTTCCATCATGTCTGAGCTATCAGTCAATTAAACTTCAAATGTGATGAAAACGCGTCCATGGCTAGTTTTATGAGGTTTCATGAAAAAGAACAGGAGTAAATAGAAGGTTCCTAATGATGTATCTTGGATAGAGAGCCTTCTTTGAAAGTTCTCAACCAGAATGAGGGTTGATAAGGAGCGAGCAGGGATAATTTCAGTGTCCCAAGTAGCTTTTGTGAATATCCATATTATCAGCCTGTGTTGTCTGAAAAACTCTCCGGCCAATTCCGACTGTACTCGACAACACCTCTTCGCAGCTAAGATGCTTCAAGGAAGTAGCACAATATTAGAAGTATTAACACAGCATCAGTGAACATTCCTGTCTTCAATTAATTAAATTCAATTCAGTATTTGTTGATCCTCTACTCTGCGCTTGAGGTCGTGCTTGGCAGTGGAATTGAGGGCAGGGTATACAAAGGTCAATGAAGACTGTTTCTGCCTGATGGTGAAGTACAGTGAAGAGTAGTAAATCCTGTTGATCAGAATAACACACAGACATTGAAGCTGTGGGAACCCAGGAGGGGAAGCAGTTATTCTGGCCAGGGCCATCATGCAGTGGTAGTATATGAGTTGAACCTGGAGTTATAGCTTGACTTTCAATCAGTAGAGAGTGAATGGAATAGTACCCAAGACCAAAGAAACAGTCTTCTTAGTTGACAGCTCATGCTGATAGACAGTTTCATGGGGAAATATATATGCAACCTGGGTGGTTAGTCCTTCCTGCATGGCTCAGGAGCTACCAGGAGGCTTGCTCACACATACCGAGCTGCTGCAGTCTCCGCTAAAAGGGAATGGGGAGGCATTCCCCGATTGAGAATGTAAAGACTGAGAAAAGAATGGAGGCCCCAGCAGGCCTCACAGGTAAACTGTGGGTTTCATCATATTGCTACTGTTTCAAAAATTGGCACACACTTGGGTGCAGAAAAAGAGAAAACCTTCTGCTAAGGGGAAGTACTAACGAGGGAGAGTACTAAGAAAGAAGTCAATGGTTCGATCCTCTCATTGGCCAGTACAACGGTTGCCTACTAGCTCTCACTCCATGGAGCATCTCAGTGGGCACGCTGTTGTCTTAGGGTTCTGTACAAAAGTATATTAACTATTGGAAGAACAACATGTATCGATCCTACTGAAGTTCATAGTACATGTTCTTATAAATAAATCATGATATAATTAGAACCAACTGGAGAAAGAGGATAGATCCCTCACGAGGCATAATCTGGCAATTCAAAGGTGTGTCAGAAACTGGGAATACTTAGAAAACACTGATTAAAACAGCTGAGAGTAACCCATTGGATGACTGGCCTTCTCCAACTATTTGATTTATTACATATGGGTAGGATTTAAGTCTATTTGCTGAAAATGCAGGATTAGGCCAATTGGGATGATTAGACAGCAATTGGCAACTAGTCACAATATGTTCACTTTTAGTAAGCTTTTATGATTCTTAAGTTTATGCTACTTCTGAGAATAATATTCATCAATTTATATACTTTTATAAAAATTCAATATCTACTAAGTGTTTGGGTGACCTTACTATATCTGTAAGCCATCCAAGATTCTTTTTAAAACTTAATAGTTTTTGGTTTTCTAAGTATTGTCAAAAGATGGGGAAAAAGCCTTAAACTTGAGGGTGTTCTTGTGGAATTTGGCTCCCATGTCCCATTTCTGTCTGTATAGCTTAATTTTTTTTTAGCAATGAAAATATGTTCTCATCACCTCTACAATACAAAGCAAAATGTTGGCTTACAGCCTTTTGCGATTGTGAGTAAGCTGTCAAGGCATTAATATTTTAGTGGCTCCAAAGTTGAGTTGAGGGAATTTTAATCTTATTTTCTTTGTTTTCCAATGTGACTACTCTAAACCTCTCTTTTCATGTTGGAAAATAAAAAACGACAGACATGACTAAAACTGACAGTCAAAATACAGACAACTCTACCCTGTCGAATGTACATTTTGTTCTAGATGAAGTGGTGCTCTGGAAAAAGACACGAGCTAAAAGTAACATATAACAGCTTGGTAAAAAATTCATGGCTGTGAGAGGAGGGAACTAATATTTATCGAACCTCTACAGGCTCGGTGCTAAGTTATTCATATTATCTCATTTGTTTCTTATAACTCCCACCCCTACCTTTTTACAGATGAGGAAATGGAAGCTCAAAAAGGTTCAATATTTTACCTACGCCTGACAGCTGGTACAGACCCCATGCCTTTTGCACGACAACTGGGTTCTCTCTTGTCTATCGATGCTGATCTACCAGCTGCTTAGAACACTGAGTTGAAAAGAATTCTGAAGCCACGAGAAAGAATGCTATGTTTAATTAGCAATGTCAGTCAAAGGCTAGGAGCAAGATTGGTGGCAGGTATATTATTTGTGTCCCCAATATAACACATGAACTTTTACTGGTAATTTTAGCTTGAAAGTAGGAGGCTGGGATGAGTATAAAATCCTCGTGGATTCTAGCTTTAATATTATTTCCTTAGTAACTATAGATTTTCTGAGTTAGTCTTTCCCCTGGTTATATTATTTTCTTACTATTATTTTATTTTCATCTAAAATCTTTAGTTAACTTTTTTTTTTTAATTCCTTGGGAAGGAGTCCATCATCACCTATATTCAAAGAGTTAACTCAGTGTTATGACCAATTTCATATTGTTGGAAAGTTAATATTAAATACTCTAGTGTAGACAATGTATACATGTATGTAAATTAATTCTAATCGAACCCTAGGAACTATTGTTAGTATATGGTGGACTCTAATCAGGGGTTACACACTCCCAAAAGTATAAGAGGTATTTTAAATATTACTATCTAAATTCATACCCAAAGGTCTGTAACAGAGCATAAAAGATGTGGAAATAGTTTTTATTTGGCAAATGAGTGGGTGCTCAATATATGTGATTGGTAGGCTAGAAATGTTTGTAGAAATGTAGAAATGTACAGGCATCTCCATCCTTGTGCGTACAGGGATTGAGAATCTGGTCAATCCTGATTTGGAGGAATGCCACAAATCTAGGATTCTATTCAGGCCTATACCCATTTAATGAAATATTTGAGCTTGGCTGGAAGGGAAGCTGATCCTGTCATCAGAATATTGTTAACATTTGCCAGGGAGTAAAACTTTTGCATAAGATATTTGTTGGAGCAACTAAAAGGACTGAGAGAGAACTTCCCCAAGTGTACAGAATAAGTTTTACAATTGTTTTTGTGCTTGCTGGCTAGTAGATGTTTGCATGTGTAGTAGATGTTTGCAAGTCTCTCAGACTCGTTTCCATTGTAACTCACCATGCATGTGGCATTGGGGTTATCTGGCAGGAAGCAGTGCCTATGTCTAATCATTGGAAACTATCAACATTCACCATAAAGATCCAGGCAATTATCTTAGATCATTTTATAACAATCAGTTATTGTGGGAAGTCTAGTAGAGACCTTTTCTTCCTCCTCTCTCCTCTCGGTATTCCAGAATTATTTACTGGAAAGAAAGAGAGGAAGTCGTTCAAGAGTCATAGCCACCAGAACTCGAAGCCACCAGACTCTATGCTGGGAGCATCATGGTGGAGGTGGGAGCAGAGCTTTGAGTCCAATATAAGATGAGATTTAAATTTTAAAATAAAAATTTATTCTTCTTGAGTTTAGGAGGTGGGCAGAGATGTAATTAAGGGATTCCTATACCTAGTGATAAAAGGAAGTTTGACATAGAACAATTAGAGGTACTGATGGGGAAAAAACAAAATTATATTGTCCTTATACCCTCAATGAATTGAGACATCTTAATAAAACCAGTCATGTTATCAGGAAAAGAAATTCGTATGGTTGGACTAATGCTTTAACATATGTACAAGGTGAGGTCTCCAGATCTCACATTCCTCGTAATCCTCAAGGAGTAAGATTTCCATTTCTCCCATTAGAAAATCACTCTTGTTTAAGAGATAGAGCATGGAATAGGAAAAAGGACCAGGGACAGCTTTTCTGACCGTCATGAAGGTTCCCTATTTGCATACAAACACAGAACGCTGCCTTTCTGCGTATCTTCCGCTCACCATCGCTATCATCTCCAAAGGAGGTAACGAATTATCTTTCAAAATGTATTCGAGGCTAAATTTCCACTAGGTTAATTTAATTTTCCTCAATTGACAGTGCAGACGGAATGAAGAAATAGGTAAAACTTGAAAGTTAAAAAAAAAAAAGTGTCATTGGCTATTGGCACTCGGTTTTACCCATCAGATTTATTGTTTGGGAGCCAGGTTGTGATGAGGAAAACTAGCAGAAAAAACTTTTCCCTTTGGCCAACATCCCCAAATTACCAGTTTGCTTAGTGACAAACAGATTGATACATAGAATATAGAAAAATAAATACTATAAAAATTCTAATAGATAAGCATTTTATAGATAAAATTGATGGCTAAGGATTTATAACATATATACAAGCAGGCATTATAATTCATTCCATGTTCTAAGAGATGAGAATTTTGAATCAATGACTTTAGATTTCTGTTCAACACAGAGAACTAAACAGATCCAAGAGGTGTTCTTATTCTGTTTCAAAGACATAAATGTTGTAGAAAAAAGGTCAGAAAAACATTTAGAAACACTTAAATAAGCTTGAAAGCAGGAGAGAAACATCTCCAGGTTACAGAACATAGAGGGAATTCAAAGATAGATTGGCTAGGCTGAGTTAAAGGTGTAGCATTCATGGTAACATGGCAGAAAACTGCAACTGGTTTCCTGCATAAAGCCAAGAGCCGGAAAGGTTGTGTTCCTTCATGAACAGAAATAGCAATACTCTAACCCCGGTAACCTACTAATAGGGAAGCAACCTATCAGCAAGAGGTAAATAAACTCTGGGCAGAGAGAAAGAGGGAGAGGGAGAGGGAGCCAGCGAGAGCCCCTTTCTGTGTGAGGGAATGAAATTCAAATCTGAACTTCCTGCTTAGTTCCAGCCCCAAATTGATAGGAAATGTGATCTAAAACCAGTGAAACTGACAGGGACCAATGAAGGGAAATGGGAAACTATCCTTTGGGGCATGCCTTCACAATCTAGGCAATGCCTTAAAACGTCTCAGAATGCTGGAGCTTGGTTTAGAACAACTATAAAGAGATTGTGAAAGTCTTCTTTGGATAAACTTGTCCAAGAAAAAGGATCTAGAGATGCAGGCATTTGGTGATTGTCCATGGAAAAAAAAAACTAGCCTGTTTCTGCCACTGAGGCCATCAGTGCCCTCCCAGAGTTTCTGATAGCTTTTTATTGTCTAACTCCTATATGTGGACAGCCAGCCAGGGGTCACCAGGATTCTCAGGAAAGAATGAGAGACCAGCTCAAATAATAGAAAATAGGAAAACAAAGGAAATACGGGTGAGACAGGAACAGAAAAGCATGTAAAAATATAAATAATTTTCCCAAGGAGATAAAAGAACTTTTGTATCTCTGAAAAAAAGATAGGATATTATAAAAAGAGATATCTAAAACAATGACAGCAACAAAAGAACTGTTGAAAATTCAAAAAATTACCATTAAAAACAATGACTATAAAGACAAAAGTAAGGAATCCTCCTAGATATTAGAATAAGATATCGAATAGTAAAAAAAAATGTTTTGAGAAAATATAAAATCAGATGGTCGATTTAGGAGATCCAGAGGAGAGAGAATGAGCATAGAAATGTAGGAAGGAAATTATCACCAAAATGATATAAGAAAATGTCCTATAACTAAAAGAGATATTTTTCTAGATTGACCAGGCCCAATAAGTGTTCAGGTGTAGAGGTTTAAACGAAAAAAAAATCCAAATGATATCAGGGTACATTGTCATGAAATTTCAGAATATTGAAGATAAATAGATGATCCTATATACTTCTAGAAAAAAAAAGAGTAGGCAACATATAGATATTCAGGAATGAAAACAGCGTCAGGCTTGTTAAGAGATCAACATTGGAATCTAGAAGATAATGCAGGCGCATTTTGAGAAGTTTTAGAAAAAATGGTTTCCAGCCTAGAATTCTATGCCCAGCCAAAGAATCAGTCAAGTATGAGACAAATCAAAGACATTAGAAAATGATTTCTCCTCTGCACTCATGTTCAGGAAGCTCCTAGATGATCTTCCCCATCAAAATAGGGGTACGAAGAAAAAGGAATAATGGGATCTAGGAAGCAGAGGATTCCAATTTTAGCTCACATGAGAAGAAAATTCCTTTCAATCCTAAGATGACTGTGGGGTAAGGATTTTGAACAGCTAGCCGTGCAACAATCCTAGAGAATTCCAAGAAGTTTCCAGGAAGAATATCTTTAGAGAAAAAAAAAAAAAAGACAAATACCTAATGTGTTTGACCATATTGAAAACGGTTCGATGTTCGCATTAATGGCAGAAAACTATCATTAAAGAGGAGGAAGGTAGTAGTATAAAAAAAAAAAAATGTAGTCACAGTATACTATGTGGTCACTTAGGAGCAATATTTGTAGTTATAATAATGTTGGAAAGATGAGGAAGGTGGTGTCTATTTCTGCAGCTTCTCCTCTGTTTCTCAGATCTATCTGTTTATTCTGATACCAAACTGTCTTGAGTATGTGGCTTTATTATTGTTAGATGTTAACTTTCTACTATTGGAGATAAAAATTTAGCACTTTTATTCTGTAGGTTAGCTACATTTTCAAATAATATGTTCAATATGGCTTGCATAATGACTACACTACCTAGGGCCTAAAAATTCTGGAAACCCTGAGAAAATTGTGTATTTATTGTACTTTTCAAAGATTAATAACTGGATCCTTTGCTTTAAATGTAGAGATAATTTACTTAAATTGCTGTTTGAAGCTTGAAGAAAAACACATTGAGCTAATTATTTGAAAATGAAACTAATTTATTATTTAAAATTAAGTTTATCCTATGTTTTCAGACATTCATATATATTATTACTAATAATAAATATAGTGGATTTATCTCATACATCAAATGACAGAAATCTCTGACTGTATTTAGAAATTTATCTACATGCTATTTATGAGAGATCTACTTTAAATAATTACACAGAAATATCGAAAAATGAAAGGTTTAAAGTTATGTAATAACAATAGAAAGAAAGCCATAGTGATATTACTAACACACAAAAAAATTTAAGGTGAATCAATGATAAAAGGAATTCTCCATCAGGAAGATTTGAAAATCATGAATGTATGTATATGTTTCAAACAACAGAGCCTTGAGACACATTACTAATTTTACAAGGAGAAACGGACAGATTCACAATCTTTGTGGGAGACACTGACACAGCTCTCTTGGAAATTAATAGATTAAGGAACTTTTAAAAATTAGTAAGACTATAAGAGATTTGAACAATACAGTTAAAATAAATCAAAAAATCTTTAAGCAAATGAGAAGTATGAAAATAGAAGTGTTTATTTTTGTTTCATTATATTTAAGGAAACATTTAAAAGCTTTTTAAAGAAAACCAAAACACTTGTGTTACTCCGTTGACACAAAGTTAGTCAATATTTTTACTCTATTTAAAATTTTTAAATGCTCTACAATTTACCAAATTTTTTTTATAGCCCTGACTTTAGGTCTGACTTTCTGTTCCAAAGAGAATATTTGCCTCTTTAAGTTTAACCAATTCTATTCTTTTTCAGCTTTTCTCTTCTGTTCTATTTTCACACCCCGCCCCCCCCCCAAATCTTCTAATTATTTTCATTCTCTTGGCTCTTTCCTATCAGATGCTGAGAGACTTTATAAATATTTATGAACTGTTCCTTGTCTTCCTTGTGGAAGGAAAATACATAAATACCAGCTATTTCCTCTGTGTGCAAACTGGAACGACTTTGCCTGATCACTGTGGTGGTATTTGCTACCAAGTCTTTTATAAATACTAAATGGTGCATTTTTTCACGTTGTGCCCCCAAGTGAAGCAGGTTTTCTTTATATACCAGAAGGCCAATCCAAATGACACATGTTTGCTTTATCAGCCTCTGTAAAAGTCTAGTGGTAATTTATATTGATTACATAATAAGAAACTCCATCCCTGGTACAACATGTTCTTTCAGCTGCAGAGCCACACCTGTAGAAATGCTCACTCACATCTGGTTCCATAAATCTGTTCTTTCTGATCCTCTGGAGAGATACTTTTATGTAAACTATAGAGCTGCATGTGGAACAGGAGAGACTAAAGCAGATGGCTAAACCTAGCAATCATCTGCACCCCAAGCCTTGAGTTCTTATTCCCTTCCTTGACTTTGATGTCTTCCTATTTGAGAGTCAATTTAATCATTTTTTTTAATGATAGGTATCTCTTACCAGCTTTACTTATACTTAGATAACCAACTCAAAGTGCTATCAGGAGGTTTAAAGGCCTATCTTGAGTCAAGAATATTAGTTTCACTCATCGATATATAGATTCCTCCAATTAATATTTTTGATATGAAGATACCAAGGAAGATAGTTGTATTTCCTGATCATTATATATTTTCATCTTTATTGATTTCATTGTAGGTAAGTGTTATCAACTTAAAAAACAAACCAACCGTAATAAATCACATAACTGGTTACTTTAAAAGCAACTCATTTGTAATTACAATTCGAACTTAAAAATATAGTCCCCTCCTCCCCCGTTTAAAGTGATTTGTCGGTAAAAGCACAAGAACATTAAGGAAATAACCTTGATAGGCAGGACTAGAACAAGCCTTATGAGGGAAAGTTACAAAGCCACAAATCCAAACAAGGTTAAAACTAGGAGAGACCACATCTTGTCCAACCCCTTTGTTAGAAGAATTGACGCCCCAGAAGATTGAGTCACCTGCCTGACATCATCAAATCAAAGGCAGAAACTGAATTAAATAGATTTTTTTCTGCTATTATCTGCGGCTAACTCATATTTCAAAGAACGTTTGGAAGCTCAGTGCATGAAAGGCTGTTATCGAGATGAATTCTACAAAGCAAGCCCCTCCATAACTCGTATTTTAGTAATAGGTATTTTTCATTAATTGTGGTGCTTTTAAACTGACCAAATCCTATAGATTTCAAGATTTGGGGCAACATGGATCAGGCCTTTTTTTAAAAAAAAAATCTTCATTAATGTCAAAGCTCTTATAAGTGACTATGGTATGATGCCAGTTAAGGGCAGAGTTTCAGCAGTACAAGAGCCAGGTAAATGCTTTCACTCTAAAGCTTCTGCCTGAAACTGTAGAATGACAGTGCCAGGTGCCGCTGGATATAACCATCTGTTTGGGGAGACCAGCCTCAGGTAGCAGCAGTAGGGTTCCAGCATCTGGCATCAGGTGGAGCAGGCTAGGAATCCCAAGGGGAACAAACCAGAGACCAGAGAAGGCCTAGGGTATTCCAGGTGGAAAATTATCGGGAGATTGCTGATCCAGTTAGCATGTGTTCAAAAAAAGAGTTCACTTATGCGATTTTCACTCATGTATTAGAGTTTCATTAATATCTCCCTGAAGTACATATTAAATTTTTACCACATAAAACACGATTCTGTTTTAAGGGGCTTAAAAAAAAAAAAAAAAAAAGGACAGTAGGCAAAGCCTAAAGCAATGCAAATAAAGTAGAGAGTTTTGTTAACAATAACATATTGATATTGTTTCATTAGTTGCCACGAATGTGCCTAGGAATGTTAATAGAGGAAATTGCGTCTAGAGAACTCTGTAATATTCTTGCAACTCCTCTGTAAATCTAAGAACTATTCTAAAATAAAATTTTATTTTGAAAATAATAAAAATAAACAATTTGACCCACCCACAAGATTGCTTGTGCAAGCCTGGCTCCAAGCATACTTGCTAGGATCCAACACGCTTTTCGTTACCCTTCCTTTTACGTTCTTAGAGCGCTTTTAAACTTTAGTGTATTTGGCTATAGATATTATAATTATAGATATTACAAAACAGCACTTTCACGTAGATGATCTCGTGTAGTAGAAATTTAAATGCCAATGAAAGACAATTTTAGTGAATCTGAGGGCAGCAAGATTCTAAGATCTGCAATTATTTACCATGTGCTTTGGTTTTAGATAAAGCTTAAAGAAAACTTTTCTGACTCCATTAGAGAAAAAGCTAATATTGAATTTTAATGTTAATCTGTCTTAACCATCATTTTTCAGCACCTCAGGGTTCTCAGATTATCTTTAAACAAGATGATCGTCAATATTGTTTTGAAAGGTGAGGAAGGAAAGAAATATGCTTGCTCCAGAAGCTTAAAAACAAAAGGGAAAAAGGAAAAGCTGAAACTGAGGTTGAGGCATTCCCGGAAGAAGAGGTCAGCTGAAGCTGTCATGCCTGGGATAATTTTTAGAAACCTCAAATTCTAAACTTTGAATCTAGAGAGTTCTCTTTATGAATACATGATTTACATCCCCCCCCAAAAAAAAACCAACAACCAGCAAAAGTCTTCATATTTCAAAGGAAAAAAGAAAAGAAAAGAATGTCTTAAAGACACTTGACTGCCAAAAGTGCCTTTATATAAAGATCTCGTCACTCCCTACCTGAGTGTTACAGAGAAGGGAAAAAGGCTATTGTCGGTTTATAATTAGGAAGCCTGAGGCACAGGGACTATGTTCAAAAATCACACAGGTTATCATCTATGGACAGGAGGCAGAACTGGGGCCACTTCTCTAGTAGACCACCACCTGGAATCTGAGACCCTCGCAAAATATAAGAGCCAAGACATCAAAAACTTAAACTTTATTGCAAATACTCTCAGGAAAAAGAGTTAGCAAGCTAGAAACTACTCCCAGTGGAAAGAGTAACCGCTTTATTTTATCATTTTATCTAAGAGCAGAAATATGGAAAGATGTGAAAGTTGAACAAATATATATTCTCAAACTCCTACACTTTTCATTTCTTATTTACTCAAACACAGGTTGGTCAGTAGTTTCAGACTGGCTGATATAATCACTCCATCCGGTTTGGGGCAATCAGAGCTCCTTGGCAGATATTTCCATTGCATGATTGCCGTAACTATATACCTGCCCTGTGGAGGGTGCTTGAAGTATTTTGATTTTTTCCTTTCGCTATCATCAGTCTTTAAAAAAAGCTATATCTAAACGAGAGGGAGACCTAAAGCCATCGTGGCTAATGCATAAAGCCCGACAACAATAGAACAGTTCTAACTGTTCGAATCTCAGTGGGAGAAGGCACCAAAACTAGAAAAAAAAAAAAAGGAGGG
>NW_006434839.1:5714675-5730728 GCF_000325575.1 Pteropus alecto
AAGCAGGACCGAAGCTGAAAAGTGACCATGAAGAGGAGCTTTCGGGGAAGGGTAAAGGGAAATAGTGGCTAAAGGAAAAAGAGAAAAAGGAGACAAGTATAATGTGTAGGCAGTTTGCAACCAACCATGCCTAACACAGATCAAGTTAGGAGGGCCGCTGAGAGGAAAAGAGTATAAAAATTTAAGGATAGATGGAGAAGAGATAGAAGGAAATAAAGACAAGAGACAAATGACTCAGAGCAAAACTATGTGTAGGCTTCTAATATTTTCCCCTGTATTTGGAGATTCGTGGTTATGATCAGCATGTATAAAAATGAGTAGAAACATCCATCCCTGCTTTCCGCCCACCACAGGCATATGCAAAGTCCCACCTGTTGCTGCCTCCCCAGCCGGCCGGCTGCTCCAAAGCTGCTCGCCTCCTCTTAGCTCTCTGCCTCTCAGACTAGCAGGGCGGCCTTGGCCAAACCTCCTCACCAAGCCCCCTCCCCCGCTTCTGATGGCTGCATACCAGACTGTCTGCCACCGTGGTTTCACAGGCTTCCACATATAGGCCACAGTATGTGAAACTGCACTTCAGTGCGTCATTTCGGAGACCTCTTTTGACTTTTTACTGGATCAGAATTTTGTATTGCGAAAGGCAGACAGCAAATGTCAAAGGCAGGTTCAAAAGGCCAAGCGATTGCTAGCTAAGCATTCCCCAGACCTCGAGGGGAGATGGAATACCACCGGCAATAGGGGCTTTGGTGCTCAGTTTCAGAAAATACAGCATATGGATTTCTACTACCATTTTCAATTGAGGCATCTTATGGGTTAAATTGTGTCTCCCTCGAAATTCTTATGTTGAAGTCCCAACTCCTAGTACCTCAGAATGTGACCTTATTTTGAGTACTTCAGAATTTAGAGATAGGATCTTTCCCGGGAGTAATCAAGTTAAAATGAGGCCATTATGATGAGCCCAAATCTGACATGGCTGGTGTCTTTATAAGGGGAGGAAATTTGGATACAGATACACATACAGGGAGAATGCTACGTGACCATGAAGAAAGCCATCTACAAGCCAAGGAGACAGGCCTAGAACAGACCATTCCCTAGAAGTACTCAGAAGAAATTAACCCTGCTGACGCCTTGATATTGAATTTCTAGCTTCAAGAACTGTGAGATAATAAGTTTCTGCTGTGAAAGCCACCCAGTTTGTGGTCCTTTGTTCCAGCAGCTCTTGACAACTAAGACCCCAGATGCCATCTGGTCAAAGATGGGGAGTTAGGAGACCAGACTTTTGATAGTTTTTTCATTTCCATGAGAAGGATAATGAATGCTTCTTTGAGTTATCTGGAAGAATAGGCACCCTCTAAGGCAAGATCGTGTTGTCTGATTCTGAGTAAATAATTCCAACAGCTAATGCCTCACTTTCTCCCTCCTCCGGGAAGTTGGTTCCAGGACCATGTTCTGAAACCCCCACTGACTGATTGTTAAGGCAAAGAGTGATCACATAAATATTCTGTGTCTGAGCAGGAAGGTCAAACTAAAATACGAAGCCTTAGTGATAGATACAATATTCAAAGACAGCTGGCCAGGCAGGTGGACTGTCACTGCACAGAGAGGTACAGTCCTCGACTTCTCACCCGATCCTCACAGAATCAACTCCTTCTTGGCCTTTTGAATATGTAAGTTTGACACAATCAAACACTCAAATGGCTTAATGTTTTTGGACCAAGAGTCAATCTTTCAGTACCTAATGCTAGAATATCTCCCCTTGAGTCAGAGAAAAGGTATAATCCGCTTGTTAAGCTATCTCTGCTACCAGGAAAAACAAAAAACAACAACAAAACAAACAAACAACAACAAAAAAAAACAACACAGAAGTATTTCTGCAGGTTTATTCTTAAAAAAAAATTTTTTTTCAAAAAAAAAAAAAAACCCAAAAACTGCTATCGGTCTAGATTCTCATCTTATCTAGCTCTCACTTGAATAATCTCTTGAGTCACTTGTGAAAGAAGTAGTGTTTAGCCCGCTTCCTTATAAGGCAGAGAATGACAGGGCGCTTGTCTATCTGAACTGCAGTGAGGCTCTCTGACAAATTATAATGATTGGTTACGGAAACCTCTTGCTCTGGTTTCCATCGCTTTCCTGAGGAAAGACACAGAACAGACAGCTGTAGGGAGATGGAAAAGGTTGAAGTCAGGGAGTGGGGTTGAATCCAGCTCCGCCATTTGCCAGCTGGGCAAGTTATTTGATTTATTTTACTGCTCTGAGGTAGTTATTTTTGGCTAGAACAGTGCCTGTCACATAGCAGTATGCCCACAGGCAGTTGGATGAGCTAGCTCATCTTCTCAACCATCTCTAACCGACAAGGGTTGGGTCGATAACTACCGATCCATGTCTATTCGCTCTTCTTCCCAAGTTGTCCTTTTTCTCCTAATAAATTTCCATCTTCTCTCTCCCTCTCTCATTCCAGGTCTGAAACACTAAAAATCAACATAACGACGATCCAGCCTCAAGTATAATAAAACACTTCTGCCACACGAGACAAAGGTTGTTTAGAAGGATAAAGGCAGCACAGATCCAATGAGAAGGGCAGGGGAGAAAACTTTGCGGTTGAAAGGGATGATGGAGGTTGTTTGCTTCTGCAGAGTGGGGCTGTCCAAGCCCCCAGAAACAGACAGAGTTAGTGAAAATGCTTATGCTGACCTGAAATAGGGTTTTCTATAACGAGTATCTATTGGTCTTAGTCTCACCTCCTTGAGAACCTGACATAAAAGAAATTAGCTTCTTTTATTCCATTTACATGATAGCCAAGGAATAGGCAACTTAGGAAAGTGTGTGGCTAAGGGCACTGGACACCAAACAAAGCCCCATGCCTGCAGATAACCTCCACAGGAAGTCATGGCTGATAGCTGATGATTTTTTATTTTAGGGCCTATCATGTGCAAAGTCGTTTAGGGATATTATTTCTAATCCTTATAATAACTATGAAATGGAGGAATAATAACAATACCATTTTTACAGGTTAAGAAATTGGCTAGAAAATGATAAATTTGAGATTCAGATTCAAGTCTTTCTGATTCTAAAGTATGTTCTCAAACAGGTCACACCTCCAGAGCTGCACACAAAACAGGAGTCTCCATCAGCTGTAGTAATTACTAACAGACAGCACAGTGTGGTGGCTGAGCATGCGGACAATGAAGCCAGGTTATCCAGGTTTGAATCCTGGCTCTGCAACTTACTAGCTATGTGACCTTAGATGTGTCACTTAACCTAATTGTAATTCAGTTTCCTTATCTGTACGATTGGTTGTTATAAAGATAATATATGGAATTTTTATCTAAGAAATATGGATGTGCTACTTAGTACGTACTAGGCACTGTTCTGAGCACTAAATAATGATACAATTAGAGAGGATTCAGTAAGTTCAAACATTAACATTGGCTTTGGCTTTCTTATCAAGAAGAAATTATGGACATTTATTCCTTTACTCACTGAACTCATATAATAAGCACCTACTATGTGTGGGGTAAGGCACTTTTTTAGGCTTACCTCACAGCACGCACACACACACACACACACACACACACACACACACACACACAAAACCTAGACAAGGTTCCTGATTTCATGGTGCTTTTGTTCTAGGAGCTTAAGAAATAATTGACGAGTAAACAAATAAATATGCCATCATAAGCATACATTATGAATATGCATGTAACTAGACAACAGGTATTCTGATTGGCTCTCCTGTGTAGATGCTAATTTTACCAACTTTAAACCTAAGGGTCAGTGGTGTGTTAGTAAATGTTTGACAACAAGCTCTGGGGGATTGGGAGGGAAGAGGATTCTGATTTGTAGCATTCCCAAATTTCCTTGGCATAAATGGTTGGTCTCAAGCTCTCAACAGAACATCAATCAACTAAGAATTGGGAAGAGAAGTTCATTTGCACGGCATTCTATAGTATTTCCGTCATACAATAGATGTAACTAACCTCGAGAGCACAGATAATAGTAAAACTCCGTAAAATAATTAGGAAAGGATGAGTTTTGAGGATGTATTACCTTGGTTTTTTATATATCTTATTTTATTGTAGTTTACATAATTTGATTTTTAATAATGACTTTTTAACAACTGGTTCTCAAAACCCTGAAAATTTAACAACTGGCTCTTGAGAGCTAGTATGAGCTGACTCCTCACACCACTGTTTAGGGTACAGGGAGAGGGGGGACAGCGTCAGAGGGAAAGGAGACTGAGTCAGTATGCGGTCATTATGCTGACGTGGATCCTCATCTAATTCCTTTTTAGCTGCTCTTCTCCAGCAAGCCCTGCTTTTGTGTACACAGTTGGAAGTACTGCTTTGTAAACCAAAGAGCATCGGTACAAATATAGTAACAATCTGGCATTCTTACGGTACCAGGTCACTCACGTAGAGCTCTACAATCCTTAGTGAACACAATTTATGTACTTGGTGCTCTGAATATGGTACATTCTTCTGCGCAATACAGAGGATATAACTCCTGACCACTGAGTAAAGGCAGATGCTCTTAGAGATGGATTTTCTGTCCTACAAAAGCGAATTCCCTCACCTCTTTCCATGTCTCTTGTCTCTTAGAGCTCACATGCTTCTGAAAGGGCAGCCCAGGGAAGCCCCTAAGCCGGAGGAGCTGCAGGATGAGGGTGAAGGAAATCTCTCCCCTCTCCCTGCTAAGATTTATACATTTCTTACCATAAAGTGGAGAACAGAGAAAAACATCTTCCGCTTTCCCTGGTAAATTTAAATATCTAAAGTAAGCAATCTTCGAAACATCTTAAGGACAAAAATACTTAAAGAGAAAATGTGTCCTCAATCACCCTTCCCCCGGAGCCTAAATTTCACTTAGTAATGGTGCCTGGAACAGGAAGTGGAAATACCATGAGAAATTTTATTCTTGCCACATTTTCGATGCTTTGCAAAAGCAAACACTGGAAATCTCATCAGAAAGCTTGACCTTACAGGGTTGATAGCTTTGTGCCCAAACCAAACGAGTACGGAAAGCTGGAGGAATTTTCAGATAAGTATTCTAGCCCTTCTAGAGAAACTCTGGCAAAACCAATTTTTTTTTTGGAATATATGGTTGTAACTTTTAGAAAGAAATTGCTCAAAGCTAAACAACTAGGCTTCTGAGGAATAAGTACCTCCATATGTCTATTATAAATTATTTTAAGCATAGATGTACAAAACTGTTCCTGAGTCAGGGTATTTTAGTAAAATCACCGGGGAGTTTTTACACACTATAGATGTTGGACCTCACTCTAAACCTACCCAGTCAGAATCTCCAGGGGGCAGGTCTCAGAGATATATGTTTCCTAAAAGCCCTGGAGTTGATTCTGATTTAGACGGTGGTTAAAAATCTGCTGGATTATAGGCCAATCGGGCTGCATCATATAATCCCAATCCGTGAAGTGTTAAAATGAAGCATTCTCTCTTGCTATCAGGAGAAGCATTCTGGTGGACTGAAAGGTGAGCAGCCTGTGACTTAGAAGTTGTGCGATCTGGAACCACCTTTGGCACAAATTCACTGGGTGACCTTGGTCAAGTCACTTGGTTTGTTCTTTCATTCAACAGGTATTTATTGGACTTCTGTGATGTGCCAGGCATTGGGTATATATTAATGAAAAAAAAAATTGATGTTTTTCTGCCTTTATGAATCTTACTGACATTTCATCAAAGAAACCTGCAAATACATGTATAATTTCACTTCCTGTGTTAGGCTTTAGTTTCTCATATGGAAAATGAAAAACAGAGCGCTGTGGCTCATTTTTTTAAAGGATTTCTTCTTAAGATCCCAAATTTCTTGCCTCAGTCTCCCCATACACTATATAATTATATGCTTTAGGTCCACTGAGAAAACACCATACCAAAACCTACTATAAATTCAATAATTATTTAAAATAAAGGAATATTTTATCATCATCATGCATCTATATAATTAGAAAAATAGTAGCACATATTGTGCGATATGAATTATTGACTCAGTTTGTCAAATATTTTTCTGCATACGTGGGTTCGTTTACCACTCGCGATAACTTTGTAACCTCTCAGGGATCCAAGGTGCAGAGGTTAGGAACCTATGGACGATATCAGTGACATAAGACATGGCACTTATGTCGCAATGGCCCTTTCCTTCCACAACAGACATCACGATCAGTGACCGCATTCTTTGTCCCTGGTGAGCTTAGACGCATCCTCAGAATCCTTCCAAACACAGTGTTCCAGATGGTCACTATCAACTGTTTGGAGCTGGCAAAAAGGTGAAAAATTATTCGCACGCCTGGGACTACATGACATAAGGCCCTGGCCAGTTTATATAAAAAAAAAATCTGTGAATCTACATGTATTCAGTTCTGTTGCCATGAGAAACATGAATGCCTTCTCCCCTCTCCATTAAAAGTACTCCAAATATTTGAAGACATCCATGTGGCCCCTACATTTTCCTTCCTTTGGGATAAACAGCTCCAGATCCCGTATCTGTTGCTCATATTTTGTTTTCCTGACCCCTCTGGCCTTTGACCCTCAGTCTTGAATACACATTTGTCAATGCTTCTCTGAAGATCAAGCCCAGAACAGGACATATTCTCTTTTCACCCCGCTTAACGGACAATGAGACAGGTGCTCAGTGAATGAAAGATTACACCGCAAACACTGACAAGAAACGAAACTTCCACTGATTAAGAGTACGCTACCTTTGATGCCTAAGCTTATTAAGTATTGTGATTTACATTGAGGTGTAGTCGTTTTGATTTATTGAAATTATTAAATCTTTACTTATTGAATTTTAAAGATTGCTTCAGTTTGGGGGGAGGTATAGTACACCTATGACTCATATGAAGCTTCTCACCAACAAAAACACTCAAGTGTTTTTCTTTAGAATCTTTCTACAATGGATAATTCTTATCTTTTCACTTATCAATGGTGCAAGCTTCTAGGCTAAGTTCCCTCCAGACTGGTTCATCAGGCTATGCCAAAGAGGTCGTCAAGTACTATATGACCCTGACATTGGGTGTTTGCCTCTCTAGGAATTCAGTCACGTAAAAATTCAAATGATATTCACTTTAGCTAATTTGCCTTCAGTGCCTAACTTTCTCTGCTAACTAAAATTCCCCACTGGGCTTCCGCCCCTCACCCCGCAAAGTGACTACGGCTGCCAGACCCACTGGGAGTTCATCCATAGGCATGCTAGTAAACTTCGATGTCCTCTCCTGCTAAGAAATTTGCCAAAGACAATAGTTATTAGCTGAACCAATCAGATCTCTTCTTTCAGACATTGACCAGGAAGCACAGGAGGAATTTCCCAGTCTGCAGAACAACAAATGCAGCAGCTACATGTGCTACAGCTGAGTTACATTAATGGAAGCACATAGACGTCTGCTGAGATCTTTGACCCACCTCGAGTCCAACCCCACTCTCTTTGGACCCTGCTCCTAGCTTGGCTTCTGTTCTTGGATTTCCTTGAGATTCCATCCTTTTATTATTCCACATGTATCTTGTAATCCTTTACTTGAGCTACTGAAGCTTATTAACATAAGAGTCTATTTGTTCTAAGAACTGTGCCAAGTGCTCCAACCATATGTCACTACCTGTCCACATAACTGCCTTGTTAAGCAAACGCTTGGTTTGTAAACCTCTGCCTGACTTCTGATTTTCGCTATTTCTCTTTTACTCACATGTTAGCCCATTGTTGTATTTTATATCCAACCAGCTTAGAGCTTCCAGGTTCCAATGGAACTTATGTCCTTAATGTTTCTGGCCCTTGGTCCCCTTGAGCACTTGGCCCTGGTCCTGCTCATCTTTAGCACATAGGTGCGATCTGCCTGGTTTCCCAGCTTGAGACAGGAGAGAGGGAATGTTACGTGTGGGTGTAGAAGGAACTAATTATATATTCCTACTTAATAGTCCTTCTCCAAGTGAGATGATTTCCTTAAGGTCAAGTGCTTTCATCTGCATAGTCACAGAACAATGCCAAAAGCCTCAGGAAATAATTAAGAAGCAATTTATCTTCAAGGTATCATCATTGATATACACATATTTTTAAAAAGAAAAGCCATGTACTAAAATGAATACATATAAGAGCACCTGATTCACTTCAACTATCAAGAGAAAATGATTTTCCTTCAGCTGTTCCCTCACTGCTGCTCAGCAATCCTTTTATTAAGCTCTTGGTGCTCTCAGCATGCAGCCATTGCCGACTGCTCCAGCCCCTGCAAGCTCCAGCTTCGCATAGAAAACTACTTCTCTAGAGATGACCTCTTTTTTTTTTTTTGTAATGGAGGCTGTTTAAGATCATCTCCTTCTATTTATCTGTGTATTTTTTTGTATCCTCCACTCACCCTTACACTGGGAGACACACTGGGTTGGTGGCTCCTGGCGGAAGCGGCCACACCCAGGTGAGTGAGCATTCAGAGTTGGAACAGGTAGCACAGAAGTGAGAGGGGGAAAGGAGAGCAGGGATAAGGGGGCTCATCAACATCCCCCAAAGAATAACCATAACCACAACCCCTGCCATTTACCTGGTCCTTCACAGGGCACAGAAGGTACTCACATACACTGACAGCATGTGGGCTCCAGGAAACCCCAAAAGGCTGGGCAGGGCAGGGATGGGGACCCCTTCAGTTTGGCAGATGACAAAGGCGGAGACCAATGGGACCTCACCCACAGTCACACAGCACAAGTCTGTCCTTCCCTGTGTGGGGCTCTGACATATAGTATTAAACAAGTGTTTCTGGGCCCCTGCGACACATCCCAGAATACCTACAATCATGAGATCAGGTCCTGACCCAAAGCACACGCCCCACGGCAAGACCCAGCCTGTCTCAGGAGGCTGGATCTGTGTTCCCTGTCATAGGCTGAAAAGGACGCTCAACAGAGATGAGCAGAGGCCTGAGAAAATGGAGCATCTTAGAGCCTGGAGATGGCAGTGCAGCGTGGCAGGCAGACAGCCCCTCAGCTTCCCTGCTGAGCTGGCCACCGCGAGGCCGACATCGTGCTCCTGTCACTCCCAACAAGTGACCAGCACAGCCATCACCAAGGAGGAGCGAGGCCCTTAGATAAAGGCAGCCTGACCTCTGGGCTCACCACATGCCCACCTCCCCTCTGGCGTGGGCACCTTCCTCTTCTTCTCCCCCAGGGCAGATCATCTCCTGGTCAGCATGCCTGGCCTTCTGTCCGCCTCCTTCCCCATCCTCCCTGCTTTTGTCTGGTCTCCTACGGCCCCTGCCCAAGCCACCACCCAGTGCTGCCCTCCTGCTCCTCCCCGGGATATAGCCAGGCCAGGGTCAAGGTCAGGGCTGGCCCTTCCAACCAGGATTAAACTGATCAGAAACCAGCAAGCACATCTCTCATCCTTGCTTCTTCAAGTCAACCACCAGAAATAGCAAAATGCACCCCCTGCTCTGGACCGAGGAGCAGGTGACAAATGGGCAACTTGTTCTTCCTCTGGATTTTATTTTAATACTTAGAGAGGAGAGGAGGAATATTTATTAGCAAGGAAATGGGACTTGTCGGAGCCTATGAACGCCCCCACGTATGTCTGCTCTCAAGGAAGAAGAAAGACAGTCACGGAATCTAAGACTACCCCCAGGCTGTAGACTGGTACTGGTCCATGGCCTGTTAAGAACCGGGCTGCACAGCAGGAAGTAAATGGCAGGCTAGTGAGCGAGCAAAGCTTCGTCTGTATTTGCAGCCGCTCCCCAGCGCTAGCATCACCGCCTCAGCTCCACCTCAGATCATCAGGCATTAGATTCTCATAGGAGCACCAGTCCCTGGTGCCAAAAAGGTTGGGGGCCACTGCTTGAAAGAATCAAGAAATAAGAAAGAACACCCCTACTCATGTTCTGATCCATCCATCATTGTCTCCAACTCAACCTCCCCCAGCTCAAGGGTGTCTCACTGGTCAATCATAAAGAGTATGTTCACAAAGGACTTTCAGGATTTAGAGTTTTTATAGCTTCTCAAAAGTATCCATAACAACAACAACATAGGAAAAAACAACTGGCAGGGCCAAGCTCATCACCCCTTCCTCATGGCCCGTGGTCATCCTTTCTGTCTTGTCCTCCTGTCACGACACTCACCCCCCACTAGCCAATGGGAGTTTGGAGGTAAGAAGCAGAATGGCTCTTTACTGTAAAAATTGTTCCAACATCTACTCTCGTCTGCTCTAACTTTTCTCTCGCAGCCTAACAAAGTGAAGAGGCTTTCCCTTACCTTAAACACATCTGGCCTTGACCCTCTGCTGTTCTCTGGGACCCCTTCTAGAACTGGGCCACTGCAAACTGTCCATGTTGGATCAGGAAAGCCTCATGTTTGGCCTAGGGATGGAGGAGCTAGGGAAGCTGGTTGACGTGGAGGACCGGAGGTAGGGAGGTCAAGGATGCCATCAGTAGTCAGGAGAGCCAGGTGGGGATACTAAAGACTAAAGCAAACAGAGGTGAGAGGCCAGCTCCACGGAGCAGTCTGCTCTCAGTACCAGCAGGAACCACAGCCAGGTGCTCCTGATGACCTCACCCTCCCTACGAGGCCCAGGCTTGACATGCTGGGATTAGTTCTATGCTTCCGGCTGGAGGCAGAGAAGCTGCCTCATTTACTAGGGCCTTTCTGTTGTCAGCCCCTTGTCATCATTCTACTCAACTGGATCTTCAGATTTCCTGGATGTGGCCTTACACCACTGATGACCCATCTTATTCTGCTTCCTGATACTTGTGACTTTTTATCTCTGATCATCAAAGCCAAAATTTAGACAATGACATTGGGTGGACGAGTATTCCCTGGACCCTGGGCTCAGGGTTCTAGAAAGAACTAGGATCCAGAAGGTATCACTCAAGGGTCCTCAAATAGGAGGAAGGAGCAAATAATTAGGAATACTAGGTAAGAAGTAGAGATGAGACCCACTAAAATGAGCATACTGTCCAGAGGACTCAAATTGCAACACACTTTGGAGGATACAGCCCGTGAAGAAGAGGGAGCCTCATTTCATTTGGGCATCTTAACCACTACGGGAGGTAGAATCATCAGAACGGCCATTCTATAGATGAGGCTTCCTCAAATGTCTGGGCTACTTAAATAGGGGAACTGATACAGAGACTGAGCTCCTGTAGCGGTGCTCATGATTTAAGCCTGAACTACAAGTATCCCTTTAAATTACCCAGCTAAGCAGAGCCTATGGGCATCTCTCCAATAACAAACTTGGATTAGCCTGACCAATGAAGGACTTTCCGTAAGGAGCTAATGGTTCTATTTTCAGGCTCTGAGAGAATTTACCCAGAGAACTCTAAAGTCTGAAAATTCTTTGGCAGTATCTTCCTAACCTCTCCTTAGTCCTACCATGCTATTTGCATACCACTTGGTCAGCGTTTTCCCTTGTCGCCCCACCATGGCCTCACCCCACATTTCTGAGACACGTGATAGATTGCAGGCAGATGGGGACTGAGCTAATCCCTTTTCATAGGCATCTCTAAGTCACTTTTTTGTCTTGCTAAAGAATGACTAAACTAGTAAACGTGCTACCATGAAAATGACAAATGGAGACAACTGTATGTGTTTTTACAAAAAGGCCTACTGCGATGCCTTTTACTTATCAGAACAGAGAATACCCAGGCTGAATTCTGGAACTTTCCATGGCTGGACACAGGACCCGCCTATTCCATGTGCCCCATAGCAGGAGATCCTCACGTCAGGGATAGGAGCCAAATAGAATTGTTAAGAGCCTCACCGGCAGGCCACGAGCTCACACGTATCTCATTTAAATCCCGTAAGCTGCAGTTTAAACCTGGTTCTCCTCTTTAAGGCAAGGACTGTGTATTTCTTTAAAGCAATCTCCTTATCTGAATTATTTAAATTGCACACTTGATCAGCTTTGAACCATGGAAACGACCCAGCATGTTACCTATGGATCGATCCATTATACATTCCTGGTATATGCGCCATTGTATTTCTCTTTATTAAATGATGTTAATAAAAAGGGAAATTCTTGCCCTGCGGTTTCATCGTGTTCCTTTTAACCTCCGTATTTGGAGAGATGTCTTCTAGCTCATATCCAACAGGAGGAAAGTAGCACAAAGAGCTGCCTAAAGTTTACCATAAAGTAAAATATCAAATCCCCTTGCTCCATCATTACGTAAAGTAGAACATTTAAAGTGTTATTTTGAAAAATGTGTTTCTGTGGTTGTTGGGGTTGGGGAGCACATGAGGACAGGAGAGAGTGGTAGCAAAGTTGGAACTTTCAGAGATTTGGAGATGTTGGTTTCAAAATGGAATTTATCCTCCAATCCCAAGATTATAGATTTCCTTCCAAACTGCATTCCCTACATGGTTTAGAGAACAGTTGAAAAAGAAATCGCTCTCCATATTTTGATTGACGTGAAAAACACAGTGAAAATGGTTTGGAACTTGATCTCTTCGAGGAAAGGACAATAATCAAACTGCCGTCCTTCGCCTGCAGCCCCTCTCTCACACTTACTCAGGACTGTTCCAGGAAAAGAAATTCACAGAGAATTCTCTTATCATATATCACTTCTAGAAGGAGAGAGAGAGGCATTCTCAAGAAAATTATTCCCAAACTGCTCAATATAAAGAGAAAAGATGATTTAATGAATCGCCACACAAAACCGCTTCGCTTCATGGAATAAAATCAAATTGAGCCAGTCAAAAGGAGCTGGAAACCCTGACTATCCAGATTCGTTTAAAAAAAAAAAAAAAATGCTCAGATTTTTCCTTCTTGCCGCACACCACCTAGTTTTCACTTAAGCTCTAGTCCTATGGGTCTGGTTTTGCCCAACGCAGTAGAAAGATTTTATTATTTCAGTTTACAAGTCCATCTGCACAGCCTCGTTCAACAGAAGGGATATAAGAATACCAAGCACTTTGTTCTCATCCACTTTATTTGCCCATGTATTGCCACACACTAAAATTCCCCCACCATTTACAATCAGCTCTTTCTAACAGGAATTCCAGGCTACTACGGACCAGCCGCCTTGTACTACCGTTGAAGATGCCCAAATATGTCTGATTATCCAGAAATGAAAGCCTGCTTCCTCCCTTTCTGGAACACACTTGCAACCTACAACTTTTTAAATCATCTAGTCACACTCAGGCACACTTTCAAACAGAAACTAAGATTTCTCAAGAAATAGTTTGGTCAGATGTTGAAAGCGATTTCTAAAAACACACCCACCAGTACACGCATTCTCCCGTTATTAGTTTTATAAGAAACAGATCATGCTAGGTATCTTCTGTCTTAGCAAATATCAGATTGGTTACGTTAACCCAACGGTTGCTCAATGCCAGTGCTCTTTCCACCTCTGACCTTATTTCCTGGAAGCTCGAGCAGTCCAGTCGTAAATACTGGTAGCAGAAAGAAATGGAAATTACTTTGGTTAAAAACCATCCCTTTTCGGCTTCTTACCAACCTAAAAAGTTACTGTTGTTAAAAGCAAAACCTCTTTAAATCTCTCATAGTAAAAGATGCAGGAGAGACTGCTGGTGGAGCAGATTGGCACAGACGGCTCGCCCACTGACACCGGTCTATGGCCGTCAGGTAGACCCCCCATCGCACCCCTGAACAAAAGGCTATTTTCATCAAAGTTGCCGGTGGTCCCTGAATATAGGTCTCTATATGATCTCTCCTTTCGTCCCAACTCTAAAAACAAAACTTGAAATCTCATCCTGTTTGTCTTCCGGGAACATCTGCAGGGCAGCGAAGCTCAGTCTGGCTCTGAGAATTTGCATGGTTTATTGGCTTTTACAGTCTTGCATCTCCAGCTACCTTGGCCAGGAATGTGGACTGAAACCCGGAGAAAGTCCCCAGACTCTCTGGAAGAGATTAAAAGAAAGCCCTCTGTGCCTTACCTCGTAGGCTGAAACTTCTTCCTAGGACTAAGTCGGACAGGAAGGACTGATTTCTTTAAGCAGGAGCACAGCAAGAGGGCAGGCAGGCAGGCAGCCTCATACACACTGCTCTATTCAATAAAACTCCAGACCGCCCTTCCTTAGCCCCTCCCAGAAGTCCGTGCTAAGTGAACACACATCCCCTATGTTTACAGTCGGCAGTCGGTGGTATGCATTGTCCTGTAGGTTTTTCTAATAGGCAGCCAATGACGACACCTCAGCTGAGGTGGATGCAGCCTGCCTGTGGAGGTGCCTGTCATTCCCTAGGCATGCTCAGGAAATCACTCATCAGAAAAACCAAGACCTAAAAAGCTCTGAGACTGTGCGCTGGCTGCCAAAACCAGCCTGCTCCATGCCCTTTTTTGGTTATCCTTAGCAGGGCCTCTGGAAGTGAATCCATTGTCAGGAACAATCATAAGAAATGTTAATCTTGGAGAAGGAGGCTGTCTTGTAGAACGCAAATGGAACGTTAAAAGGAAAGCAGAGTGTATGAAACTAAAAACAGTCCACAGTTTATTGGGTGGGGGTGGGGACAACTTTTTAATTGAGGGGCCCTTAATAGAGTATTTCTTTTAAAAGTAGTTGTAAATACAAAATGAAATTAAATTGTTATGTAATTTTAAAGCTGGCAATGGCCAGGATCTGGGTCTGGTATACAGACTAAATTCTAATCTGAAAGGAGGCACAGCTCCCTAAAATTTGTCTCCATGTGTTATAAAAACAACCGACCAAAAAAAAAAAAAAAAAAGTCATTTTTAGCAGGTAATGTTTGCCAGGATAAGCGTGGCACCAGAAACTCAGTGAGATAGGCTCCCGCAGGCTTGGCTGTCCTTACTGGTTTTCCACATCACCAACCTCTGCCCCTCACCTTTGTTTCTTCAGATCTGGCAATGGGGAGATCGTGCTAGAATGCATGCACAACAGAGAGGGTGTGAAGAGATCCAGCACCTGGTTGGGGGCTGGTGTAGACAAACGCATATGCCCACAGAGACGTTCTAGTGACTTCTCGACCAACTAGTGACTCGCACCAACTCTCCATTGGTAGGCTGTGTGCTACAAGAGGGTCGGAAGTAGGACATGCTGAATTTTCATGAAGTTAACTGGCCCACATGTGCGTACGTCTATGGCCTTGTGCTTTTCAATACAGAATTCACTAGATCAGTACTCAAGCATTTACTGTTTGTCGGGCTTGGGGCTGGGTGCTCAATTTATGCCTCATTATTGCTTTGTGTTTGGAGACTATTCTATCACTGACCAAGAAGAGCTAAAATATTTTCCTTGGCTAATTACAAGTCTAGAAGCTTGGTCTTCAAAAAGCTGAAATTTTACTGTATAAGCAAAAAAAATAGAAATGAGATCTATTAGGAAAAAGTCCCTGTCCTTTGTGCCTCATTCAGAAGAATGAGAAGCGATTGGTTCGCGTGTGGTGTTCTTCAGCCTTCCAGTGTGAACAAGTTACCCAGAGGTGTCCATAGCAACTCCACACTCACCAGTCTCCTCTTCCCGACTGCAACTGCAGCATGGCCTAAAAAAAGCGACAGTGAAGGCTGCCAGGCAGAGGGAGAGGTGAGCTGCAGGCATCCCAGGTTAGAACTTTCCCAGAGAGGCAGAATAATGGCCAGTGGGAATAGGACAGTCAATGCCACATTTCGAGTACACTGTGGCTCAATCAGGCATGTGTGGAGCACCACCATGTATAAAACTGATCCTATGGGAAAATGTCTTCTGATTTCAAATAAATGATTTGGAAATAACCCTGAGAACACAGTTTTGCTGCTGGGGATGTCGCATATCTAGACAGATCGTAAAGATAGAATACGTGCTTCATAGTCTGATAAACTGCTCAGCTTGAAGACATTGTAGGGCGGACATCAATGAGCTCTGAAAACAACTCAATTAGTGATGTCTGGGTGAAGTTATGACCTGCATCCAGAAGTGTTTGGGGACCCATGCCTTCAGGCAGTATGGTCCATAACTCAGTGAGGCCTGTTTTAACGTTATGTTTTCCACAGTCACTGTTGATTATATCTTAAGCAGCTTTCTCCCCACTTGTATGAATATTGTCCTTTAGTTAAACAGCATCGGGGCATAATTTGCAATTTATGAGTAAAATAAGTACCAGCTTCCCAGAGGAAAGAAAAGTGCTACA
>NW_006434839.1:5730755-5739485 GCF_000325575.1 Pteropus alecto
AGCAGGAAACATGGAAAGGACATGCATTTGATATGGTTTTTAGAAGATAAATGGCTAAATATTTTGGGGTTGTGTCTTTAAAAAAAAGAAGTATGTTTCCCTAGATAAATTCTAAATACCTCATATGTGGAATATAGTGGATGAGCAAACATTCGGCCTATTTCGTGTATTTGAAAATAGACTTATTGTGGAGGAAATATATAGTTGGAAGAATAATTTAGCAAATTTTATGTATACACCTTACTAAAGAAACATTATTTTTCATTGTCTTTTTTACATTTTTAAAAATTAAGCAGAAATAAAAAAGAAAGGATAGAGAATAAATAGAAAGAAAAAGATAAATGTTGCCAATTTCTGCCATGGGAAACTTTACTGTAAAAAGTGCTTACTTTTTCCAGAAGTCATTTGTAAACAACACTAAAAATAAACAGAATTTATATAGGAAGTTTCTGTGGAATATATTTCCCATTTGGATCATCCTAGATAAAGAACAACTTGTCTGGCATAGGCTATATCTACCTAATCAACCATAACCAATGTAAAGAGACATTTGAAACATCTGGATGACTCACGTTTTTTCAGTTCCATCTGAATATTTGTAATCATGTAGATCACTAGTGAACAATTATATTTTGCTTGTGCGTCAATCTGGGAAAAGTAAAGGCAGGCCACACTTTTCTGTTCAAAATTTAAATCACTTCATTTAGTTCCATGAAAAATATACATTCTTCCAGATTAAAATATCTACTTTGTTGGATAGAACAAATATTTCAACATTTTAAAAGGCAGCAGAACATCCTCTATACACACCCCCACACACAACTACTTTTACTCAACTAAAGTATTCTCAGAAATCCAAGTTTCTAAAACAATAAATTCAGACTGGTGGAATATTGATACTGAAATTAGATAACAAAGACAGTATAAAAAAAGAGAGAGAGAGAGAATTAGACTAAGTGTACTTATGAGCCTAGATGAATTGAGTCTATATGAGCCTATATTAAATCCAATGGTGTAAAAAAAAGAAAATATAAAGCTAATGCAGAGATGGTCAAAATCTGGAAATCTATTGACACATTTATTATACGATATTAACAATTTAAAAGTAAAAAAATAAGTAGAAAAAAGAAAAAATCATCTTCATAGATAAAGAATAATACTTGGTAAAATTAATAATCACTTATAGAAAAAAGAGCTCTTAACAAACTAGCAATATAAAATAATATTGCACGTCAACTGCAATTGAAAAAAAACTAGCAATAGAATCTTTATAAACATAATGACATACACTTATCAGAAATCTACAGCAAAAATCATGCTTAATGATGAAATGTTCAAAATGTTCCCATTATAATCAATGAAAAGACAAGAATGATTTTCTCTTCTACAATTAAAACTGGGTAGGACATTCTAGCCAAGACAAAGAAAAAGATAAAAAGAAATGAGCTATTGGAATTAGAAAGAAAAACAAATGTCTTTATTTGCTATGATGTGATTATGGGTGTAGAAAATTCAAGAGAAAAACAAATACATTAGAACTAATAAGAGTTTAGCAAGATTATTGGAATCAAGACCAGTATGCAAAAATCTCGAGTTCCTGTAACCAGCCATCTCTAATTATAAAATATAACGAAAAAATATACTATTCATATTAATAACAAAAGTATACATTACCTGGGAGTAAATGTAATAAAAATGTACAAGGAATTATAAAACTGGATTTAATGATATAAAAGGCTTGCATAAATGGTAAAACATATCACTTTTTCAACAGCAAACCTCAAAATTATAAAGATATAAACTCTCCTCATATTAACCTATACATTTATTATTCCAGCTAAAATCCCTAAATGATGTCTTTTGTAGAACTTGACAAAACAATCTTAAAATTCATATTGAAAAGTAAAGATCTAAAAATAACTACTGAGATTTTTATAGAGCAATTCTAATCAAGGTAAGTGTTATTGGCCCAGGAATAGACAAATAGATTCATAGAATAGAGTAGAAAGCCTAGAAACAGTCCCAGGCATATGGAGAAACTTCTAAAATAACAGCAGAGGCATACAGATCGGAGAGAAAGAGCGGACTATTTTATTAACAGAAAGGTTATAATCGATTATGTAGAAACAATAAAATTAGATTCACATTCCCACCCCACACCAAAAGAAATAAGTTATGTGAAAAACTTGAACATAATTAGGAAAAACTGTATGTGAATATTTTTAGAATTCTCAAATCATAAAAAATAGAACATACAAATGAAAAGACTAAAAATTTTAAAGATGTAGTTAAACTCGACAGGACAAATGCATGACACTCATTTATTTCTGCTCCTTGCCCAAACCACACAATAATGATAATAAAGAAATTTAAAAAATAATAATAATAAATAAATCCAACCGGGCAAAGAGTGCTGGAAAGGAGTCAATGCAGAGTTCAGATGTCAGCCAAATTTTGGAATATGGAAAATTGACGGATGGTTGGTAATTGACTTAACAGAGATGAGAAACTGAACTTTGGCCTTGTGGAGTAGAAGGCTGGGGACAAGAAAAATGCCAAATCAAGCCTCGGAACTAGGAAAAACTCAGAATTTGGAAGCCCTGGGAACCTCTGAACATGAGGGATGGAGCAGAAAAGAGGTTTGGTTGAAAAACCTGAGTAAGGAACTGTTAAAAGCTTCTATATTGTTCCCATCCCCTGCAAAACAAATAAACAAACAAACAAACAAAAACTACACAGACACAACCAGGTGAATACCCCTCTCCCAACCAGAGGGAACAGACAGAAACAGGAAGCACATTCTCTAAAGCGAACTGATGGCCTCAAAATGTCAGGCAAATCAGTGAACAGGTAAGAAGCTGTGTACTGAAAACAAACTTTTAAATGAAAGTGTACTCAATGAATACCGAAAAAGCCCCCAGTCTTCTCACTCTGTGGGGTTCCTAGTACACTAACAATCAGGTTTAAACTCTGCAGAAAGGAGATCAGAAGATTCCACTCCAAGGAAACTAGCATACCCATGGAATAAAGATCTAACAGCACAATTGAGGGACCCCTGAAACGTCTGGCCCATTGCCCAAGACCCGTTAGTTGCACACAGGAACTGCCAATCGTCTGTTTAGCACCTCACTCTTAAATATGAACATTGAGATAAGGAAAGACTTTGAAAGAAAGATAAGAACTATGGGAAAAATAAAGTCAGAGGAAAAAGAGGCAGGGTAAGAAATGGAACACTTCAAGAAAACTATAATACTGTACAACTTCGAGAAAACCATAATTGCTATTCTCAGGGAGATAAGAGAAGATATTGTAGCTGTAAGACAAGAGAAAGATGCTTCAGAAAGGCACTTGCTGAACAGGTAAGTTCAGAACAGGTAAGTTCAGAACAGGTAAGAACTCTTGTAAGTGAAAAATATTATAACAGAAATTTATAAAAATTAAATTCAAGAAATGGAAGATAAAGTTTAGAAGAAAATCTTCCCCAAAAGTAGGAGAAATAGACAAGATGAAAAAGATAAAAACACTAGAGAATTAAAAAAAAAAAAAAAAAGTCTGACATCTGAACGTCCCAGGAAAAGGACAGAGAAAATTGCTGGAAGGGAATTGTCAAAGAAATAACACAGTACAGTTTCTCAAAACTGAAGCATGCAAGATTCCAGATTCAAAGTGTCCACTGGGCATCCAGCACAGTGAATAAAAACATATTTCATTCTGAAGTTATCAAATTCTTGAGGTTATATGCTCCATCCAAAGGAAAAGAAAATTGGGGTTGAAATTAGAAACCAAGAAGGCAGGCAAAGATCTGAAAATAGAGGAGACAAACCTATGTAAAAGGTGATGGGTGGTCCCATGACGATGTTAAAAGGAAATTTCAGGACAATAGCTGGTCAAAAATGCAACCAGTAGAGACTGGAGCAGAGGACGCCAAGAAGGATGTTTTAAGGAAAGGTCAAGTAGAGACACTATGTGGTATGTTCTTGAGGAAAGCATTTGTGACAAGCGCACCGAAAATAATGTAAGATCGAGGCCATTATAATTTTGGGAAAAACAAAATGATTGTATGAGAAAGGAAAAGTGATCATTGTACACTCGATAGTTCAACTCTGAGAAAAATTTACACCATTAAATAATGTAAACACTGCATATTTATTTCACCAAAATAATATAGTTAAATTCGGAGGATAATGGGCAAGAACATGTCAGTAGGATGATGATGGCTGAGAGAGCTAAACCTTCATTTTGTTTAGCAGGAAATCAATAGCTAATGTCTACTATTGATATTTTAATAAATAGTAGAATTAGCATATTATTTAGGAATATGAAAATAAATACCTCCTCAATTAGTTCATTTATTCAGTGAATAGATACCTACTGTCTACCACACGCTGGGGCTGATTTTGGATGTTGTGAATAAAATACATTTTGATGGTGGGAGACAGATGAATACATTAATCAATACATAAACATATGATGCCAGGCAGTGGAAAGTACTATAAAGAAAAAATAAGAAAGGGCGAAGGAATAGAGAAAATCAGGGAAGTCCTTTCTGAAGAAGCTGAAGAAGTTTTTCAATAGAGAAATGAATACGGTGAAGAAGCAAGCAGAAAGAATACATGAAGGGCATTCCCAACAGCAAGAATTGCAAGTGTCTATTAAAGGAATAACAAAGTCCAGAGTAATCGGGGAGGAGTGATCGCCAATGGCCAAATCAGATCATCCAGAGCCTTAGAGACTACCATAAGGAGTCTGGGTTGTGTTCTAAGTCGGGTGGAAAGTCTTTGGGAGATGTTGAGCAGAGAGGGAAAAAATCACTCAGGCTGTCCTGTATGGAACAGGCAGTGAGATCGCAAGCATGAAGCAAGAGGAAGCTACCGCCTCCTCATAGCCAAGGGGTGCTGGCTTGGACGAGAGCAGCTGTGGTTGGGAAAGTATTGAATTTTGGATACATCAGGACTCACTGATGGTTTGGATGAAGGATGTGAGAAAGAAGAGAGGAATCAAGGATGCCTCCTTTTATGGCCTAGAATAATTGAGTAAATGATAGTGCTAGTTAACAAAATGGAGACCACTGAGAGAGGCATAGATTTGCAAGGAGGAGTGGGAATTATATTAGACACATTGCAGGCATATTAAGATGACTAAAGGCATCTAAGGGGAAGTGCGGATCGGTAGTGTGATATGCAAATCTGGTGTTTAGGGCAGAGAATGAGGCCTCAGATACACCTTTGAGAGTCATGTGTTTTTAGATAGTATTTTAAACCAGGAATAAGTTACCTGGGAGCGGGGTGCACACTGTGAAGAGGAGAGGTGTGGGAACTGGCACCTCAACACTTAGAGCCCAAAAGAGGAGACTGAGGAGGTGAGAGCCACCGCTTAGGTGGAGGGTCAGTTATAGGAATGGGTGAGGGGGATGATGACCGCTTTATAAAAACGTCACATGGTATTATTTGATGTTAAAAATAATGTAGTTTGTGATAGATTGGATTACCATAGCCATTTCCTCTTTCCATGGGATTAAGCGCTCACATTCTTTGCCATACGTCTTTGCAGTGCTCTCAGTAGGTGGACTTGACCTGTGATTCGCTTTGACCAATAGGATGTGGCCGGAAGCGATGGTGCGCCTGTGAGGAGTGGAGGCTTTAATAGTCACCTCGTGTTTCAATTTTACCCTTGAGTGTCTGCCCTTTGTCATGATCACAGAATACCCCCATTGAGTTGACTGAATGGCTTACCCCTTCCCCACCCCCCCAAAATACATTCATCCAGAACCTATAAAGGTGACCTTATTTGGAAATGGGGTCTTTGCAGATGTAATTAAGTTTAGGATCTGGAGATGAAATCATACGGGATTATTGAGGTGGGCCCTGAAGCCAATGACAAGTTTCCTTAAAAGAAAAAGACAGAGGGAGATTTGAGACGCACAAGACATAGAGGAGAAGGGGACGTGAAGACAGAGGCAGAGATTGGAGTGATGTATCTACAGCCAGGGAATGCTAAGGGTTGCCAGTGACCACCAGATGCTGGGAGAGAGGCTCCCTCAGAGCCTCCCGAGAAAGCCAACAACCCCGTCAACACCTTAATTTTGGACTTCTGGCCTCCAGAACTGCGGGAGAATAGATTTCTGTTGTTTTAAGCCACCCAGTTTGTGGTAATTTGTTACAGCAGTGCAGAAAATATTGTGGCTGCTCTTCATTTCGAGTTCCAGAATGAGAAGACATGGGAAGCTATACTGGGCCAGTGAGCCGAGCCGGGGTGAGAAAGACGCTACTGACCCCGGCCTCATACAAAAGGAGTAAGAAATAAATGTTTGTTGTTGGAAGCCACTGAGTTTTTGGAGCATCTTTTTTTTTTTTTTTAACCAAGAAAAATCTAACTAATACTTATATATATATTAAGTAAGAATTATACTAAAGAAATTTAGGTAAAGACAATCTGGTTCCTTCAAGATGTAAAAACTGTTGTTCAACAAAAGCCACCTTATACGAAGTGAAAAAAACAAGCCAAGAGAAAAGGTACAATGTATAAAGCGAAGGATTAGAATGTAGGGGGCAAAAATGCCTAAAAATCAATTGGGGGAGAGAGCAGAGAGGCCAATAAAAAAATGGGACTAGAATATAATAATCCACAGAAGAGAAAATATGAGGGCCAAAAACCTTGGAACGATGCTCAACCTCATTAGTAGTAACCAGAAAAATGCAAGTTAAAACATTGACACTAGTTCATAGCCAACAAATTGGTAAAGAAGAAGACATTTAACTTTGTAAAATAAATGTTGACAGTGTGCAGAAAGACGTTCTTCTCCATTTTGGATAAGAAAGTAAACTGGTGCATTCACTTTGTAGAGTAATTTGGCAATATCTAGTAGATGTTAGCATCTCCATTCCTTATCCAGCAATCCCATCATCAGATATAACTCTCACACCCGTTAGCAAGGAGACGTGTAAAAGGCAGCTCATTAGAGTATTGCCTGTAATAGAAATACCAATGGCAAAAATCCCAATGGTGATCCACAAGGAAGAGGCTATGCAAACTATGGTACAGGATGGAATACCATAAAGTCACTAAAATGAATGAACTAGATGCACTTGGATGTCAAAAATACATTGTGTGAACAAACAGCAAGTTGCAGTGGAGATGATTCCTTCCGTTCATGTGAATTATTTATGGGTTCGTGTAGACATAGACTAGAACTACACCAAATTCCACACAGAGGTGCCCGTTAGAAGGGAGAGAGAATGGTGCCGGTCACAAAAATCAAGGCACAGGAAATTTATCTGCAATATGTAACAGAAGGTCTGAAGCAATTATGACAGCATTGTTACATTAGTTAATTTTGCAGAACAGGTACATAGGATTGTATTATCCTTAAACTTTTTTTTTTTTTTTAAAGAAACTGCTATACACATGAGAATTCTCTCCCCGTGGCACTAGTATCTGGTCACCTATGTGACACTGGGAAAGGCCACTGCCCTTCTTTGTCCTCAGACCAGCAACATGGCTCACTCAGGGCCCGCTTGTCTAGCAGGGAGAGAGGACCTGCCCTGAACTTGAAGTCCTCAGCTGAGGCAGACATTTGTATTAAGGCTTTGACACCACAGAGTACACAATGATTCTTTAAGGGCTCACATCTTAAACTATAGCCTGCCTTAGTGCCTTTGTGCCAGTTGCTTTATGAGTAGAGTGCATGTGACGGGAGAGACTGTACCAATTCCTTCTGGGGCACAGAAGGAAGAAGTGGGGGCTGGCCTCTTGGGGCTCAGGGTGGAAGAAGAGAGGCATCGGTTGTCTGGGATAAGGATGAGGACTTGACAAAATGGAAAGACGGCGTGATCAGAGAAGACCCGGAGTGCGTGAAGGAGCATCTGAGACAGATGTTACTTTTTCCTACTTGCACTGAACAGGACTGGCCGTTCCCTCAGGCTCCCTACAGGAAATCGCTGTCTCCTTATTTCTGGAGCTGGTGGACAGGTCGGGGTGGGGGACGTTAACTAGATGCCCCTGTAGTTTCCACTCTTCTCATTTATTCTTTGCCGTTGGATTTGCTCCACCCTCATGGAAAGCAAAAAGGTTGCATCCACGAGAAATTCCTCTTAGTCTCAATAGGTATCTGAGTCATCACAGCTATAAGTGGATTCTTCTTAGTTTTATTCATTCATTCATTCATTCATTCAACCAACTTCTGAGCATCTATTACCTGCAAGACTTTAGAGTTAGGTTCTGTGCCTTTTATAATCTTGTGAAAACACCACGTCTGCCTTTAAAGAACTGCCCTTCTAACGGAGAAGCTCAGACACATGCACAAATGGACTCGCAGATGGCAGATGCTAAGATAGAGCCCCCTAGCTCCGAGTTTACCCAGTTGTGTGTGTTTCCTCTCGTTGGCCCATGCTTAAGGAAGGCTGTCTGAAATCCAACCAAGACCATATGGTGAGACCTGCTGTTCCCTCCCCGCCAGAAAAGATATCCTTCACTCATTTCAGGAAAAAAAAAAAAAAAAAAAGCCAATCTCATAATTGGCTTTGCATTGCAGGCATATTTGTGAGGGGTGCAAATAAGAAAACATTTAAAATATTTGATCTATTTGGGGTGAGGTTCTGTAGCTTTGGCCTAACCGAATGTCATCTGAGAGGCAGTGATTTCTCTTGGGGGCAGACTATTTTTAAGATCCAAAGAAAGAAAAAAGAAAAAGAAGAAACATATTTTCAAAGAGATAGCTGAGTCTGGTAATCT
>NW_006434839.1:5739495-5754793 GCF_000325575.1 Pteropus alecto
CTGTTTGGAACAAGCAAAGTAACTGTGTAACATAGATGCAACTAACCACTGATCAAGCTATGCTAGAGGTTTGATCACTTTGTGTCACGGAGGGCACGTGTGAGAGAGGCCTGAGATGGCTTTGCAGCTTCATGCCTCCTCTTTCCGAGCCTTCCCTTGGGCCTGCCGGGTTCATCTGACCTCATGCTCCCTCCTTCTCTCCTCCTGCTCCATTGGTCACTGCCCTCTGTCTACAAACACGTCTCAGGCTCGGCAGGGGCGGGGTGTGGGGAGGGAAAGACCTTTGACTGACTCTTCTTTTAGCTTCTCTCTTCTCTTTTGTTTTCATGTCATGTTTCTCCAAGTGATTAGCTGATGACTGAACCCTTCTCGCTTCATTTTCCATGACCTCGCTTCTTCTCGAATGCTGAACTTGACTTCAGCCCCTGTCTCTCTTCTGAGCCGTTCCGTCCGATATCCTTGGGCCGTTGAGCTTTTTGCAGTCTTCTCCAAGCTTCTTGGCCCCTGGTGCTTCTCTACGCATCTTTGGTGGCTCCTGGTCGGCGATCTTACCTCTTTCATTCTTCCACTTGTTCTTTCTTTTCCCTCAGCATGGACATCACTCAGTGCCCAAGCCTGATCTCTCTCTTAGAGACTAATAGTACTGACTTACGGGGCAGATATCAGAACTAAATGAGATAAAATATATATGAAGTTGCTTTGTGAACAAAATGCTCATTTATTTATTTATTTATTTATTTATGGGACAAACATTTATGAAGTACCTTTCCCTCATCAAAACTTTTCTCCATCTTGGGGATACGCCGACACTGCGTACAACACGGCCATCCCGCTCCCTCCCTATAAAAAGCCTAACAGAATGTCATCTGAGAGGCAGACACACGTAATCTCATGAGTGAGGGTCACTCTGGGAAACCAAGGACAGAGAGGTCATTTTTATCTTAGCGGGGTTTATAAAAAGTCTTACTTATTCTCATGTTTTTGACAATTACCTCTTCTGATAAGACAAATGAATACACATATTGAGCCCTGAACTTTTGCTTTCGTCAGGAATTCCCTTGCTCGGAAATCTTCAGTATTATCTTACTTACTACCAATTGGAGAAAATCAAAACGAGGCTTAGCTTTTTATCTACAATCAGCCCTCTTCTTCCTCTCTTATGACTCTCAGCACAAACCTGCCCCCTTTTCCACTCCGATCGTGGACCGCACCTCCTGCCTCAGTGAATTCAGTCCTGGGGCTTCCTCCTCTCACATTTACCTGAGGCCTTTCTAGCCGGCTCCAGCTCCAGACCCCCCCGAAAACCATCCCTAAAAACTCAGCCCTCAGCCAACAATCCTTCTCGGACTCTGCTGAAACTGCTGTCAGACCTGCTCATTTCTATTCATCAATTACTGACCTGAATGATTTGATTTGCAAATGTTTCTTGAGGGCCTGCTAAGCATTGTCAAATCTATTATTTCCTAGTGACATAGTGGTAAACAAGACAGAACTTTAAAAAATAGGAGCCACATCTTAAAATCACCAGCCATATATTGTACCCAGTTCTCTCTCTTTTCATTTCTCTTTGGGGTCAGAATTAAAAGATACAAACAAACAAAAGATTAAGATATCTCAATGATAACTATTTATTAAGTACCAAAGCTGAGTACTTAAGTCAGCGCTTGGAGACTGGAGAGTGTGGATTTGGGTCTAGGCCACGAACCCTGGAGTCTGGTTGTCACTATCCTAATTCAGAGGTGTAAGTGGCTGGGGGAGGGGAGCCAAGGATCACAGTCTTACACGCTCATAAATATCAGACATACTTCAAACAGAATTATCCACATACGGACGTTTGGGGACACTTGCTTCACATGATTCTTCTGGAAATCAGGGAAGTCATAGCCATAAAAAAAAAAAAAATGGGTACAGCCAGAATTGATTCAGAAACTGGAGTGCCAACTTACTAACTTAAAGTGGGGAATACATCCTGAGACAGAAAACAAACGAGATAGCCATTTGAACCAAGGCTCCTGTCCAGAGGGCAGTGCCCTCAGGACACAGAAGAGGTGGTAGGTAGGGTTTTGACCCAAAGCCCAAGGGGCTGGTCAATTGCAGGGGGCGATTCCTGCAATCTGCGGTGGTTGATAAATTGCTCTTCTTTAGGAATATTTCTGTCTGAAGAATTAGACCCCATTGCTGGGGGAAATTCCTTTCCTGAAAGAATACTGGAGGAATACTGGTATGTCCTTCTAAAACTCTAAAACATCACTTCTTTTTGCCTGTTATGTCATCTATGTTGGCTTCTTTCAAGGAATAGATCTTACGTTTAGGAATTATTTTGAATCGAACATCTCCTGGTAGTCTCTATGAATCTATGTCCTTAAAAATGATCTCCTTAGACCACCTCTATGTCTCTTTCTTACGCCATTGAATGTATAACTTCTGGGAAGTTTTCATTTACATCGATTATTCACAGCCCCATCTCTGTATCCCACAGCTGGTGTGATGCCTAACACAAAATGTTAGAGAATGAACGAATGCATTTGAGAGAATTTCAACTTCCTGATGTCATTCCCACGTTTGGGGGTTCTTCTCACGGTGGGAACTGTTAGCTAGGAGAGCTTTCAATAACTCTCCCCTCGTAGCACCCTAATACTCCCATCCCCCAAAGAAAACCAATGCTAGAGATTGCTCAAGTTCAAGGAGACTGATTGGTCAACTTCTTCTAGGGGTTAGGGGCTAAAGCTTCAAGGCAGATCTATTTGGGGTCAGATGCTCTGCCCTGATCAGGCACCTTCTTCACATACTTCCTCTTTGTTTTTCTGGGTGGCAGGCTTCGAACTAGCCTTTCCTTCTTGGAGTGAAAAAATTCAAGATGTATCTGTAGATTCAACTGTAGTCCAGCCAAGCTCACTTGGGGGATACTCTGGATTTGGGGACAAGGCTCCCGCTAATAGGTGAAATGAGCCTTCGCCCAACACTAGACTCTGTATTTATTTTGCTTGGGAAAGTCATGGAGAAGGGTGCCTAATGGTGGGGATCCAGTTTGGGAGTTCCCAGGTTCCTGCTAAATACCATCCCTTCAAGACAGTTTGTAAGCTGCAAAGACCATGTTGTAAATATTTCAAAAATAATAATAAATTGAACATACAAATAATGACAAATATCTGTCTGTATACATACATGTTATATGTTCATTTATTTTCATATAAACTACGTATTAATTTAATATACAATTTATTCATTAATTTATTTCACACAATAACATAATACTCTATTAATTTATCTATGATGTTTAATAAATTTAATACTTTAATAATTATAATTATTTAAAGACATAATTTAATACATTAAATATATTGCTTTATAAAGTCAATAACTTTACTATTATGTCTGAACTTATTTATTTAGCGCTTTTATTCCAAATAACTGTGCCATCTATATTATCATCACTTTTCTCTTATACATGCCCATAAAGTTAGTTGGCAAATGTTAGTTTTCTCTTATACATGCCCATAATGCTCACATACAGGAAGCGAAGATAGTTTAAGAACCTTCCTTCAGACAACAGAAAAAATAGAGATTACAAGTTAAGCAACCTTAATAAGACATTTAATCTGAGTTTTAGCTTTCTCATTTATAAAACAGCTGCCTCAAAGAGTTGATATGAAGTTCAAATAGATTAATAAATGTAAACATGTTAAGAAGTACTTAGCTCTGAGTGATTATCATAATCAGCACAGAACTGAGATAAAACCCAAGTAGCCTCCTGACTGCCAGTTTTACGATTTTTTTTTTTTAACTTGAGATTAGTCGACTGCAAATTTTCTGTCTAGATCTTGAATCTTGACTGATTATAGAACAGTGGTTTCGGCAGCCACAGAACTTTTTCTGATACTTGTCATTCCAAAGAAATTGGTGAAATTCCACTGCACAGAGAAAGGAAAACACTAAAGTTTTTCTCGAATGTCGGAATAAGATCTCTTTTGGAAAACCGGGTTGCGGCGGGGAGTGGGGTGGAGAGAAGCAAAAATAAAACTTGTTGATGTTGTTGTTTCCATAACATCCTCTTATTTCACCTCTCTACGCTGTAGGCAACCACTGTGTTCTGCTTATTTTGCATATTTTCTATTGCATATCTTCTTCCCAGGTTTAGAAGTATCGTCTGGTAGGCATGCATTTTTGATTTATGTAAATGGTATTGTGTTATATACCGTTCTGTGTCTATGCTTTTAAAATTAAAAAAAAAAAACAAAAAAAACAAAACAGCACTTGCTTTAAAAGGATCTTCAATTCTTTAATTCTTTGAGATTCAAAAGAGATACTGTAATAGGTACAACTTCAGACAGTGTGCAAGTTATGGTAAAAATATTTTGGAATCAAGGGAAAGTATCCTTTAGCATCCTTCAACTTCCCTCTCTTTTGCCTCTAACTTGCAGCGCACCCCACTGCCATTAGCTTGTTTAGGTCGTCAACATGGCTCATCTGGTTTTCTGCAGGAAATCGCTCTCCCTGTTTACTCCAGGTCCACATTCCCAACCCTCATCCTCAATCCATTCTTCTTCTGTGACCAGAACTATACAAACAGGATCGTGCCACCTCCCTGTTGAAAACCCTTCTTTGATTTCCCATCAACACAACAAGCACACGGCTGCTCAGGCCCTTCGTATGTGCTGTTCCCATACTCCTGTAAATATCTGCATGACTCCCCCCTTGCACTTTAGATCTCCTCTGAATGCCACTATATCAAAGAGGCCTCATGACTGCACGAGATGAGAACCATCCCACGACACTGCCTCTCCCCGACCCTGAGTTATTTTTCTTCTTGGCCTTTATCACCACTGGACGTATTATATATTCAACTTGACTGCTTGTTCATTGACTTCCCTCCAACCTCCATTAGACAACAAATTCATTGAGGGCACATTCTTTGTCTGTTTTATTTGTTGCTTTATTCCCAGCATTGTTTCTTGGTACATGGTAGATGCTTGATTTAATGAATGGATAAAGTTCGGTCATCTAGAAAAGATAACCCCTAGTTGAATGATTTAATGAATGGATAAAGTTCAGTCATCTAGAAAAGATAACGAGGCCACTCCTTAATAATCTAGCTCCTACTCATCTTTCCAGTAGCATCTTGGCCACTATGCATACATGCCATACCCTTCACTCTATGCTCCAGCCAGATTGAACTTTTTTCATTTCCTTCAATGTGCTTTGCTCCCTCTTGTTCTCAGGTGTCCACACATACTGTCCTCTCTGCCTTGAACACTGTTCCCCCACATCTGTGTCCAGCTAGCTCCATCAGGCCTTCTTCCAGGAAGCCTTTCTGATCGCCTGTATCTGAGTGTCATATTCCTCCTAGCCCATGACACAGAGAACTTCCGATAAAATTGCAATTACCTCTCTATGTATCAGGACCCATCATCCACTTTGAGCTTCTTGAAGACAGGGAACAGATCTATTTTGTTATCATTATCTCTGCAAGGCCCAGTACAGTGCTTCAATAAATATTTAGGGAATTATTGGTCTCTTACCAGTGTATCTGTAGACTCTAAGTTACTGGAGGGTATAACTTATAGGTTTACTTAGCTCTCAGTGGTTCTAAATAACTATGATAGTGAGGCACATAATGCTGAAGCACAATGCATTGGCTAGAAAGATCTACAGAATCTCCGAGGTATTATTATTTTACATTCAGAAATAGCCACACAAGGACGTGCCTGATCCAGTGTCCCAATTTTTTTTTTTTTTAAACAACTCTTGATTTGGGGAATTTCCATGTGACATCGGTTTCATCTCTGTGCAAGGCTCTAAGGCTGGAAGAGAAGGGAATAGAAGAGGATACTGAGCTGAGTGCCAGATAGTATTCTGGATCTTGTGGGTTATTTTAAGTATATATTTCCAGGAAAGGAACATCAAGCTCTATGTGAACTCGGTTTTCTCACATGTCAACATGAGAACAGCAATAAAGGCAGTCTTCTTCCCAGCATCCCTTTGAGAAATAATAAATAAATGTGATAAGAAACTGTTCCACAAAATAAAACAGACTTTGAAGTTAAAAGGAGCCAGCTAGAATTCCACATGTAAGTGGAAATTGTTCCACATTTTAACCATTCCTATCAGTCTAATAGGTGGTAGCCAGTAACCTCTCCACCCTCACATTCTTATACTTACATATACACACACGCACACACAATTGGTGCTATGAAAATTTTACGGAAAGGAGAAATAACTTCACGTGTTTATAAATATATTTGGATTATCACAAATGATCAGAGCATTTAAAGATTAAATATATATTCCTTAATATTCATTTATTCACTATTAATGTGATTAATACGATTACGTAGATATAATCAAGTCAAGTCAACTAGGCAATCATTCCAGTTCGAAAATGAGATGGATAGACTAGGAGATCTCTAAGGCATTTTCAGTCGTAAAAATTGATAAGTCTAGGGGTTTTGATTTTGACTTTGCATTCTCTCACACATGCTTTAAGAAAGAATGGAGTTGCACATGATAGTCCGAATAAGCCAGCATTACTAAAAATACCAGCATGTGGAATATACTCATAGAGAGTTTCTGGGTGGGTAGTTGTAGACTACGCTTGCTATACTGAACAGAATCTCTGTGCCACTCGTTTGACTTCAGATGCAAACCTCCACTATTACCGAATTGATGCTCATACATAGCTGACAGTACTACACCTGTGTAAGTGAGCAAGCTATCATCCTACACAGCATTCTTTAACCGTTTTACTGTACTCCATATTTTAACAATAGTCACAAAGTAGGCAATTCAAACTCCTTTAAGAAAAGCCCCGATAAGAACTCAGATCTGGAAACTGCTAGAAGTCTCTGGGCTAATTTCATGAGTAATCTTTGTAGTATGTGGAGTGAGGTCTTCAAGAGACACAGAGCTACCGAGTCTAGGAGTCTACCAGCCAGAATACAGCTAATAGCAGGGTAGTCAGAGGCAGTTGGCTCTTTCTGATTAGAAAACTACTGACAAAGAATGGGGGTGGGGATCAAGAGGGAAAGTCCTGGGCACTGCACAGCTCCAGAGGGGAACATTCACATTCGCGTCTACGTAGACGGTGCTTTCTGGAGAGAAGGGACGATAAATAAGTGTAGTCTTCGTTCAGTTGGTTTATATGGAAAGCAGATATGGGCAATAAGAGTTTCACTTCAGGTAGTTTCTTTGTTTGTTTTTTTGTTTTATCAACAACCAAATAACGAAATCTTGGGTTTAAATAAATCTCACAGTAAAAAATTAAGCTGACTCAAAGATTTCTGGCAAAGAAAGTCAGATTCCTGCCAAGGTCTAATATTATATGTCTTAAAGCAGCGAGAGCAAAATAAACACTCCGAATGAAGCAAATTAGTAAAGTGCCTAGAAAAAAAGAAAGCATAAATGATGCTTTTAATATTAAGTCTGGTACTAGCTTCATTTATCCTGCAAATATTTATTCAGTGCCTACTATTTGTCAGACTGTGCTATCAAGATGCATCCTGCATTTAATGGTTCTTATGGTCCCAAGGAAAATCTCACATGTTTATAATATCTTTGGGCTCTTGTTGCAAGTGATCAATTCATTTAAAGTTTAAAAATATACTAATTAATTTTTATGAATTTACTATGTATGTGGTTAAATCAAATTAAGAGTTTTTAAGTCAAGCATAATTTTTCAGGAAGAAATAAAACAAGCCATCTACTTAACTGGGCACCAGAATCTTATGTCTAAGAATGACATAAAATCCACTAGTTCTAATTATGTATTTATAACAGTATCTAGAGAGGGGGTCTTCAATGTGGGGTCTTTATAAAGAGGACAAGCAGATTATTGAGATTGACTGAGCCTCCTTTCAGAAGTGAGAACTCCATATAATTTATAATACACTTTATTATAATATCAAATTATATACTATAGATTATAGTCAATATAGACTGGTTTTTATTTCAATCTCAAATGTTCACTTATTAATAGATAGTAATAACACTTGAATAGTGTTGCTAAATGAATAATTTCTCCAAATATTATTTAGATCATAATAGGATACAGTGCCCAAAAATGGACTCATAAGTATAGAAAAAAATAGTATATAATAAAGGTTGTCTTTTAGTTAAGGAGAAGGGATGTCTATCCAATAACTTGTTGAGACTACTGGTTATCCACAAGGAGAAATTAACGTTTAGATCCCTATTTCACATCATGCAATAATAATTTTCAAATACATTAAAGATATAAGCATGAAAACAATCAAGGAAAGTACAAAGAAATGTTTTATCACCTTGGGTAGGAGAGACTATTTTAAACAAGACTAAAAAGGCAAAGAACACAAAGGAAAAGACCAATAGATATGACTTCACCACTATGAAAAATAACACAAGCAAAGTTAAAAGACAAGAGACAGATTAAGGATAAAATATTTACAAAAGTCATCACAAACAAAAAGTAAAAACTGCCAGGTGTGGCTGCACAGGCTATGTTCTGCACACCAACAAGAGAGCCATTCAAGAAAACTATAAGGTTAATGATACTCCTGAAGTTGCCCTAATCAAAGTTCATAATATTAAAAAAACGCATAATATATAAAGCACTTCTATATCAGTAAGAAGAAAAGATCAATAAGCTATCTAATGGAAAAGCGGGCAAAATATGTGAAAAGTTAATTCACGGAGGAGGAAATTCAAGAAGAGTAAGCATATACAAAGATGTTCAATCTTGCTTGTAATTAAAGAAATACAAATTGAAATAATAATGAAACAGTGTGCCATCATTCCAATAATGAAAAAACATGTCATGCCAATGAAGAAATACCATTTTGGATTGACAAAATTTAAAATATTAGTGTCGGCTAGTATATGGTGAAATGGTATTCTCTTGCACTCCTAGGTAAAGTGTGAATGTGGCAATGTCTATTTAAATTAAGAATGAATATACCCTACGACCTAACAATCTTATTTCTCCTGATCTATCCTAAAGAAAACTTCACACGCACATGAACACTGTTTGTTGCAGAATTGTTTGTAATCATAGAAACTGGAAACGACTTAATTGTATTTAGAGTTTAGTAGCTGAGTAGAATGAGATAAGTCTATATGCAGCGAAATAAAAGATCTCCATTATATACTGTTGAGGGAAAGACATTTCATAATGACACATATGGCATAATACCAGATATATAAAACACTCTCATATACACGTGAATCAATATTGTAGATATATATTTTTTGTATGTAAAAGGGTTAGAAGGACCCTTAACAGAGGTATAGTCCTATACCTCTGTTAACAAAAGCATGTCTGGGAGGTGACTAGAATTAGGCATAGAGGTCAATAGTGGATGTCAGTTTACTTTCAATGTTTGAATTTTGAAAATGAGAATATACGTATTATTTTATTGATAGGTATTTGGAGTCTTTTTGAATATGCACTTCCATTCTGTGCTTGTATCTCGAGACAAAAATTCACAAAGAAGATAATGTTGCAGAGTTTCTCCTCCCTCTCTTCTCTTTACGGTGTCCCTCCTTCCCACATCTCAGGCCCCTGCTCAGAAATCTAGCTCTTAGTCACCTAGACTTCTCTCTCCCTCTGTTACGATTTCTCTGCTCAGGATTCAAACCCTGGCTGGTCTGATCCAGATTATATTGCTGATATCTCCTCCGAAAAGAAGACTAGTGTCTAGAAGGATAAGCCGGGACCTCATCCCATCCTACAGAAGTCACACGCTTAACAAATATATTCAGAGGCTACCTATGGAGAGGTCCCCAGACTTCTACTCGGACTGAGAGAGCTGAGTCAGACCCCTGCCCCAAGTCAGTGTAGCTAGAGGAGACTGCAAAGGCAGCTGGGAAATCAGAAGGCCAGAATTTGTAACAGAGTGGACAAGCACTCGGAAGGAAAATACAGACTTTGTGAGTCAAAGCAGGCCGAGGAGGGACTAGCAGGCGCCCGGGGATCAGAAGCATGACATTATAATCAATAGGTACACAACAATCTATAGTCAAGGGCCCATGCTACAAGGTGGGAGAATAAAGAACGTGGAGGAGAAGGGACAACAACAGTGGGGAAAAGCCCCCACTGTGGCCCTGTTTTGCACCCCCTGAAAATGGACTTCGCCATAGCTCTATTGAGGCGGGAGCCACTGCCAGGGCGGGTCATAAAAAACTAGCACTGCCCAGGCTTCGCCACGGTCCAATTAAACTGGCATTTCTTGGGTAGAGCCAGCGATCATTACTTTAGTAATTTCTTTCTAAAAGAATTAAAATGCCTTCTCTCACTTTTTTCTTACATGAGAGCTCAGGCTCCAGGTTCGTAAAGTCATCACAATTTCTGGATCCTTAGACTAAAAGTTCTCTTCAGACCTGAGTCTTCCCCAGACCAACTCCCGATCCCACCTCAAGCTCCAGCAGAGTTCGCAGCACGGACCCAACGTAACATTCCATTATTTACTTTCTCTCTGAAAATAATATACTCGAGATTGAGAAGTATATTTGTGATAGTTGGTGCAAAGACTGTATTTATAGTCCTATATGACATAAGTCGGACTCAGAATTTATTGGCGGAAATGTCAAGTTGCATAATTACTCGGTAGTGGTTATGCGTTCTTGACACAGTTATCTTTTAGAGCCTGAACTCTGTACGTGCATGGACGCATACGAAATTCCCACTCTTGATCCCTTTTCTCTGGCTCTTGGAAATTGATTTATGAAGGAATCACTGTAGAACATATAGTTTTACTTTTATAATTTGGATGGTTTGGGGTAGCCAAGAGAAGAAGCCAAAATTTTACATGCTGAAATAAATTGGAAATCATTTGATTGGTTATTGTGACCAAACGACAGATTTCTTTGGCACTATGCAGATAGCTTTATTTTCTGACAGGCTCAAGATGCCCTACTTAACCTACATAAAATTACCATTCTGCCTTAGTCGCATATGCAAGATGGATCACCAAGCTTTTGAAAGCTATTTCCTTAAGCTCTCAGGTCTGCTCCCCCAATTCCTCTGCCACTTGAAGATCCGCATTGACTTGCTCTTGGAAATCTCCACCGAGCATGTCTTAAGTCTAAAATGCTGCATGAATGACATTATCTGAAAAGAAACTATGAGGCCTTCGGCAAGGAATCAAAAGACTCCACAGCATAGATGATGGACTTATAATTTTCTCTACAAACAGTAAGGGCTTTAGAAGAGAGAAAAAGACGTGGGAGTTGAATGTCTCAATAAAGACATGATAATGAGAAATGAGACTTAAAAGACAAAATTATGGTTTTGGGTATTGGGATGAATGATGGATTCTTGGCCAGGAAAGGATATTTGATCATAGACTAGATGACATGACTGAAAAACTTTAAAGAAAGAAGGAAAGGGAGATAATCATCTTGATAAACCTATGAAAGTGGTTCTTGGGAGGACAACAAGTATGAGAAAATGAATAAGAGAAGGGGAGGTGCCTAGTGTTTTACATCTCAAAAATATTGGAGGAGAGATGGCAGATGGGAATAATACTTATAGCTTCAAAATCTTTATACTAATAAAGGCTATCATTGATTATTCACTATCTGCATATCACTTCTAAATTTAAGGACGACCCTATAGAGTAGGTACTATTATTGTTTCCGCTTTGCAGATGGAGAAAATGAGGCTTACAGAAGCTAAGTAACTTGCATAAAGACACACACAGCTGACGAATGGGAAAGCAAGGATTTAGACGTGAGCAATCCGCTCCAGAGCCCACACTGAGTCATACTGTCTCTCCGACCTGCCCAGTGCGTCTTGTAAGCAAAGTAAGCTTGAGATTATACTATATAATGTGATTTTTGAGACATAGTAGGAAGGGACTTTAGGTTATAATACACAGATGGAAGAGCATGTCCTATTCCCAAACAATAGGCCTATAATAAGAGGAGACCGAATGGTGTCAAGAAGGTATTTACCTGAGTAACCTGCCAGTGGAAATGCTGTAGAGAACAGGTGAGTTAGAGAAGAACACAAATGACTTGTTTTGGAGCTTTGCTATGGGCCACGTGGTCAGAGGAGAAAATTAATTATACATTTCTGACAGATGAAACTAGTGTAGGAATAAGATCCAGAACTGATCACTGAATATGTATCATAGATAATGGTAGACGTGTTCTTGACTTGTCTTTACCTTTTTTCTTTTAATAATTAGGAATGAAAGGATAAGCATAATCATGCATATACATGCCTTAGACTTTAGGAAAGCACAATTTTTAAAGTCTAGGGAAGAAAGACAATGTTCTCCGTTCCGAGACCTGGAAAGGCCGCCCACACGATTCTAGCTGTGATCGGTAATACACGATTCTAATGGAAAAGAATCGGGCGCTTTCCCACTGCGCCCTTAGGAGGGCGTGCCAGCTAATACGGTGCTGCCTATGAGCTCCAGATGCATCCTTTTCTATCCTGCTCTGCGATGCTGGGGCTGGGGCGCTGGGCAGCACATTTCTGCTTTGACCGCCGGCTCCCCGTTGGGCTCTGCCAATCGGGGACATGAGAGGGAGACCGCTGGACTGAATGAAGGAAGCGGAGGGGGAGCCGCTTGTTGTCAGTGAGCAGGTCTTGAGACCATCCTAGCAATGGCGGTTCTTTCCTGAAGCCACAGCTGAATCTAGTTGGTGGTTTTTCTAACACTTTCCTCGGAAATCTAGGCCTTCTGAAGGCACTCCTTCAAGCGAAGAGACATCGACACCAGCCAAGCAGCCTCTTCTCCTCAGAAAACTAAATTTCGGCTCTGTGGGGGCGTTCCCTTACGTTTCTCAGTTTTAATAACCCCAAGCTCTTCATTTTGTTCTTTCAGTCCTAGGAGTGAGAGCCACTTCCGGTTGTGGCTTCCTCCATGCATCTTAGAGTTCTTTTATCCTTTCACTGACCTTGTTAACAGTTTTCTATCTCATTAACAGTGTTTTATATATTAAATTCTGTCTGTTCAAATAACTAATAACTCCTGAATAGACCCCAACTGACAGAAAAAGCACTGGGAACCCTAAAGCCCTAAACAAGCAGAAAATAACACACACACACACACACACACAAAATGTCCAAAGCATTGAAAAGGAATTTTCTGATTAAGAGGGAGACCAAGGAAAGGCCAGACGTTGGAGAGGATGGGAAAGTGGTGAGCGGCGCTTATTGGAAGATTTGGAACCTGGGCTAGATCGTCAATGGGCAGAAATGTGGCAGAGGGAGCCATAGGTTAAAGGGGTGTTCACTCAGGTGGCTGTTGGGCCACAGGTCCTGACAGGCGGCACCTAGCATGACCCCGCAGTGCCTAGTGCTCGCACGTTCTCAGAACCCTCGCCTTGGGGTTTCTGCAAAGGTCTTCATGCTTCTATTTCTTCCTCATACTTCTAGTTCCAGAGACATGTACCTACTGTTTTTCTTCTAGAGGGCCATTCTTCGCTGCGAACCCGTTCCCTAACGAGGCCTGAGAGTCGGCTCTTCCTGTGAGATCAAGAACCTCTTCATTCTCACCCAGAACTCTGGAAACCTATGTCTGTTCTCTAAATTACATTACAGAAATGTAGTTCGCCCTTGAACCTCTGGCACCTCAGAAACCTGTGTATTTCCTTGGCATCACTGAACCTTCCTGCTGTCTTGTGGGACTTCGAAAAGCCTCCCTCTGGGGTTGGCTAACCAGAATTCCTTCGCAGTCTTAGGATGACCACCTGGGTCCCTGGCTGCGGGTACATCTTGACCTTCTGCATCCAGAAATCCCTCGAGGTTAGATCCATTTCAACATCTTTATCTTACTCTTTCGGCCTTGTCCCTTGAAAGTCCCATTCCTTCCTTGCTCTCTGTACCCTTGTGTCACTTCCATCATGGGTTCCAGGGATGACAGGTATTTCTTTATATTTGTGAAGAAAAATAAAGCCTCTTTTCTCTTTTTATTTCTCTAGCCTCATTAGACTAATGGCCAATTCTTCGGACATTATTTCTCACCAGCTTCTTTCTTTCCCAAAAGTCCCACCTGGGGGAATATCTAAATGACAGAATCCAAGCTCTGAGCCCTGAAGGTACCATTGCTGGAGATTCCAGCCCAATTAAGCTCTGCTCACCGACCGCCCAAGGCTCTCGCCAGTCATCCTGAACTCACAGCAGTTGCTTCATCCGACCCACACAAGCATGACAGATAACACCATACACCGCGAACGGAGAAATAAATTCCACCATCGCCACAGACTTTGGAAAGGTTTCCAAAGTCTTCCAAAACCCTTGGCCACTGAGAAAAAAAAAGGTCAGGCATGGAATGCATTCCTTTCCAACTGTCTTTCTTCTCATTCTTCTCCGACGTGTTCTTTGCCTCCTCATTGCTTAGTCAGACCACATTGCACCACGTATCACATAGACCGATCAGGAGATGAAAGGCATAACTCCTAGGACACTCGCAGGAGACAAAGTCTATTTGAAATCGCCATTTCTAAAGGATAGCAAAACAACAACAATCCCCGTTTTTAAAAACGTAACCAGGGAAAATGTATCAGAGAAGATACCTCTAAGGAGTGAGAGCTGAGTGGCAATGGCGCCCTGGAATTTAGGTTAAATTTACCCCTCTTGCATATGTTTCGATTTAAAATAGTTACCTTTTGTTCAGCTTAGCTCTCAGCTCCCAGATCTTTCTGCTTTCAATTCTTCAAAAAAGGCACCCCTGAGTACAGTGTGAGGAACGCACTTTAATCTAGAGCTCTTAAAAATATCTTGCTATTTTCAACTACATCCGGGAGCGGAATGCAGGCTTCTCTGGCCTCGTTCTATTTCTCCCACCCAGATATTTTTCTTTTTTGTCCAGCAAAGTGTCATCTGTTCCCAAGAAAAAGAAAACAAAAAAGAAAGAAAGATTAAAATGTTTACTTAAACTATTACACTCCCAACTGCTCAGTCAATTCTGACCAAGTTTAAGATGCTTAATATTAAGCTTCGATGGCTAAAATAAGGAAGGTATTTATTTGACTGACATAGAAAATGGGAGTTGAAACTTGTAAGAATATTTAGATTGCAGATTACTGCTGTGCAGTAGGTCTGGCTTTGGATACATTTATTGTATTCATAAACGCACACTTGGCCTGTGCCTTTCAGCACAGTGCCTACAAGGTACTGTGCTAAATAATGTGAAGGTACAAAGTAAGAGATGTCAAAGATCTTGCCTTCCAGGAGCTTAAAAATCGGATGCGATAAGCAGAAAGAGTAAGATGTGAACATAAATTGCTCTGAGATGTGGCACAATGAAATCGGTGCCATAAAGAAGAAAGAGTTCTGTGAGAGTCCAGAGAAAGGTGTGCGTGGGGGGGGGTG
>NW_006434839.1:5755019-5784233 GCF_000325575.1 Pteropus alecto
ACATCCACACTTCTGTCTTATAAATTTCTACTTCTTATAATCATATAATATAAACATGCATACACACAAAATGGTAAGCAACCTATTCTCTCTCCTCCCATCACAGAAACACACACTCACATACATACTCACACATACACTCATACTCACACTCTCTCTCTCTCTCTCACACACACACACACACACACACACACACACACACACACACACACACACACACACATTTCCTAATAGAAGAGAACAGAATAAATATTTAAAGCCAACTCTAAAGAGGCAGAGCCTCTGATTTTCTCCATTCAATAAGTGACCTGAGCTACGCACTCGCTCCCATCAGAAACATCTGGATGCAGTTCCCGGTTCCTGGTCTTGCTTCCTGGGAATGAGGTCAAAGATTCCAGGCCTGCGAGCAGGCTTGAATAATACTTCCTCAGCCACTTTCCTTTGCCTAGAAAGTGACAGCTCTGCATAACACTACCACTGCCTGCTTTAATAAAACATTTCTCATTACTATGAGGTACGATGATGACCTGCTACTAGAGAAAAAGTTTCCCATTGGCTGAGGGCTTAACCATGGGGCCTTTTTCTTTCATCTTCCCTCCTTGACCTTGCCCTTGTTAAAATATCAACCGAGGCGTATTACATTTTTAGGAGTTTATTGGAGCAAAAACTGATTCGGACCTGGCAGTACCAAACCAGAAGCGGTTAGGAATGGTCCACCAGCAGGAGCTGGGGAAAGACTTTATAGACAAGACGTGGAAGCAAATCAAGATGATTCGATTGGCGATAGCTTAAGTGGTTGCCTTATTTGGGAAAGCCTAGCTGGCTGTTTGTGATTGGTTGTCCTTAGGTTTTGATCTCTTAACCTTGAAGCACCGCAGGCTTCGGTTCTGGTTTGCTTGTGTAGGCTACTAAGGCATTAAAGCCACCTCAGTCTAGTGGCCTCTGTATTTAACACCCGCGAGCGTGGGTGCTCCAAGAAAAGAGGGGTCTGGTGTTTTCCAGACCTTAGCGTATCCCACTTATTTTTAAAATGATAGCAAACAACCGATCTGATTGGCCGTTTTTTGTTGAGTTTATTAGAGGACTGCATTGAAGAAATTAACCAACTGCTTGAAAATCCAATAAATATTCAATTTTATGGACGTTAGCTTTTCTGCCCAAGGGAACACGTGATTTCTGCCAGGCCATTGCATAAATAAATTAGATTCGAGTCCTACATTTGTGAGAAACTCTGTGAGTAAGGTCATACAGCTCTCAAAAGGTAATTCAAAGAAGGCGAAGAGAAATTGCACTGCCACAGATTGTAGTAGGGTGCAGATATTTTAAAAAACCACTCGAGCTTTTTTGATCAGTTCTAAGCTAATAACTTCCAGCACATGCTGTTTGTTGCTTGCTCATTAATAAAATGCTGACCTGAGTGATTGTGCAGACAGAGAACATCTCCATTTGGAAAGAGAGGACCAACAAAACAACAAAATCATTTCACCAGGCATCAAAGAAGCTAAGTATTTGCTGGGATCTCAGGAAGGGAAATGAACTCCAATCCTTACTCCCCTTAGATTTGTGCAGGATTGTCCAGAGCTGAAAAACTTCAAAGTATAATAAAACTGTGGCTCAATTTTAGAAACATGAAGCATTTGGAGTAACTAATTTGGCTAAATGTTTATGTTTTGGTGCATAGTTGAACTGCTTATCAGACCTTCAGGAATTCTTTGTTTTTCATTTCTGTGCTTTTATTTCCTCTCCTATCTCCTCTCCCCTCACTAGAAGCAAAACATCCTCTGGCAATGAGAGTTAAAGATGCTTCTCCATAGAGGCACCAAGCCAGGGCCAAGGGGGGCTGATCCCAAGCCACTGCCAACTGTGCTCCAACCAGTAATTTTCCTTCCTCCTCGGTCTCTTCTGGGAAGTGTTGGGAAATGTAGAAGTCTCTAATGCCTCCCTGGGAGAGAAACAGAAATCTTCTTCCAGAGTTCCCCCAAAATGGCTCTTTCCACTACCAACACTCCTCACCTTTCACTGTCTGGGCCCCACCATCTCTCTTCAGTCCCGACCTTAAAGAAATAGAAAACTGTGCAGGGAGAAGATGCCCATTCAAAAAGGAAAAGAAAAAGGTAGGCGACATACTATTTCTACCTCTCAGTGGACACAGGGGTGAGGGAGGCATCTGGACAGATTCTGCTGGACATCATGCTGAAATGGTGGATGTTTGTAAGGGACAGAGGATCTACTACCTCATTTTAGCTCCAGGCTAACCTTTGCTCTCAAGGAGACCTGCGGTGACAAGTTCCCCTATTATATTCCTCACTTCCCAGGACTGGGGGCTACTGAACCACACCAGAGATCCCAGGTGGGTGCAGACCAGCCCCTGCCAGCAGAGGCTCATTGCGCCCAGGCTCCACAGCCCACACTGATTCGAGCACATTCCAGAACATTCCACAGCTGGGAGGCCAGGAGCCCGGAATGTCTGGAACCCACAGAGGGAAGGTGTCCCAACATGCTCCCCCCATCCCGACCACATTTTCCCAAAGATCTCAAAGCATTCTCCGAAGGTGATCTCATCTTCTAATAGGTGTTTATTTCTACTCTCATTCCTACTGTTAGCGATGACTCCCTTTCACACGAATGTTCTTTGATACTTTTACATAATCTTTCTCATGGTAAGAACATCACATTGGGCACCAAGAGCTTGACTGCCAGTTACTCAACTACTAATTAGATATCACAGAAATTCCTTTCCAGCACACCAGGCTGTGAAACTGAAGAAGGAAGCAGCAAGAAAATGACCTTTCCAGTTCCTCCCTTTGAGGGAAAAATACATAATGTGGAACCGGACATACATTATACATATATCTTGTGTGTGTGTGTGTGTGTGTGTGTGTGTGTGTGTTAGTGCCAATGCAGTCCTCAGGATTTCCATTTCCTTCTGAAGAGAGCACTTGCTTTTCAAGGTTCTCGTGATGCTGCTGCAGTGCCTGGAACATAATAGGCACTTAATAACTGTATGTTGGATAAATACATGGATGGATGAACTTTTGGGGTTTGTTTTCTCATTCTGAACTTGCCATGCTTAATTCACAAGGCAATTCAGAGGGTTAAAGAACATCAAGTTTGAAAAAAAAAATGCTTTTGACACCCAAAACAAATATAATGTTGTATGTCCATTATAACTCAATAAAAAATAAAATGCTGTTGAAAACTAAAAATTCACTGTAAAATATAACATTATTATTCATGTGACTGTTAGTACAGGTGCCCAGGTGTGTCAGAACCTCGTGAGTGTGTTTATCTTCTTATATACAACGGCCCCTAGACAATTTCCCAGTACTAATCAGGGAGGAGCTCTGCTTTCTACACTTTGGTTTCTATGTGCCAATCTCCTCTCCTCCATTAAAATTACTGAACGTGAATTGAGTAGTGAACGTGAATTGAGTTCCACAGCTTGATCAGACAGATAGCAAATGGGTTAAGAGCACCAGTCCTGGAGTCAAATTGCTTGAGTTTGTGCCCTGATTCCACAGTTCACTAAGGGATTTAACCCTACTATGCTTTAGTTCACCTGTAAAATGAGGACATTGGTAGAATGCCATGAAAAGTTAAATATGAAAATAGATGTAAAATATTTAGAGAACTGCCTTGCGCGTGGGAAGAATTCAATCAATGTTGCCTCTAACCATTGTTGGTACTATTTTATTATTATTGTTATTATTATTCCTTTATTAATGGAACTTGCAGTCTGGTGAAAGAAGCAGGCTGCAGGACAAAGATGGAAGAATAACACAAGCACTAAAAAGGTCACCAGCAGTATCCTATGGATGCAGAGTCAGGAGACATCTTGATTCACCATCCTCGTCACCTCCTCCATGTAGTCTCTGGTCTGTCACTGTTCCAACATACACAGAATTTAAAATAATACCCTAGATTTCATCTGGGAGTGAGGGGCAGAGCCTAACGTGTCTCGTGATGGTCATACAATACTTCCATCAGTGCCCCTCAGGCTGTGGAGCCATATCACACTGTTGGCTCAAATTGAGCTTTTGCTCAAATAAGACCCCCAGGGCCTTTTTACATCGACTGCTGCCAAGTTACATGTTCTCCATCCTGTATTCCTATAATTCATTTTTGGACCCAAAAACAAGACTTTGCATTTATCCTTATTACATTTCATGTTGTTAGTTTTGGCCCCGCATCGCAGCGTGTCAAGATAATTCTGAACCTCAACTCTGTCAGCTATCTTATATCTTATTTCTATCCCCTCCAGACTTGTGTCACTAGTCCATTTGATCAGCATACCTACTATACCCTCATGCAAGTCACCGATAAAAATGTCGACCAAAACAAGACTACGAGAATAGTCCAAAATTTCAATTGCTGAACCCTCTACAGACTTAAATATGACCATTCACCATTTGGGGTATGGATGTTTAAGCAGCTTTGAATTCACTGAGGGATATAATATTTTATTCAAAGTGCCTCGTCAAATGCCTTGCTGATATCAAGATACATTTGTTCTATGACATTGTTGAATATTATTTTAAATGTTTAAATTTCCTAAAGTGCTGCTATCTCCTTTAAGTTTGATGCAAATATCGATGTCTACATCAGGATATCAATAAAGAACATAGGGGTTACAGTTTAATAGATAACTTAAGAATAATGTTACACCATTTAATTATTACTCGTATTTAGGCTTTAAAGGGTACATTTGTTAGGGCATGCTATCTGCTGTTAAAAAAAAAAAAAAAGAATGTCTCAAATCTCAATGACTTAAGACAAAGACAATAGAAGATTATTTCTTACTTACATGAGTCACATGGAGCGTCCCTGATTGACAGGTTGCCTTTCATGAGTCATTCGGGAAATCTAGTTTCTTATATCTTGTGGCTTCACCCTTCTCTCAGTCCTTGGCATTCTCTGCATTCAATAGCTAAAGGAAGAACAGAAGAAATTATTACATGTGCAGTGTTTCTTTGCTACAGGCCTGCACATCACCTCTGCATATTTCGCTGGCTATTCAATCATGACTACCTTTACCTACATGGGAGGCTGGACAATGCAGTCTAAATATGCTCCTAGCAAAAAGAAAAAATGAGTGTAGTGAACAGCAAGACTAGCTCTAAAATGGACAGTAAACATAATTTAGGTGAGACTCACAATGCTATTTCAGGTCAAGTATTCCGTTAAACCTGCCGGTAGGGGGTTTAATGGATCAAAAATTGTAAGAATTGGGTTCAAATTCCAAGTCCATCATTTCTTAGGGGTAATATAACTTTGGATAAGTCACAGAACTGTAAGATTGCTAGGTCCATTGCTGAATACCCAGCCATAGCCCAGTGTCTGAGACATAGTTGACACAATAAATATTTGTCATTTGTTCAATTGTTGAATGAATAAATGAATTATCTTTCTGGACTCATTTCCTTATTTCTAAATTTGTCCTACATACCCAAGATCAAATGGACTACGGTTATAAAATGCTTTGAAAACTAAAAGTCATTGTAAAACATATAGAGTGTAATTATAACTCATGTTAAGATTGGCATTTGTGCCAACTGTGTCACAGTCTATGGACCTCCTCTACATCGTTTTCTCTTATTGAACACAGCAGAACACAGGCAAGCCCCCAAAACCATTAAAGGTAAAGCTCTGCCCCATTTACATTTTTTCTGTGACTCAAAGTTCAATCGCCAATGACCCCTCCCTAGTTAAATTTAAGAGGGAAGCCTTGAGAGCCTGTTGAGACTAAGACATGTTCTGAGACTCAGGGTACTACAAGGACTAATATAACTCATACTAAAATAGATTTTTTAAAAAACTGGTCCTACAGTTGGGGATCCATATGACAGTTTTATACAACTGGTAGTATCTGCATAATTTGTTAATAAAACCATTCAACAGAGAAAAATTAAAAATCTTCATTAAAACAGATCAAAAATGTATTTAATTGGAGGCCAGATTATAGATGACCTTAAATGCAAGGACAAGAAATTTAGACTTTATTCTATAGGCAATGTGGGGACCATTAACAGTCATGAAGCCAGGAAATCAAATGGACAAAGTGGTGTTTTAGAAAGATGACTCTGAGATAATTCAGAAGAACATGTATTAGATGGCTACTGTATTGGTCTTAGCATAAAGTCATGAGGTCTTGATATATGAGTATGGGGGAAGAAAACATAAAGCATAGATCGATGAAATGACTTCTAATTCTGATGATATGGCAGGCTAACATATCTGAAAACTCTTCCTTTAAGTATTGGATTGCAGGATAAAATATAACAAAAAAATATTTTTAAAGCAAAATTAAGATCACAGGAAAGAAGAGGAAATCACAGAAGGAGGAGAAACGAAACCAAATAAATTAGCATGTGAGCTGATGCTCCATCTGTCCTTAGAACTGGAGTAAGTCATAGATCTTCATAACCTTTAAAATTTGGGTTTTAATGACCACAAGAGATAAAGACTTGAACCTGCACGAGGTGGGGGTAGAAATAAGACTCCCACATGAAGCCAGGATCCTTGTAGGTCTGAACCATCAGAGAGAATATTGACCGCCCCTCCCCACCCCCCAAAAAAGTCTCAACCAGCAGAGCAAAATGACACGAAAAGTCATTTGTCTCTCGCTGTGGGAAAAAGTCTTTCCTGAGAATTTGAAACCCTGGACCTGGTCTACACATGAATTTGATTTTTAAAATTGCTCTGCTGAAATCCCAGAAACTTTGAAGCCAAGAAATTAATGTAAAAACTGGTCCCTAGCTAGCCATATTTTGGGAGTGCCTAGAAGAAGCAATTCCAAAAACACTCTAGAGAGATATTTTACAATCGAGAATACAGGTAGTTTCACAAAAATCAGCAAACCCTACGCAAGATAAGCTCACAATAAAAGAAATTACAAAACACTGAAGGGACAAATCCATCATGGGCAAAAGTCAGTAGAAATTACAGACAACAGAACGCCCCCCCACTCCCCGCCACCACCACCTTATCTCCCAAGGAATTGAGCTACTAGAACAATCTGAAAGAGAATACAAAATGAGCATATTTAGAATGATTAAAAAAAAAGAAATCCACAAGAAAAACACAGGATGCCATCACCAAAGAAAGAAGAAGGAAGGAAGGGAGGGAGGAAGGAAAGAAGAAAGGGAGGGAAGGAGGGAGAAAGGAAGGAAAAAAAGAAAGAAGAAAAGAAGGAAGGAAGGAAGGGAAGGAAGGAAGGAAGGAAGGAAGGAAGGAAGGAAGGAAGGAAGGAAGGAAGGAAGACAAAGAAAAGAAAGAAAGGAAAGGAGAGAGAAAAGAAAGGCAAAAATTTTAAAGAACCAAAAAGAGAGTCTAGAAAAAAACACAAAACACAATTATTAAAGTTAAAAACTCAAAGGATGGACTAAAGAGTAGATTAGACATATCTGAAGAATTTGAGAACAAGAAGACTAGGCTAAAGGAACATACCAGAATGCAGCTCAGAGAAATAATGAGATGGAAAATTTGAAAGGAAAGTTAAGATAGAAAAGGCAGCATGAGAAGATTCAATTAAGTCAAAAGGATTTCTAGAAATGAGGAAAAGAGAATGGAGCTGAGGTAATATTGGAAAAGGTAATGGTAAGAATTTTCTAATTTGATAAAAATCACTAATCTTCACAGTGATACAGCACAATGAATCCTGAGCGGCATATATAACGATTTGTCGGGGACTATCTTCTTTGTGATGTACCCTACCATCAGACACCACCTGTGCTGGCTCTCTGCAGATTTGAGGCCATAGTTGTCTTTAGCCAAAACAGATGCCATTGGCCAAATGACCCATCGTTTAGCTTTGTTCTTTAAGGGATGGAGAAGGACACACATTTTGTCTATCTACAGGAAAACACATGATTTCTGTTTGAAGTGACTGAGGCCGGAAAGGAAAGAGAGGGATCCTGTTGTTCAGAAGCTCCCCTTTTTAAGGGTCAGCCTGGGAGGACGTAGAATGTGAAGTTGCATAGCGGGGAGCGGGGGGAGCTGCGGGTATGCACCCATAAGCATGCCTTTTTCTGTACCTCTACTCTCTCATGCACATATGTATATGTACCAAGAGTTTTAAACATGTACACGTTCTGTCCTCTTTGCTGGCTCACATCCTAAACTGGAATTTGAGACTCATCATGGGCTTTCACTGATCTTACGCCTCCATCAGGAGATATTTGGTCTTCACCCTGTCTGTTCAGATATAACACACTTATTACTCTCTCCATTTAAAAGAGATGTTTGGTTTGGGTTTTCCATGTTGGTGGTGATGGTTTTTAAAGCAGAAAGTGGCCTCTGCCTTCACTCCTTTTTCTCCAATAGGCGTGTAAAAGAGAAGGACTCGCATTCCTATTTCTCCATGGAAGGCACTGTATGCGAAAAGCATTGAAGGCCAAAACCCCCTGGAAAAGATGCTTTTAAAAGTACTACTCCATATCTGGCCATTCCTCTCCTTCTGGGGTTTTGGCGTGAGTAGGTCTTGTAGATTTCCGGTCAGTGTCTTGGTGGGTTTTTTTCCTTTTAGTAGTAACATCATCACTTTTCCAAAGGGTGCTCACCAGTGCCCCCAAGATATCTCTCCAGAGGATACCTCTCAAGGACTCAATGAAACTCTTGATAACATGGACCCCAGCTGTGCCATCAGGAGCCACAGGTGTCTATAGCTCTTTCAGGCACTGAGCAGTTTCCAGGTTTGCAAGCGGCCCTTCCCTAGCCTAGAAGCTCACTCTCCCCTCCGTGTACCATGCTGCTTGACAAGGGCCGAGCCCACAAACACTGTCTTGTCTCAAACGGCATTCCCTTATTTTTCAGTGGTTTCCTCTGAGGGGCTCGTTGCACATCTTTGCCTCCTAGCAGTGTTTAATCGCGGGTAGCCATGACATTTTATAAAAGTCCCAAACACAACTTTAAAGTCCCTTATGGCAATAGGAGGATATTTAAAGCAAGCCCCAGGAGCAATCCTAAGGACCTGATAATACTTGGAATAAGTATATAGATTTATTTCTGCTGAAAGCATCAAGCTCCATTTAGAGCGAGAGCGAGAGCAAGTGAATGAGGACAAGGGAAGAGGGGAAAATGCCATTCCTTTAGCAGTGTTTGACTGTTATCCAAATAAGTGTGCTGCATGATACACACACACTCACCAGCGTATATGCATATATGGTATTACCACCCAGGTTTAAGTTCCAAGGTTTACTTCAATATTTCACCCATCCGAACATAGTTATTCAAATATACTGAATGGCATTTGTTAATGCACAGTGAGTTTTTCCATCAAGACCTCTCCAAATAGACTAATGTGTCTAAATTTTGAATTACGTGCTTTGACGAGGTGATGCATCAATATTAAGGCACTTCAAAGAGATACACTTGTGCTGCATCTACTTGACACCAAATATCTTGATGAAAACTGAAAACAGTGACTCTCAGACACTAATTTTCTGCATATCCAGATGGTTGGCATTATACAGAGTGTCTGGGTGGTACAAAATGATTCACTCTTGAAAAATAAAATGAATAAATTTCCTCATGAATTTTGAAAAGAAAGAAAAATCTGGCAACTTCAATGTGATTTTAAGAAATAGCTTTATAGAAAGCATTGTTTTATTGGTGATTATCTTTGGATACTAAGAGGAACTAGAAGCGTGTGCATTTTCTTTCTGAGCCTCTCCTCATGCTACGCAGGTTCAAGAATAATCTGTTTTCCTGTGTAATAACCAACTTAGCCCCTGTAAGTCTCTGATAATGTCACTGTTGCATTTTAATAGCCTTTCAATTTTAATATAATTTGTTACTATAAATAACTTCATATAATATGTTCTATGAAGGATATTTTATATTATTATAATCCATCAAACTTAAAACATACACATTTTGTATGATATAAATTATATGTCATATAATTATTATATGACATATATGTAATATATAATTTAGCAGACATTATTAAGCACCCGATATGTGTATCACATAAAAAGATGTATAAAATATAAAAAGATGTACACCATATAGTCCTTGACTTCACGAAGTCTATCATTGTATTAGAGAGGGTTTGAGTTCTTCTACGTTTCTAGGAGAGATGTTTGTCTCTAAACACTGCGGGGCTGTTGGCCCCTTCCTTATTCCTCCAGGCAGCGGAGTGCGGTACCTGGAGGTAATTTCAGAGACCTGACTGGGAAGTGCTGCTCGGCCTCACCTTCTCTGTGAGACTTGTGTGTCCAAACCTGCCTGTGGCTGGAGTCCGTCCGATTCTGGGGTTTCGTTTATTAGGGAGCCTATTGTTGCAGCCCAACAAAGCACCTTTCTTCAGAGCCAGGTGCATCAATAACAAAACATCGTTTTGATCTTATCTTCCACTCCTTCTCTCACTCCTTTGGTTCAGAGCTCAGGTGGAGAGGACAAGGGTGTAATTTATTGAGGTCTCCTCCAATCCCCCAAAAGGGCAAGACAGGTAGCAGGTAATTATGACACAAAACACACTGTGATCAGTGCAGTGTGAGTTCCGAAGTGGAGAAGATCATTAGCAACGGTGAACTCACTTCAGTCAAGAGAATTGCAAAGAAGCAGGATCAGAGTGGGGTCGTCCATGCCTAGGGCCCATGCTGCCTCAGAACTTCCTGTTATAATTACATATACATATAGTATACAGCATATAGTATATACTATATATCACATATTATTTATGTATAGTACATGACCTATGTATAGTACATAATTTAATCAATAAGTTTAGTTATCAAGAAATCTATGAATACAGTTATTGATCGAGTGATTTTGAGTTCGAGTTTTTTGTTACTTGCTGTTGAATGTAAAAATATAGCGTATGATTGTGTGATGGTGGCCAAGGTAAAGGAACAATGCGGGGAAAAACATTCATGGGAAATAAAATTAGAGAGGTAGTTTGGGGCCAAAGGTAGAGGGCACCAAATGCGCTGTGTGAATTTGGGTCTTTATGCTTTAGGCATAAGGCAGCCATTGGAAGTGTTTGAGCAGGTAAAAGGTCCAGCTTAGAAATATGCTCCATTAATATAATAGCAACGACTCAGAATATAAGGTGCAGCTCAGGAGGGTAAGACTGGAAGCAGGGAGACCAGTTAAGAAATCAGCATGAAATAAGATCGTTAGGAAGACAGATCTTGAATTAGAGGGTATCAGTGGAAATAAAAACACAAAAACAAACACAAAGAATGTTTTCAACAAAATTGACAGCATTTGACAACTAAGCAGAGGTGGGACAAAAAAGAAGAATTAAAAATTCTATTAATGGAGGAAAAAAAATGGCGTAGATGATAGAGGCTCTATTCATCCTCTGGCAACCAAATCAAAGTGGTGACAGAAATAAGGAGCAAACAGCAAGGAAAATTGCCTGGGATCTAGTTGAATAAACCATACAACTAGAGAGACAGAGAACAAGCCACTCTGCAATGAGAGGAGGTAGGACGGGGCGAGGACACAAAGCTGCCTGATTCTGAGCAGCTGAGTGGGACAGAGACCATAGCAGCAGGAGCTGGCAACTGCAGATGTCTCTTAAAGGGGGCGCGGATTTTCGCAGTGAAAGACCTACTCGCTCTGAGCACCAGTAGCAATGCAGCTGCACGCAAGGGGCACCAGGGACTTACAGGGAGACACTGTCTGAGTGAGGACCACTGTGAGACTTGCTCTGTACAGAAGTGCTGGCGGTATCCATTATTCCTTGTTGAGCCCTCCCCACTCCTAGTGCACAGACTCAGCGCCACTGTTGCCCAGACGTCATCAAACTGGATGACAGAGGTCGCTCCACCCAGAGGATTCCCTGAAACCCCGCCTCCCCCAACTCACAGCCCCATCCAAGCCACATCCAGGTATAGCCTCAGCCAGTCTGGTGCTCCTTGCTGAGCAGTCCCTAGACTCACACTGGAGGCAGCTGGCCTCGGTTTCTGGTATGGCCTTTTGAGGCAGTTGTAAGCACCATATCTGTGGATTGCTTGCTAAATCTTAACAGGTGGCCCCAGAGGGGCAGAGGCTTGGACTAAATTTGGCCTGCAGCTGAACCCCTCTCAGGATTGTGCCACTGGACACTACTTCACAAATCCACACTAATAAGACTGGGAGACTTAGCAGCTTTGCTTAGTACATAGAAACAGACACGGAAAGGCAGCCAAAATGGGAAGACGAAGCAGAAAGCATATGAGAGAACAGAACAGGGATCCAGAAATAATGGAGTCAAGCAATCTAACAGATGCAGAGTTCAAAATACTGGGTATAAAGATGCTCAATGAACTTTTGGGAAGTGTAGATAAATTCAAGGAGAACTTCAACAAAGAGATAAAGTGAATAAAGAAGAGGATCAAATGACCTATATAGAGGATGGGAAAGCCAAGGACACTCAATCAGAATGGCAAGAAAAAGAAGATGCCAAAACTATAAAAATAATCTAAGGAGCATATGGGACACTATTAAAGGTCAAAATATCGATCTGAAAGAAAACAAGATGTTGAACAGCTATTTGAAGAAATAATGATGGAAAACTTTCCTAACCTGGTGAAGGAAATGGACATACAACCCCAAGAAGCTCAAAGAACCCCAAAACCCAGGGATCCAAAGAAGCTCACATCAAAACACATCATAATTAAAATGCCAATGGTTAAATACAAAGAAAGAATATTAAAAGCAGCAAGAGAAAAGCAGACAGTTACCTACAAGGAAACACTCATAAGACTGGCAGCTGATTTCTCAAAAGAAACTATGTAGGACAGAAGGGCTTGGCATAAAATATACAGATAAAGAGCTTCCCGGACAAAAATAAGCTAAAGGAATTTATCACCACCAAGCCAGTATTACAGGAAATGTTGGAGGGACTTCTTTAAGAAGAAAAAACATGTATCAAAAAAAGGAATAAAGAATGGTAACAACTACATTCCTATCAATGAGTACCTCAAATGGAAAAGAATTAAGTCCTCCAACTAAAAGATAGAATAGATGAAAGGATAAGAAAACAAGACACCTACATGCTGCCTACAAGAGATTCACTTTAGATTAAAAGATGCGCACAGACTAAAAGGAAGGGGATGGAAAAAGATATTGCCTTGATGGATCTAGAAAGTATTTAAGTCAGACAAAGATAAACGCTGTATGATTTCACTTATGTGCGGAATCTAAGGAATAGAAAGAACAAACTAAGCAAAAACAGACTCCCAAATATAGTGGACAATTTGGGGACGGACAGAGGGGAGGGGAGTTTGTAGGACTGGGAGAATGTAGTGAAAGGCTAAAGAAATACAAATTAGTAGCTGATGGATGGTCACGGGGATGGGGAGCACGGCATAGGGAATGCAGTTAGCATTAATATGATGGCTAGGTGGAGGGTCAGGGGAGGGAGGGAGCAATTGGGGGGATTGTTTTACAAACTATATAGATATCTAACCAATGTACTGTATACTTGAAACTAATTTAAATTTTAAAATATTCTGTTAATGTCTTGAGCTGATGCAATTAGAAAGATCTTGATATACAGAATTTGGAAGAAATAAATGTTCAAGAGAGAAAAGGATGAATTTGGGTTTGAACCCATTAAGATCAACACACTGGCAGGACAGATGGATGGAAACTTCCAGCAAGGATGTGGTAAAGCCAAAGTGGAGCCAAGAGACTTAGAGAAATAGAGAGTAGGCTGCAGAAATGAGTCACGAAGAAGGAAGCATTAAAGCCATGAGACCGAATGAGTTTACCAGGAGAACACATAGAAGAGCATATGGAGAAGAGGGTCAAGGGCAGATTCTTGGAGAAAACTTACATTTGAAGCTGGAAAAGAAGAGGAAGTGGAGGAGACATAAAGATAACAGGAAGAATAAAAGAGGTCTATTATCAGGGAAGACAAAGGAAGTGAGAATTTCTCAAGAGTGGGGGATGGTTAGGAGTGAGAAAAGAGGGTCAACCACATAAAGTGATTAAGCAAAATGAGAATAAAACTAAGCCCTGCATTTGGTAACGGGCTGGCTATTGACCTTTAAAAAATTCTTATGGAGCGATAAGAGCTGAAGCTAGACTGGCAGGATGAAGAAGGGAGTGGGTAGTATCGGAAACAAAGCAGTCGACACAGGTGACTTTCTAAAGAAGTTTTATGATGCAGAGAAAGAGAGTGGAACATTCGCTTTAGGGGATCGCAGTGGGGGAGGAGGCTGTCAAAGGAGCGGGTAGAAGATGGAGAAGTAGAATCTGAACCAGAGACGTCTAGGGTGGGGAGAACGGATGATGGGAAGACCAGCGACGTAGACCAAATCCTGGAGCTGACAGTGGATGAGCAGTGAGGTAGGTTAGGGCGTTGCTTTTTTTTCGGGTCTGTGCGATCTGAACCTGGAAGTCTCCCCACTCTAGCTCTACCTTCGTGCCCTCTCCCATTGTTCCCACGCAAATGCCAGCCTGTCTGACGTATAAAATCTTACAGATCGTGAGAGCCAAGTTTATGTTAATCCTAAAATTACCTTGGGCATTGCTATTTTATAAATCGTGTTGTTCCTAATTATGATGTTAACCGTCATTTTATTTATTTATTTTTTAATTCTAAAAGATGAATAAGGCTAAAAAAAAAAAAAACGTATAAATAAACCAATCCACAGTGCTGGTTTCTGTGTTTCCTCATAAGACAGGATGCCAGATAGAAGACATTTCTGAGATATAATCTGTTATCGGCCTAAGTGCCACAAGTCTGGGTTTTTAAAAAAGCTTAAATCACATGCAATGCTCACATTAACTACTTGTATTTCTGCTGATAATACCTGACACTCTTTTGATGATGAAAGAATTGGGAAGTTGGAGTCATTGCATGATGGATTTGACAGATGCTTTCCTGTTTTTCTCCAGAATTGCCTGGTCTGGGTGGGAAAACTGAAGGATCGCTCAGTGCTGTTTTGGTTTAGTTCTCTTTACTTATCTTCTAATGTTTCTGGGGGGTTGATTTATATCCACCGTCAGACACTATGGATGCTGTGAGAAAGACGGAGGAAGGGAGGGAAGAAGAGAGAGACAGAGAGACAGACAATCGGGATGGAATTTGAATCCTGGTTTGGATTCTGGCCTTTTCTGCGAAAGGGGCAGTGCCCCAGAACACAAACTCATAACTCACTTTAGGGCTAGTAAACTCCCCCAGCAGAAGCAGAAGCAGAAGCAGAAGCAGAAGCAGAAGCAGAAGCAGAAGCAGAAGCAGAAGCAACAGCAACTCCATGGCTCCAAGTCTGTGGATATTTCTGCTTGTGTGTTGCTTTGAGAATCCTTCTCTCGAGCTAAAAGACTCTGGGGCTTAGAGGCCATGGAGCCCAGCATCCAGGGGCTAACTCCCTCTGTGGGACTCTAGATATCCCTTTGTCTAGATTTAGCAATGGTGCCAACAGCTTTCACTCCTTCTCATGGGATCTTGCCTCACTGATGTGCACGTCTCCAATAGGCAGCAAATCATTTTCCTTATCTCCGTAGGTATCACTCACAGCTCCCCTCAATGTTGTCCCCTTTCGCACCTTGTCCCTGGATCACAAGGAGGCAGACAGAGTCTGCCAGTTCTGTTAAGTATGAAGAAAGGACTCCTTCAGAAGGCACAGCCCTGAAGTCAGAGCTAGTCTGCACAAGACAGCTGAAGTCCACTAGCCAGGAAAAAGGAAGGCCCTTGGCCAAGGGGTGCTTGGTGCTGTGAAAGCCCTCCAGATCTTCCTGACGTGTCCCCTTGCAGAGTTCCCCCATGGACACAGGCCTGCCCTCCATGGGCTTTGTGCCAATCCTGGACCTGGGCTCCCCTCTTCCTTTACTCATCACTTAGCTGCCCTGTGTCCTGCTCCTGTCTCCTAGGTGAGAGGCAGCAAAGGACAGAGGCTAAACAGGTGGACGTCAGAGACTGACTTGGGGTTTGCATCCCAGCTCTGCCATTTACTAGCTGAGTGACCTTGGGCAACTTATTTGACTTCTCCGTCCCTCGTTTTCTTCATCTGTAGGAAAGGAGTAATAATAATACCCCTGTGGTAAGGCATTTGTGAGGAATAGAGTTAAATTGTGCATGAAGCATTCTATGGCGCCAAATAAGTGTTAGTTATTACCTGAAAAACTCCTCAAAGGCATTAATAGTTTATGTGTTGTCTGTGATTCTTGTATTTTCATGAGAGCCTAGTGGAAGTGGTCCAAGGAATGAACTTCAAAGGATAGAATTCTTGGGACAATACTGAGATCTTCCCATCACTCTTAAATCATACCAATGCAGCTGTCTAAAATACTGGTCCTTCTGGTCAGATATTCCCTTAACTAATGCTTCCTTCAGTCAAGGAGAATGGGGCGATTGCTTAAGAATTGTCAGGTCAAAGAATTAATCCAAGAAGCAAGTCGGGCAGTACTGAAACAGAGCCAAAGTCATTCTCTCCAGTAAACATTATAGCACAAAGGAAAGAAAAGTCCTTTTAACTCCCAGTCATTCCTTTTTTTAGATTTTATTTTCCCCCTCCTGAATACGAAGGTTGGTAGCTAGTAGGATGTCCATAAAATAACTAACGCTAGTAAAAGAAATCACCAAAAATAGGAAGTTAACACAGATTTAGATGATTTACTTCCTAGTGATCATTCATAAATCTCAACTATGTCTGACGAAAATTCATTCATTAAGAATGAAAAGTAAAGACAGACTTAGATTAGTGACGAAGCTGGGTCCTGAAGAGTAGCAGATGAGTCACCAATGCTGAGATCTTTCACCCCGCACTCACGGCTCGCTAACATCAGTAGACTCTGACCTCATGGAATGGACCTCTGTCGATTATCATTATTCATTATATTATCCATTATTATTATTATTCGACTTTTTAGGTTCTGTACCTTCTTCCAGTTTTGAGAAGATTTCTTTTCCTATATACCTTGATATGAGACAAATGTAATTCCCATCGTGGAAGCTGAAGACGCATTCTCCCAGCATCCCTTGCAGTTGGGGCTCGGAGGATGACTGAGGCTCCGCCAGTCAGATGCACCCATTGAAGCCTTCCTTGCCTGGTGGTGCAAGGAAGAGCCCAGGAGAACCCTTTCTGGTGGTTGGCAGCGGCAGCGTCAACAATGCGGAGTTTCTAGTGGCAGCCGTGGCTGAGGAACAGCAGCTGCACATGACTTCAGAGGGCAAGTTGTGGCGTCCAGCATGATCCTCACTAGCTCGACTCCAGAGCAAGATTTTGGCTGTGGTCCTGGTTGCTGCCAGGCCTCATTTGTTCCTGCTCAGTGTCTAAGCCTGGTTCTGAAGTCTGTGAAATACACAATATCCTTTTATTAAATGCTTTTTTCTGCTTAAATCAACCACATCTGTTTCAGTTGTTTGCAACTATAAAACCCTGACTAATACAACTGGTGAGACAAGTTTTTTTTTTACTATCATGGCTGAGACTGCCAGCTGTCTGCCAATGTTCTCCGTTTCATCTTTTGGTGATAGAACTCTGGATTTTAGCTGTATCCACAGCAGCAGCAGCAGGTCCTGATCTTACAAAAAAAAAGGGAGTATGCTAATTCTATCCTATTGGTCTTTTCTGGGTCAGTTCAATTCATTGATATTTCTCTTCATTACGTGTTGCATTTTCCAGCGGTTTTTTTTTTTTTTTTTTGTATGCCTGGTAATCTTTGGTGAGATGTTAAACCCTGTGAAATGTGTCTTGTTAGGTGCTGAATAATTTTGTATTCCTATAAATATTCTTGTTTTTGCTATGGAATGCAGTTAAATTACTTGGTATATTAGTCTCCTGATGCTGCTGTAACAAATTATCTCAAACTTAGTGGCTTAAAACAATAGACATTTATTCATTTACAGTTCTGGGTCCAGAAGTCTGAAACCAAAGTGTCCGCAGGGCATTTCCAGAGGCTACAGGAGAGAATCTATTTCTTGCCTCTTCCAGCTTCTTGTGGCACCAGGCATTCCTCGGCCGCATCTCTCCATTCTCTGCCTGTCTTCGCATCAGCTTCTCCTCTGTGTCTAGTGTCCCTCTGCTTCCCTCTTATAAGGACACCTGTGATAGCATTTAGGTTTCACCTGGATAATCCAAAAGGTTCTCTTCACCTCAAGATCCTTAACGTAATCACACCTGTAAAGATCTTTTTTCCACATAAGGCAACAATTATTGGTTCCAGAAATGAGGACTTGATATCTTTGGGCCACCATTCATCTCATTACCTTTAGAAACAATTTGATCCTTTAGGTCTTGTTTTAAGCTTTGTTAGGTGGGACTAGAGCAGTGTTTTAATCTAGGGCCCATTTTGCCGCACTACGAAGGCAAAACCCTCTGAGAATTCTCCCTGATCCCCTGTGAATTAGAGGGTTTTCTATTCTGGCTAGTGGGAAGAAGAGTTATTCTTGATTCTGTGTGAGCTCTAGAGAATTCTCCTAATATTTCCAGGTGATTCTTTTCCAGGTGTTGGCTAGTTTCTTCACACACATGTCGTCATCAGTGCTCAGAGGAGACCCAGGGGTGGGAGGACTATCTGTAGATCTCAGGGGCTGTTTCTCTGTGTAGCATCTCTTCTCCAGTGCTCTGTCCTGAGCACCCTAATGACCTGGGCTTCCGTGGATGAAATTCCCACCCCACTTTCTCAACACTGGATTTCCCATCCTGCACTGTGGCTTGGAATGACTGTAGGGCTTACTTCAATTTCTCAGAGATCGTTGTCCTTCTTTGCCTGATTTCCAATATCTTGAAAACCATTTTTTCACATTTTGACTTTTGGTTATTATTGTTTTAAGTGAAAGGATAGATTCAGTTCTTGTTATTCCATCTTAGCTGGAAGGACAAAGCAGGTTTTTTTTTTTAATGGATATTATGACCAAGTTTGCCCTCCCCTTCCTATTTCTCCCCTCTTGCTGACTGGAATGTGGATGTGATGGCAAGAGGTGCAGCAGCCATAATGGACTGTGAGGTAAGTGCTGAGTATTGAGGTTAACAGAAAAAATAAGATAGAAGGGTGCCAGCCCTGCACTGCCAATGCAGACTTTTACATAGAGAGAGATACATTTCTACTTTGTTCGTGCCATCATATTTTTAGATCTCTGGTACTGTAACATAGCTGGTATCCAATTAATATGAAGGTTATTTATAAAACATCATAGTGTCATCTGTTTTTGCCCTTTCTGGCAGAGTGAACTGAAAAATGATCTAGTTTTTAACTGAATGGTGCCTATGGGCCCCAATAGCAGTCTGTGGTCACATTGTCCTCAACAATTTAAGAATAACTTCCCATGGGGATAAATGCATATATATCTGTGTGTGTGTGCGTGCGCATGCGCACATGTGGGTGTTGCATAAACAACCAACACCATTACTTACTTTTATTTCTAACAAAGAATATTTGCTTAATAGCCTTTTATGTCATCTAATTGCTAGTCCAAAGGCCTACATCTGGCTCATCACCTGTTTTTGTACAGCCCACAAGGTAAAAATGGTTTTGACATTTTTAAATAGTAGGGGGAAAAAAAAAATCACAAGAATTTTTTTTGACAAGTGAAAATTACATGAAATTCAAATTGTAGCAGCCATATATAAAACTTTATTGGAACACAGTCACACTCCTCCATTTATGTGTTGTCTGTATACTGCTCTGCCCATACTTTGGTGACAGAGACCGTATGGCATGCTAGTCTTAGTATGTTTACTATCCGATTCTTGCAGAAAAAGTATGCCAACCTCTATTTTAGTCCTAGGAACACTTCTTTAAGCTCTGACTCTACCAGTTACCAGGCATTTGGATGACATTGTTATGTAACAGAAAGAGGATCTTTACTTAACAGCAACAGCAAATGATTCAAAAACAAAAAACAAAAAAAACAAACAAAAAACCCAGGGCCATCAGCATCCAATTCACTCACAAAGCTCTGGAACGTGTAAACAATAGAAGATTCACAAGGCACAGTCAATAGCCATTGGCACGGCTGCTCTCCAGGTATTTTAGGCCGCCGTGGAGAACTCAGCCTAACCAAGGTTTTCCACTCACTCAGCCCTCCAGATTTGGGATTAGACTATTCCTGAGGTTTCCCCTCACCTCTACCTCCAGAAAAAAAGAGAGTGGGGAACTTGCATTTGAAAAAATTCTCTTTATAAGTAACGTATTGGAATATTTCAAATCCTCATCATTCAAATTGACCAATAACGCAACCATGCTATAATGATAAATGTGCCTTTCTCTCCCACATAGAGAAGGACTTTGCTTCTGCCTCATGCTTTATTCTACTGGCCAAAAACTTTGGGAGAACTGTTGACTAATGAGAGAGGAAATGCTCACTTTAGTGTTGATTTAAGTGGGACCCTAAGTGAAAAACCCCTAAACTGTACGACCTCTCAGGCTCTGTTCATGTTTAAGAGAGGGGTAACATTTGTCAAGCACCAACTGTTAGAAATCAGGGTACTGCAGAATCACAGGGCGATGTTAACATATGTGGTCTGGAACAGAAATAGCTGAATCCTGTTCTAAATCACCCACTTTCGAAAGCCTCCCTGAGAGAGATAAGTGTACAAATTATAAAACCAGACCAAGTAACACTTTGTTCTCAGCAGGGTTCAGATACCACATGCAATAAAAAATTTAGGGAGCCAGCTGAGCCCACAGAAGCTTCCTTTGTTCCATGGGAGAGAGGCCTGAAGTGGTCTGTCTCTGTCAATTTCTCCACCAAGGTCCAAAACTACTGGGTTAAGGCAAGTCTCCACTCAGCAAAAGAAAGACTTGCTTCGAGGCCATTGAGGAGCTAGTCTGGGCTCTCCACATGGATGCCCAGGTCAGGCCAGCGGCCACGGAGGACAGGAACAGTGTCAGTGTCTGATGAATGAGAATGAGGTGACAAGTCTTCCCAATTCTGAGGCGCAAGCCCTGGACCACCGAATCTCGTCATCCTCAGAGGTGGAAGAGAAAAGGGAGTCTCGAGGGAGAGGGAGCTGACCGAACCCGTGTCCGCAACTTCCTAATCAAAGGGAGCTGACTGCGGCTTCGCAAAAAGAGGAGGAAGCAGAAGCCAGCCCCTTTGATGGGCACTCAGCCTTTATCTTAGGACACTGATGTCCCCCCACTGGTGCGGTGGCTGGCCAATGTCCTTAAAGCCAACCCCCCATGTCAGAGGAGGGGAGGGAGGTGGAGTGTTGAGCTCCCCCTGGAGGCAGAGCCCATGACAGAGCAGAAGTTGTTCCAGGTTCACCCTCATAACACTCCTCTGAGGTGACCCTACCGCATCCATTGAACATCAGGGAAACTGAGGCTCAAAGAGGCTGAGGATTTGGGGAAACAGTGTGATACAGCGGAAAAATCACGGGCTTTGCAGTCAAACAAACCCAGGGTGACTTAGCCAGCTACTGACTATACGCTTTAGCCAGGCTACTTCAAAACGTTATTGTAAAGTGAAATCTCATGGCATATACAAAACTACGATTAAAGGTGGCATATAGTAGGTGTGGGGCGAGTTTAGTTATTTTCCTGTCTTTGTCCTAGATCACAGATTCAGCCAGCAGCTAGAGGAGCTGGAGTTTTCAAATCCTTGTCTTCCTGATTCAGAGCCCCTTCTGTGGGGCCTTCTTCTCGGCTTCCCAAGAATAAAATCCCGGTCCCTTTCAAAGGGCTTTCCCAGTTAAGCTGACTAATATCTTCACAGCTAAGAAACGAGGAGATGGTTTCCAAACAACCCCTTTTTAGGGCTGGAGTCCTACCTCTTCCCCACAGCCTCTGTACTCACTTCCAGGCAAATATAAACCCTCCTTGGTATGGGGCTGGAACTCAGAAGGCTGGCCAGCCTTACCCTTCCTTTCCCAGTGATTTTTTAAGCTCACGAGGGGAACCCTCAAAGGGGATCCCTCTGGGCAGCAGAGTCCATCCCTTTTATGGACAGATTCTCTTGCTGCTGCATAGCAAACCCTGAGCACATATTTTTGGCATGCAAAAGGCCACAGATCTCTTTGTCCACAAGGCAAACATACTTTGAGTTCACAACAGCAGCTCAGTTTTAAAAGGTTTCTGATCCCACTGAATGCCTCCTCTAGCCAGACTTTTTTCTCAGACTTAATAAATAGTAAGGTACCAAAGCCAAAAAGGATCCCCTATTTACAAAATGATTTGTTCGACTGGTTACCTTTAAACTAAGGTGCCTCCACCTCAGCACTAATGAAATTTTGGAGCACCATCACACCCCACGCCACCCCCAAATTGTAATAGTCAAAAAGTCTCCAGACCTAATCACATGCCTCCTAGGAGGCAAAATTGCACCCACTTGAAGACCACTGCTCTCAACAGGCCTGGTGTGGAAGTGGGTTTTGAGCCTACAGTTTTTAACTTTTTCTTCCATCCTGGACACCTCAAGCCATCAGTGAGCCCCGTACGGATGGATTGAAAGGAGCTGAGGGCGGTGGTGTATAGCACAGTAGAGAGTGGTTTGTCATCTTATTTCTAACTCAACAAACACCAAGACAAGAGGACCAGGGCAGGGCTCTAAGCCAAACTGACCCTAAACAATCCCTAAGGTGAACAAAGCTTTTCTGAAATATTAAAATCTCAGGCTAAGAGGCAGAAACGGCATGGGAACTTCAGAGTATCCTGAATGCACTTCACATGTGATTTCAGTTAATCCCTGTTACAATTAGACAAAATATAGGTGTTGTGTCTTTTTCCAGAGGGAACCAAAACATGAAAAGCTCAAGTAATTTGTTCGAGGCCAGTCAGCTGATAACGGGTAGAGGTGGGCATAATACTCAGATGCGGATGGGGGTGATAGTTAACATTAGAGATCAATTGGTGTTCGGGTTCGGCCAAGGACTCGAATACATCAAGTTTTTTAATCCTATTGTTTGGGTTGTAGATGGTAAAACTGGGGCAGAGGTCACATTAGTCCTTGTTGTTTAGCTATTTTTTCCAAACTTCCAGGTGAGGCAGCCCAGACGCAGGCTCCATCTTTTCAATCAAATACTATGCCTTATTCTTACAACCACCCTTAGCCACTCAAATTCCCTCTTCCCTTGGCTATTTGAATCCTGGTGCCCCTGGAGCCACTGTGACCCCGGACAGTTGCTAGTTCTCAGCCTGATCTCTCTAGATCCTGAGCAGCCGGATTCTCTGACATTAGCCAGCCTCTGGAAATTCAGCCCCGGTGGTCGTCTGCAACTCCGATTCTCTACATTCAAAGAGAAGCCCACCTGACCTTTTATTATCCTACAGATAAAGTGCCGCCTCCCCAAATGATGCTGTGGATTAGTGGAAGTAAAAGTATAAAAAATGAAAAGGAAAAGGAGGATAGAGATGGAATAAGAATTGGTAAAAAAAAAAAAAAAAAAAGTAAGGAAAACAAAATCCTGCACAATAAACAGTGCGGAGTTGGAAAGAACAGACCACTGAAATCAGAAAGATTAAGGGAAGAAAAACAAAGAGAAGGAGAGTAGTTAAAAGATAGGAAAGAAAGAGATGGAGAGAAACGTAATTGGAAGAAAGAAACGATCAATAGAATCTGCTCCAAAGCCATCTTTGTGGCTATCGACTTCTGGCTAGCTTTTAATCTGAACACTTACCTGTGAGCCAATGGCAAGATGTGTGCACAGCTCATATAGTAAAAACTTCCACTTATTAGAACCTACCCATTCCAGGCTATTAAATGAGCCAGAATGGTTTAGCTCTATTTTTAGGAGAAAGATGGAAACAATCAAAGTAAAAAGCTACTGTTAAAAATTCAAAGGCAAAACCCCACGGGAGAGCCTGAGCATAGGTTCACACGTACTCAGGTGCCAGATGGAACTGTCACGACCAAGTACTGAGGTTGCTTTCCATAAATCACACTGGACAAGTGGTCCCATTATTAGAAAATCTTACCTACGTGATCGAAAATATTCTTCAAGCAACTGACCCAAAATCCACAAAAATACAGTCGTTACCATTTTTGATCACTTACAATTACTCCTATAGCAATGCTATAAGGTGAGGACAATTGCCCCGGTAGATGGGAACAGAGACACCGTAGCCAAGAAAGATTGAGTAACGTGCCCAAGGTCACACAGCTAGTCATTGGGATTGGCTCTAGACCCCTCAGTCTTTCCCCTAAGCCATGCCCATCACTCACACACACACACACACACACACACAGCCCGACTCCAGGCCCAAATGGTTTTACAAGTGGATTCCCATCTGGTTGTAGTCAGTGCACAGTTTTTGCTACAGTGAAACAGTAAACCCAGAAATTCTAAATTTTTTTTTTTTTTTAATCCACAAAAGCTGAAACAAAATCATGCTTTGTGTTCAATTCATAGAATTACAGAATTCAAGGACTGGCAGGGATGCCATGGTCGTGTGGTCCCCTTCCCTATTTTTTGCACATGAGCTAAACCAGGCTCAGTGAATTGAAAGGTCCAAAGTCACAGTGTTAGTCACTACAGTTAACTAGAAAATCAAATTAACTCAAAATCCCCATTCTTGAAAATATCCTGTCCCCGAGGGCTTTCTCATGCCCTTGAAGGCACATTCTTCTCTCCCAGAGGGCTGCTTGGCTGCTCTCACGATAGCTGTGGGGGAGGTGGAGTCTCCCAAACGCATCACTTGCCTCCCTCCAGTGGTGGGTGGTGGCACAGGAGGTCTATTAGGTAGACCCCAGGGTTGTTGGGGTGCAGGTAGGGGAGGAGGCCCAGGAGGTCTATTAGGTAGACCGCAGCTTTGCTAAGAAGCTATGCGGCAGAAACTAAATCAGCAGTTTCCAACTCTGCTTGATACTGTTACTTTTATAATCTATGGTTCCCTTTAAATATAATGTAACATAACAGGCTTATAATTCAAAACACATTTATACAAAATGTAAAATACATACTGTACAAGCCCATGAATATATAAGAAGCAATGTTCCCTTCAGGCCTCCTATTGAAAGCAGACAACACTTCTTCAAACAAGCTGACGTTTTGTGTCTGCTTGCTTTCACACTCTGCATTATCCACTCGCTGTTGTTTTCCTATCGATCAACTGTTAAGTTTCACGTGGGTCCTCTGGCTGGTATGTGAGTGCATGTCAAGCGCTTGTTTTCTTTCAGGACAGACATTTCCCGCTGTGCTTTTCCTGGATTTGAACTATTTTTATTATTGACTTTATGTTGCCATGGAGACGGGGAGATCACAGATGTTAAGAGTTGAAATCTAGGGCCACAGGAGACATTTATCATTGTACTTGGTATGAAGTGGGCTCTTGTTCCCCGTTTCTGCAGAGGCCAGTGTTTATTTTATAAAGAAGTTACTAATGAGGACTCAAGCCTAATGAATAATATGAAACTCTGCTTCACCTCACTGGCACATGCTTTCGACAGCAGCGAGTTATCTTATTGGAGAATAAGGTGGGGCTCATGAAAACACAGAGATTAACAGCTGTCTGTCAGTTTTCTCCCCGTGTAGGAGACAGAATGATGTATCAGAACAAGAGACCCATTCATCATTCTTTCTCAGCCCCTGAAGAAGAGAAACTTTCCCAAATTATTTCAACCATGCTCCGCAAGGAAACAAAGAACCTGCGGGCTCACCAGGATGCTGCCATCATCACTGATGAATGTTTGCAAAATGTCAGTGAACAAAGTGTGAGCCTGAACCAAATGAAATATGGTGGGCAATACTAAGGCTACGTGCTAAAACCATACCGTGGAGGTTAAAAACAAACAAAAACCCCTTATGATTTTCAAGGTTCTGTGTAGTCAAAGTATAACCGGATTGGAACAGAGATAAAGACAAGGAAAGAAAAACTTACTGCAGGTATCTTTGGTGATTGACCCTGAACGTGTTGGCTTATGAGCCAGTACCTTATAGAATTCATTTCCCTAGAGCCAACCAAGGTAACTGGTGGTTGCTGTCACTTTGTCATAGCAGATCAGGTCCTTGACAGTTCCTTTCTGCACACATGCAAAGCCAGTGATGTCTAAACAAAACAAATATATAAAGATGGAACAATGACAAAAGCCTGATCCCAGCAAAAACAACCCAGTGCTTTGAAAACTCTTTCCTAGTGGCTGGTGCTTTATCTGCGGTTGTGAGCAAGGTAACAGGGTTACTTTGATTTCCCAAGTGGGCTCTTTCAGGTTATTAAAACTAAAGGGGTCCTTAGCGGTGACACTATTCTGCATGACACCGTAATAATGAACACATGACATTACACATTTGTCAAAACCCATAGAACTATATAACGCAAGAGTGAACCCTGATGTAAACTATAGACTTTAATTAATGATAGTGTATCAATACTGGTTCATCAGTTCTAATACTAAGAGAAACTCTGTGTGTGTGCGTGTGTGTGTGTGTGTGTGTGTGTTTGTGTGTGTCTGTGTGTCTGTGTCAGGGGAAAGGGTATATGAAAACTCTGCACCTTCTGCTAAGTTTTTCTATAAACCTGAAACTGTTCCAAAAAAAGTCTATTATATATATATTTTCAAAACTACAGTGGCTTAACCTTGTTATTTTGAGAGATAATGTGGTAATAGAGTTTCTCTACCAACAAGAATAAAAAAAAAACAAACACCAATGATTTATCTCATTTGGCATTGATCTTCAGTGTGAAAAAGTAAATTCTAGGTCTCATTATTCATATTGTTCACATAAAACGTGAAAGTTTACAATGTAAATACTGTTTCTTAGTAAAATTGACGATTTGTATGGCACTACTCAACGTAGTTCTAAAAGGAGCTATCATCTCATTAATAGCTAGTACACATCCAGTCAACATATAGGGAACACTATACTAACTTCGGTAATTGTTTTAAAATAGACTGTTCTTTATGAATTTTTTTCCCCTGACATTGTCTTCATACTGTCCACACAGCTAGCTTATATTTTTGACAATTTATTTGATGGTGTTAAAAACTGATCTAATCATCTAAAAATGTTTTCTGTCGTATGCATGTCAAAAGTTTTAGAAGTAAATCTTTCTCATGTTTTTTCTGCGTGAACTTATAATACAAAGGCGAGCAAAGCAGAGTCTTGTCCACTAGATCTAACAAGATTTCACAAAATCGCAGCCTTTGAATTAATTCGTCCAGCTCACTGGGTGATTCCTCTTGTATTCTGCACCATATTCTCATCAGACAACGGTAATGGTTAAATTTTTTAAGTAGCCACTTGCATTGTCGGTAAAAGAACATTTAACAGTATTTTCCCTGATGGAACATTCCATTCTCTCTCACAGAGCGCACCTACTTTGAATGATTCCGCATGCGAATTTTCATTGTCAGATTTAATTTTAGTTCATTTTCAGTTTTCTAGGAATGGTCATCTTAAAACTGTACGAGGTAAGATGTCAATAGCTTTATTTTTATTCTCACTATATTCTGCTTCAAAATACCATTGTAACTTGGCAGGCATCATAGAACTATTTTGCAAATTTTTATTGCATGAGGTATATCCAGTAACTTTTAGCACCATAAAAGGTGACAAATAATTATTACCACTCTTCTTGTCTTTGCATGACTTTATGACAGGGTGTTCCACGCACGGCCTTTGTTTTCTGGGCAGGTGCTCCATTCCGGTCAGACTCATCAATATTATCTTGATATATTCCTTATTATAAGCATAATTATTTCATCCCACTCAGGGGAGGTAGATATAAACATAAACTCTCTCTCACACACACATACATATGTGTGTGCGTATGACATTAATAAATAGGAAGGTCAGAGCATAGAAAACTTAATTCATTAAAACTACTATCATATGATACTATCGTAATGCAATGCATTACATATTCACGTGGTATTGTACAACCAATTTCTACCCCATGAGGAGAGCGCATGCTAAACATATGCTCCCAAGCCTTGCCCAGCGTTTGATGGAGCATGGTTGCTCCCATGTTAATGGAGAGGACACACTTGGAATAATTTACCCTAGGGGATGTGCACAGGCCTTGGATTCAGAAACAGATCGGGGCACAGCTACGAGCTCCATTCAAAGGCACATCTATCTATAAGACATTCAAATATAGACACAGAGACATCAAGAGACATGCCGTTTCCAGGTCCGAGCTAAACCGAGCTCACCGAGCAGTACAAGTCCCTGTAGTTAAGATCTGGTGCGTGTCAAATTAGAGCATGTGTTTATTTCTATAGTTTTTTTTTTTTTAAGACTTGAAGTATATCTGTTGAAAAACGAAGCTGGAGTTCTATACCTATGGAATCTGCGACAAAGCATCGCCTCGCTCCACTGATAACATATGACAATGCAAGAATGGAACAGAGCAAAACAATCAGGAAAAGGAAGCCCCTTCCCTCACTAGGCACACACGAATCTGCAGCTGCATGCAGAGAGAAGAAATTGTCTGAGAGCAGGAGCAGCATGAATAGAATTTTCTCAACAGAATTTTCTCTGAGAAGCGGACAGAGACTGGAAGAAGAGGGACCTCTGAGGACAGGAAAGATCCTGCCAGAAGACGGGGGGTGAGGTAGTCGGCCAGGAGATGTAGGAAGCCATTGAATATCCATTTTCCTGGTTATGGTACCACGTAACTGGGTGAGAATCTCTTCCTCTTCTCCATACCAACACTCCTCCATTCGAGACATTTCTTCTCTCCGCTGTTTGAAGGCATTTGAAACCCTCCACTTCCACGTCTTTTCTTTATTTCATTAGCTTGAGTGTGTATCTTCCAAACCCTAGGCTAGGCTAGGACTAGCCAGCCAGGGCAGGACTGTGCCCTGGCCTTGTGGAGCACAGCCACCTACGAGCTTGTGTCTTCCACCCACCTCCTAGAGCCGGTGCACAGTGTGGCCTTCAACCCTTGAGACACTACTGAGCTTGCCTGTGTGGGCCAGGGCACCCTCACGTTGTGGCTCGTGCAGCATTGCGGGCCCAGCATCATCCTCCAGGTGCACCAAGATCCCATCCCTGAGGCAGTGGGAGCAGGTGAGCTGACCTCACTGTGCTATGGGCTGAGCCCCTGCTTTACTGCAGCTCCGATGCTGGCCAGATCTGTGTCTGTGACACCCATGCCCAACGCTGCTTCTTGGCCTGAGGGGCAGATGACGGTGAGATCAGAGTGCTGCTGTGCTCGGTCTCACGGCCGGTCAGTGGCAGTAACACCATGGGAGCTGTGCCAGAGCTGAGGCTCAAGGGCTCAGGTGCCAGTTCTAGCACCGTGCTCATAGAGTGCAAGCTGACCCTGGACGGAGATATCGTGAGCGCCGTCTTCCACGACAGCATGGACATGGGCGTGGTAGGCACCACGGCGGGCACACTCTGGTATGTCACCTGGGCTCAGGGCACCAGCACCTGCCTCCTC
>NW_006434839.1:5784899-5821620 GCF_000325575.1 Pteropus alecto
TTTCTTTACTATATCCCTGAGCCTGTCCCCTGGGGCCCACCTCATAGCCATTGGCTTCACTGAGTGTGTGCTGGGGTTGGTGGACTGTATGACGGAGGCCACATAGGACTTTGCTGGCCACGACGACTGGGTACAGCTTTGCAGGTTCACCCCATCTGCCCATCTGCTCTTCACAGCGGCCTACAATGAGATCTTGGTGTGGGAAGTCACAGACTACTGAGCCACAGGGGAGACACCGGGGTCAGGTAGATCCTGCTAGTTGCACTGGGTGCCTGGCCTGGGCAGAGGCTCTGTCAAGAAGCTGGGTTAGCGGAGAACTTCGTGCTGAGCCAGGATGGCTAGGTAGGCCTGGCCCCTCCACACCAGACAGGCTCAGGCCTGTGTGTGTAAATCATCTAGACCCTGAACAAATGTAAAGGGCTCTTTGCCTGAGTACTTTCTATATTTCTGCCTGTATAGTTGAAATAAATGTGGGCATTGTAAAAAAAAAAAAAGGCCGGTTCACAGAAAAATGAGAAAAATTAATTCATATAATATAATATATGAATAAATGTACAACTATATTTATGAATTGGTGTATATTAGTTAAGCTAAATAATAATGTGTCTTTAACAAAAAACCCCCAATTTCAGTAGCTTAGCAAAATAAAGGTTTATTTCTCAGTCCTATCACAATTGCGAAAGGTGAGGACTGTTTATTAGTCATCCTGGGCCTTGCGCTCCTTCTATTCAGGGGGTCTGCCATCTTCTAGGACATGGGAAAGAAGGGTGGAAAGGGCACACCTGCTCTTAGCCACCTGGCCCAGAGGTGGCATGATCCCTTCCGCACTTGCGTTGGTGGGAACCAGTCACACAGTCTTGCCTAAATGTATGGGGGCTGGAAAAGACAGTCCTGCAGCATATCATGAAAGGAAAGAGCACAGGTATTGGCCACAACATAGCTGGACTATGCAACAAGGTTAAGGCTATCCAGTAAGCTTTCGTGGAAAGGAGTCTTACCTATTTTTAGTTTATGTTCTTACATTTTTTTTAGATGTAAAAGGTTTTTTTTGTGTGTGTGGAAAACATAATTATAGAAGAGAGGGGTTTTTTTGTTTGTTTTTTCTTAATGCTACTATTTGGCAAAATAAAATGTTGTCAATCTTTCATTGACTCCACACTCTTTAATATTTTTTTTAGAAAAGGTCATTCTGGCTTGCTTATGAATTCCTAAAGTCTGGGACCATTGGCTTATAGAACATCCAAATATTAAGAAGCTTTTCCTGGATCTAATGTCTCGCTTCATAAAACTACTTTTATCTTTGAATGGTACAGCATTTGGCCACAATTATTTTTAGTTTTTTGTTTTTGTTTTTTTTCCAATTCTTTTTATTGTGATAAAGTGTTATAACATACAATGTACCATCTTAACTATTTTTAAGTATAGTATTAAATACATTCATAATGTTGTGCTTCCATGGCGACTATCCAGCTCCAGAACGCTTCATCTTGCAAAACTGAAACTCTGTATGCATTAAACATCAACTCTCTGTTTCTCCCTTCCTCCCACACCCTGGCAACCACCATTCTACTTCTGTCTCTATGATTTTGACTACTCTAAGTACCTCATACCTCATATAAGTAGAATCATACCATATTTATCTTTTTGCAACTAGCTTATTTCACTTAGCAAAACGTCTCAGGTTTCATTCATGTTGTAGCATGTGTCAGAATTTCTTTTCCAAGGCTGAATAATATTGCATTGTATGTATATACCACATTTTGCGTATCTATTCATCCATCAATTGACACTTGGGTTGCTTTCATATTTTAGCAATTATGAATAAGGCTGCTATAAACATAGGTATACAAATGTCTCTTCAAGACCCTATTTGCAATTATTTGGGGTTTATAACCAGAAGTGTAATTGCGGGATCATGTGGTAATTCTATTTCTAATTTTTTAAAAACTACCGTACTGTTTTTCATAGCTGCTATACCACTTTACATTCCTAGCAACAGTGCACGAGAGTTCCAGTTTCTCCACATCCTTGTCGACACGTGTTATTTTCTGCTTTTTTTTAATAGTGGCCACACTGAAGGGTGTGAAGTAGTATATCATTATGGTGTTCATTTTCATTTCTCTGATGATTAGTGATGTTGAACATCTTTTCATGGGTTTGTTGGCCATTTGTATATCTTCTTTGAAGAAATGTCTATTCAAGTCCTTTGCCCATTTTTGAATTGAGTTGGGTTTTTGTTGTTGTTGTTGTTGAGTTTGGGGAGTTCTCCATATATTCTGGATACTAATCCCTTATCAGATATATGATTTGCAAATGTGGGTTTCTTTTTTGCTCTGTTGATAGAAAATTTTGTGGCATAAATTTTCAAATTTTCCAGAAGGTCAATCTGTCTATATTTTCTTGCCTATGCCTTTTGTATCATATCTAAGAAATCATTACCAAATCCAATGTCATGAAGTTTTTGCCCTATGTTTTCTTCTAAGAATTTTATAGTTTTAGGTCTTACATTTAGATCTTTGGTCCATTTCGAGTTAATTTTTATATATGGTATGAAGTAAGGGTACTTACCTAACACGTACTCTTTGAAATTGCAAAACATTTTCTTGATATTCCTTCTATAAACTCCAACAACTATGTAAGTTCAGGAGGACCCCCCCAAAAAAAAAACACCCTCATTTTTTTCCATTTTTTAAAAGTTCTTAGTTTATTAATTCTCTCATGAAAAATCTGATCACCAGATAGTCATTGATGAATCTTTACTCCTTCCGTTGTCCAATCTCCACCTCACTTTTGGCCAGCACCAACGCTGGCCTTTGCAGTCCCTCTAACTTTCTTCATTCTGTTCTTACGTTCCTTTCGCTGTTTTCTTGAGGTCTTTTTCTTCTCATAAAGGCCATATCTTGCAAGTCTACGTTTGGGTTCATTTTTCTTTGCACGATCCAACGAATCATAAATCATGCCAAAGCTGGTTGTCTTGCCACCAGTGAAATGAGTTCAGAATCCAAATACAAAGATGACATATGGTATGGTCTTGTACATTTTGGCTGGTTTTTCCCGAATTTCTGTCTTAGGTACTGTTGCCTTTCCAGGATGAAGGACATCAGTGACCATTTGTTTCCGTTGAAGTAGCCTATTGGTTATGAACTTCCTGGTCCAGAAAGTTACTATGTCATTCATGATGGTGACAGGCCCTCAAGCAACCAGGGAGGAAAAGAGCTCCATTTTTTGATTGGTAGGAATAATCACGACTTTCCAGTATTCTCCACTTAAACCATCAAATGTCACGATTTCAGTAAAATTATACTTGCAAAACTTTCCTAATAAATATTACTGCTTCAGCAGAAGCACCTGTCACTGCTGAAAACTTTTTAATCATGTTACTATCCTCTGCTAAATTGCTTCCTCTAAGTGGGCTTCACCTGTCATTACAGAAGTGTGCCTGATCCATCTACGCCCAAGGAGTCTACTATTTAGTCTCTAGAGCCAGAAATGCCTTCCTGAGAGGGGCACAAATCAGTGCTGCACATTTTTCAGCATATAATAGATGCTCATTGCATGTAGAATGAAGAGTGGGCATCTTTTTATGGTCTTGGCAGTTTTATGGTTTTTTGTTTGTTTTTCACTGCCCCTTTCTTGTTTGTGTTTATAACGCTGTAAATTGCTTTTCTATTCAAAATGGTCTTAAGTATCTTTCCATCCAATCTCTTATAATCATCCCTAAAATTAACTCTTTTTTTTGTTAGTCAGTTGGTTTAAAGATTTGTCAAGTCTAAATGAGGGTGACAAGTTATAACGCTTCTTTTCCATTTCCAAAGATCATTAATTTAACCTCTGTATTGGGTCATAGAAAACAATGTGCACACTTCAACTAACCTATTCATTTCTTTCTACTCCCCAAACACAATGAAAGTAATAGCTCTCATGTTTTACAAGTCTTCTGTATTCCAGAAAAAAATGTCGAATGTTCGATACACATGTGTTATCTTATTCAATATTCACTGCAGCACTGTGAGTGGGTGTTGTTAGCCCTGGTTTATCGATAAGGCATCTGAGGTTCAGTGAAGCACTCCTCAGTAATTGAAAGCATAATATTATTTTCATAATTACTTGAAAATGTCCCCATGGCACTCATCATATACTATAATGTGGCTTTGGGGTTTGGCGGATGTGAGTTTGAATCCTAGCCCTGCCACTCGTTTTGGTGGGACTTTGGGCAGGTTGCTTCTACTCTCCTAGGACTGTTCCCCTGGGAAGCAGGATGTGCCAGTGGGTGGCAGACATTCTCATTGGTGAGTATTGAGGGAATAAGAAGGTGCTACTGTAGAAGGTCTAGTTCAGCATCAACTCCTCCCCTCTCTGGGGTTCTCTGAGAAGGTCAAGTTCATAAACTCCCTCGTCTCAATACCTCCAAGAAGCCTCTTCCTGAAAGTTGGGGTTTGGTTATGACTCCCTGGGAAGCTCGAATCCTAAGAGGACATGAACTTCTCATGCTTCCTGAAATATTTTCAAGAATGAATTTCCATGGCCCACCTGAAACGGATCCTCAATGTTAAATAAAATAGGGTTAGCACCTCCACCTGCTTATTAGCAAAGGGGTCTCTTTCCTGGCGAGTTACCTGTGCATTATGGGTGTATCCCAGGTCCTGGACCCTTGGTAGCACTCAAAGTATTACCCTACAGTATTTACTAGGGTGACTCAGGAAAATTTAGCCATTATTTACCAAAAAAAAAAAAAAAAGTGTCGAATGAGATCACAGAAAGATTTAACAAAGGGCTCTTGGAAGTTTGCAATATTCCATCAGAAAGATCTATGTAGAAACATACTCCTGTATGTTCTTGGTTGTGACTATTTAAAAGTCTTAGCACACAGAATGTCAAATTTGTCTATCAGCTGTGCAAATAATACTACCTATTATTTTTCCATTTAGAACTACACATTTCCTAATTTATACATGCCCCAAATCAAGTTGCTCCTGCCTTATACAGCATCTTGGCTGCTCCCTGGGATGACCTCAAGTGAGTCAACTGCAAAGAAGGCTGATGTTTTTATTTGCAGTTTGTTCTCAGTCCTTGACCTCAGAGAAACTGCTTTTGTGAACAGTTAGGATTCTGCTAGGGGGCGGCTGCTTCTGGAACGAGCCAGTCCTAGGCACCTTCTGTCCTGTTCTGTGTGGCCCGTGAAGGGTAAAGGTCTCCTTTCTCAGGAAGCCTGTCTCTCACCATAATAACACCTGAGACCACGCATACAGCAGCATTAACTCATTGGGGGCGGAGGGCAATAGGCAGAAGAGAATCAAATTCACCTCTGCCCAAGGCCTTGAGAATTTTCTAGCTATTTCTCATCCATCTTCTTCCTATGCTTACTTGCTAGCTCCCTAAACACTGGTGACTTAGAAGGAGCGATGCTGTCATCAAACTCTGTTTCTCTACTTTGAACAACTTCTGCCTAAAAGGAAGCAGAGAGAAAAGAAATAGCTGATCCTTGTTTGTAAGCAAGGGGATGAACCACATCAGTGGTTCTAAAACTTAAGCCTAAAAAATCATCTGAGGCTCTGCTTTAAACTGCTGATTACTGGGCCCCGTTCCCAGTGATTCTGGTTCATTAGTTCTAATTCCACCACAAAGGACCTCCAGACTAGTTACCGGGGTAATGCTGGTGATCAATTAGTCTACCCCAGCTGAAACATCCTGAGGTTTTATTCTTCATCGATGCCCTTTATTCCTGGCCTGGGGCCAAACAGCCAGTCTTCAGGAAACCCTTATCTTGTCACCACCTCACTGCCGTTTGATGTAAGCTGGGTTTCCTGGTCAAATTTCTGACCACACACTCTTCCTCAATAACAACTCAAAGTTCCCGCGTGTTCTTCCTCTCTCGTCAGAAGCACCGCAAAAGCAAAGCAAAGAGATGCAAGAGAAGCTGGTTTTCAGCTGAGTGGAAAGGAGAGGCTCTTTGATCTGTCTACTGCCTGCCACTGCCTGCTCCCCTGGTCCTTCTCCTCATCTAGTTGGCACATTGGTCATTTCTTACATTTTTCTTTTTTAATAAACAGAAGCACTAAGGGCTAAGCAGAACCCTCAAGGGGATCTGGTCCCACCTCCTTATTTTCCAGATAAGGAAGCTAAAGGAGAGACTTGCCCTTTAAGGGACTTGTCCAAGGTCACACAGCCAGTAGAGGCAATGGTGAGATTCAAATTCAGAGAGTCGGGCTCCAGCACTTACACTTGTAACTGGCATGTTCTATAGTGCATAGATTTGATGAGAAAGCTGTGCCAAGAATGGAAGAGAGACTGATATAACTATGTTAGAAAAATACACGTAGAGTTCAGGGTGAGGCTATCCTCATTTTATTTTTGTAATTTTGTTCTTCCGTCAGTTTGTGGGTGAAAAAGAGGCAAAGCCACATGTTGTCTTGACTATTCAGAAGCATCGACTACACCAGAGATGGGATAAAACACAGATTGTCGGACTATCTGGCTTCCATCACTTCATTTTTTCCCCATAACTCACAAGAGAAGGCAGGCAGCACGGGGGGCAGGACAGGGGGCCCCGTCGGCTCCAGCAGCCTGGAATTCTACTCTCTACTTCCCATTCCACCTCCTCCTACCTACGTTGGACACAAGACTTCTCGACTCTGGGCACCATTTCTTCACCTGTAAATTGGGAAGAGGATTGTTCAAGGTGATTGCTGAGGCTAATTCTAGATCTAAGATGGGATGTGTGTCCGACTGATGAGCTGTCAGGGGTATTTTTGTAGATCTCCGTGAAGCCGAGGTTGATGGCCAGATTCTTGGTCACTTGCATTTTTATTGACTGGTCTGGTTTTGTGTAAATTCATATCTCCGCCCTCATGAATGAGGAGAATCTTTTCAGCCTTTGTAACTCCTCTCAGCATCTAGAGCAGTATTTTGCCAATGGCAGGTATTAGTAAATATTGCAGGGCCAGAGCCAGCTGGGGACCCCCAGAGTCTTAATAAGGCTGCCCCTCTATAGAGATCCTCTCATTCTTATTCCTATCTAAGAAGCCACCCTGGAATTTCAGGGGCAAAAGAAGTCAACAAACATATCTGAGTGACCCCGTGACCCCGTCATCTCACGGTGACTAGACAAGAAGATAGCCTATCTTCCTGACTCTTGTGAGGCTGCTCCTCCCGGCCTCTACAGATATCTGGCTGGAGGCAAAGTATCGGTCATCTTGCCTCTTGCTTGAGTTGTCTGGGATGCCTCAGAGTTTCCTTGATAAAACAAAAGCGTTCAGTCTCTTAAAGAGATCCCCCGTCTCTACCCTTCAAAGGAAAGAATAGTTCCTACTTCTTGTGTGCCTTCATTAAGCTAATGCCCACATAAAATTCTGCTTCAGCAAATACCACTGGAAATATGCGAGTTTTCTTTGTCTTCATATGGTGGACAGGGTGACAAGCTCTCTGAGGCCTCTTTTATAAGGGCACTAATCCCATTCAGGAGGGCTCCACTCTCACGACCTAATCACCTTCCACAGGCCTCACATCCAAATACCATCACATTAGGCAATAGGATTTTAACACATGTACGGGGGGAACATAAACATTTAGTATAGGGCAAGAGTCATTTAGTTCAACAAACTAATTATATTCTTCTCTTAGATAGAACACTTCTCTTTCTCACAAAGTTGCCAGTTGATGGTGTTTACAAGAAAAGATGTAGATCAGAGTTCAGTGTAGCTGTGTCTGACCTCAGGCCTCTCTTGGTCTCCAGGCCTCTCTTGGTCTCCTGTTTCCAAAGACTCCTTTTAATTCCTCTTTTATCTCTTTTCACACTCCAAATCCTCCTAAAATACCTAGAACCCCAAATAATTCAACAATACTCTTGCATCTGGGTGTCACAATGCTTTCTTCCCTCTACTGAGAGGCTGGGCAGAAAACCTCTTTAATTTCTTATTCCTTTGAGACTATGCAATGATGTCAGGTTGTGAATTGTTTACACCTTTCACCAAAACAGCCAAAAAAAAAATCGAAGTTGGCTTATTTTTCATTGTATGAATTCCACCCCTGGAAGAGGAAGGAATTTGCCTCCAGACTGCCTTCAGATTCAAGCTACATCATCAGCTCTTGGCATTTCCAGCCTGCCAGCCTGTCCTGCAAATTTTGGACTTGCACATCCCTACAATCATGTAAATTCATTCCTTAAAATAAATCTCTGTGTTTCTGTCTCTGTATACATATGTATAATTTGGGTTTTGTTTCTTTGGAGAAACAGACTAATGTACTATATGTTTATTAAGAGTTCATTACATTATAGTTTTAATAGCAAGAAAAAGAATATGGAGCTAAAGAAAAGAATATGGAGCTAAAGGCTGGATGGGAAAAGAAAAGCGGCTGAAAATATGTGGGTAGGTAGACAGTGATTGAATAACTAGGAAAGAAACTACATGCCACTTTAAAAAAAAATGATTTCTCCATTTATTATGCACCTGGGTACCATATGTGCATAGAAATATTTTAATGTAATTGGATATCCTTAAATTTTAGAGATTCCCATGTAAATATCAAACTTTAAAGTAGAATGGGATTAAGATATTAAAAAAAGGATTTAGGCCAACATAAAGCACATGCAATAAAGTATATTTATATTTTATAGGGGATTTTCTGGACTCTTTAGAATCTTCTGGGACTAGATTAAGTCCCTGGGATTCCTAAACCCTTAGGAGTTCTCAGACTATTTTCAGTATTTTTTAAAGTCACACTGAAGATCTTCCTCTGCCTGCTAAGCCTGCATAGGCTCATTAATCTGTCAAATTTTGTTTGCTTTGGGCCGGAATTCTATTAACGCAGTGTGATGACATTGCTTATCCTTTCCTGCTCAATAACTGTATTTGGTGATTGCACAGATCTTTGATTAATTTTTTAAAATGGAAACATTGCTCAACCAAATGCAAAATGAATGCAAATATGAAATTTATTAGCAAAATCTTTTGAGACAAAGCAGGTCGAAGAGGTAGAGAAAAGGAAGGAGTTAAAGAAAAGAGTTTCTGGTAATGAAAAGGTAGGGATCTTTGAATTGGATGATTGCTGAGCTCCTTCAAGGCCCAAGAGCTTAGTGAAGTCAGCCCAGTAGCTCATTAACCACTGGGCTTATGGTGGCCAAATGATAAGTGCCTTGGAGTTGCATCTTTGCCTGGACTCAAGTTCACACACAGGTGGCACTAGCGAGATGGCTCAGAGAAGCCACCTCAGCAGGCCAGAGTCCAGGTGAAAGGTAGTACCCTGGAATAGCAACTGCTGCTCATTAAGTCTTGACTGTGGGAGGTTGGAAGCAAAAACCCTCAGCCCCGACTGCCTAACTTTTTAGTCTCAGTTCCGTCCCTCACTATGTCTGTGACCTATTTGTGCCTCAGTTTTCCCATTGGTAAGATAATGATGATGATGTGTTCTAGAGTTGTTTTAAATCCTTTTCCTGTTTAAACAACAAAAAAAAAGTGTCTCTCACTACCAGCATTCATTTAACATCACGCATAGGAACGCCACATTTTCTAGGATTTGACATTTTCAGTAACTGAGAATTAACATATTTTGTAAATGCGAATATTAAAAACAGAATACTATAAATAGAATGATGTCATTTGTTTCCAAAGACTATTGACATACTAAAACGATGCAAAAATATTAATTAAAGCAAGCTATTTCATGGCAAACTTTGGGGGTAAGGTTAGGACTGTAAATTACGAGTTATCTCGAGATAAAAGCTGCAGCCGCAAGTGCCGATGGCAAGTATCCTCAGGGCAAATGGGAAAGGGGATAAGGATCGAAAAATTTAGCATAGAAAGTACCTAGAACAGTGCCAGGAACAGAAGCCACCAGTGAAACCAGGTTTGTGCTATAAGTCAGGCACTGTACCAAGCATTTTGTGTACACTTTCTCCCAGTCCCTAGAAGAATCCATCGAGGTAGGTACTATTATTATCTCCATTTTACAGATGAGAAAACCGATGCTTAGAAAGTTTAAGGAACTTCTCCAAAATCACCCAGTTCATCAGAGGCAGAAGCTGGACTCAGACAGTCTTGATATTACCAACTGCCCATTGCCTGCCCCAGAGGGGTGAAGGATGTGCCTTTTGGGGGGAATACCAAATCACCTCACTCACCGTGTGCCTTTGGGCAAGTTGCCCAGCTTTCTCAAGCTTCTATATTTGTCATCTGTAAAACCAAAAACTTATATCCCAGTTTTGATAAAATATTATGGTTACATATGATGTAATCATTGGGAAAAGTTGGGTGACGAATACACAACAACCCTCTGCATTAATTTTGCAACTCCTTTGAAACTTCTAAAATGATTTCAAAGTAGAAAGTTTAAACACTTTAGTAGGGATGTGCTACTTGGCATTTTTCTTAGTGTCAGGCTCTGTGTTTTGCCCATAAGAGGTGCTCAGTAAATGCTTCTTGATGTGATTTGATTTCTAGAAAGTGAAATATGACAAGTACTGAGCAGACTGACATAAAAAACAAAAGTCTCTCTATAAAGTCTCTTGATTTAAATAGCAAAAACAAATAATTTAAATGATAGAAACATCTTATTTTTAAAAATAATATTTTTTCACAGTATTAAAACTTTATGTTAAAAAGTCCACCAGATTAACAGACTAAAAAAAAAAATCTCATGATCATTTCAATAGATACAGAAAAAAGAATTCGGCAAAATCCAACACCCATTCACAATAAAAACTCTTGGTAAACTGGGAATAGAGGGGAACTTTCTCAATTACTAGAGACAATCTACAAAAATCCTACAGCTAATATTATACTTAATGTTGAGAAATTCAAAGCTTTCCCACTAAGGGCAGGTAAAAGCAAAGATGTCCCCTCCCACCATTCCTTTTTAAACATCCTAAATAAATGGAGAGATAGTCCATGTTCATGGATAGAAAGACTCAACATCGTCAAGATGTCAGTTCTTCCCAACTTGATCCAAAGATCCAATGCTATCCCAATCAAAATTCCAGCAATTATTTTATGTATATCAACACACTGATTTAATGTTTATATGGAGAGGCAAACAACCCAGAACAGCTAACACAATATTGAAGGGGAAAAACAAAGTTGGAAGACTGATGCTACCTGACTTCAAGACTTAGTATAAGGCCAGAGTAATCAAGGCAGCGTGGTATGGGTGAAAGAAGAAACAAATAGATCAATGAGACAGAACAGAGAGCCCAGAAATAGGGGATAAATACAGCCCACTGATATTTGACAAAGGAGCAAAAAGGCAATACAATATAGCAAAGACAGTCTCTTCGGCAAGTGGTGCTGGAACGATTGGCCATCCGAATGCCAAAGGATGAATCTAGATCTAGACCTTGCATCCTTCACAAAAATTAACTCAAAATGGGTCACAGACCTAAATGTAAAACACAAAACTATAAAACTCATAGAAGATAACAAAGGAGAAAACCAACACAAACGTGGGCGTGGTCATACCTCTTTAAACACAATATCGAAGGCATAGTCCATGAAAGAAATAATTGATAAGCTAAATTTTATTAAAATTTAAAACTTCTCTGTGAAAGACAATATCAAGAGAATTACAAGATAAGCCACATATCAGGAGAAAAATATTTGCAAAAGATGCATCCAATAAAGGACTGTTATCTGAAATATGCAAAGAACTCTTTAAAATCAAAAATCAAAGATAAAAAAAAACCTGTTTAAGAAATAGGCCAAAGACCTTAACAGATACCTCACCAATAAAGATATACAGATGGCAAAGCAGCACATGAAAAGATGCTCCACATCCTACGTCATTAGGAAAATGCAAATTAAAACAAGATACTACTTTCTACCTATTAGAGTGGCCCAAATCCAGAACACTGATAACAGCAAATGCCATGAGAATAGGAAGCAGCGGGAACTCTCACACATCACTGGTGGGAATGTAAAATGGCACAGCTACTTGAGAAGACAGTTTGGTGGTTTCTTACCAAACTAAACAGACTCTTAACCATACGATCGAGAAACTGTGCTCCTCGATATGTACCCAAAGGAGCGGAAGACATATTTCTACGGCAAAACCTGCACAGAGATGTTAACGGCAGCTTCATTCATAATCGCCCAAACTTGGAGGCAACCAAGATGCCCTTCAGTAGGTGAACCGATAAATAAACTGTGGTACGTCCAGACAACGTAATATTATTCGGCACTAAAAATAAATGAGCTATCGAGTCACGAAAAGATATGGAGGACACTTAAACGAATATCGCTAAGTGAGAAAAAGAATCTGAAAGGGCTACATACTGTATGAGACCAGCTCGAAGACATTCCAGACAACTACAGAGACTATAACAAAGATCTGTGGTCGCAAAGGTCGGGGACGAGCAGGAGAGACGAGTGTCAGAGCGCAGAGGATTCTTAGGGTAATGAAACTACTCTGTATGCAATTATACTGATGCCTATATGTCGTTATACATCTGTCCAGATTCACAGAATGTGTGACACTGAGAATGAACCCTAAGGTACTATGGACTTTCGGTGACTATGATACGTCAACTTAAGTTCATCCTTGGTAACAAATGCACCATGCCGTGGAGGGATGTTGATAATGGGGAGGCTGCGCATTGTGGGGTAAGGAAAATATATATGAGAAATCTCTGCACGTTCCTCTCGATTTTGTTGTGAACCTAAAACGACTCTATAAATAAATTTTTAAAAAAAAGTCTTTTAAAAGAAAAACCACCGAGTGGGCTGAATAAAGGGATATCTAAGGGCCCTTCCTGAGGTAGGACCACCGTCCATGATGAAACAAGCCTCTCCCATCAGATCTGTCCCAGCAGAAGCAGAGGTTCTGTGCACACTGGGTCCCGTGCCTCGGCTGCCAGTCACAGCTCCTTGTGTCATTTCGGGTTAGACACTGCCTCCCTGTTAAATTTCCACCCTTGACGCAATCACTGCTGCCTTCAGGAGCAGCTGGAATTCCTTCTGCCAGGTGTATTTTGTCTGATCATGCTTGGTCACTGCGGAGGTGAACATGGCACTAAAAGACTCTCTGTGTTTTGGGGAGCCGTGAAAACCTGGGGCCAGGCAGGTGGGCTCCAAGCGGCATTCTCAGAAACAGCAACAAAGAGATGGTTTTTAAAAAGCCTGGTGTTTTCCTTCTGACACCCTTAGTTACCAGGGCTTTTGTTCTGGACAGAGAGATCTATATATGGCCCTTCCTTTGTTACCCAACAATTAAGCAGAGCCAGCGCACCTCAGTCGACCTCTCTGTGCCTCAATTCACCCATCTGTTATAAATAAACTCTACTCTGTAGGAACCATGTCGTGTACACAGTGGGGAGGGAGAGGGTGGGAGGAAAATGAAATACAAATGAAGGGCTTCTTTTTCCTTATTTTAATCGATGCCCAGAATGTCAACATCAGGCCATTTCTTAAACTCAGCTAAAAAAAAATAAAAATAAAACCCAAAAAACAAAACAAAACAACAACAACAACAAAACCCTTAGCTGACAGGGGAAAACCAGTGAGACGATGTTAGCAGGGCGTGGGACCAGGCTAGATAGAAACAACTGATGTGGTTCTACCTTGGTCCCTTCACAAATAGTACTCACTGGGAGCTGCTCCTTAAGGCCAGGCCTCCTGGGCCATCCTGGGCATCAGGTGGAAATGATTTGGGCACATCCGGTATGGCCTGAATTTGATCCTTTGGGTAAGATCTGAAAAAGAAAAGAAGAAGAAAGAAAGCAAACTGATTCCCTGAAAAACTATGCATACTGAAAGCTTGATATTTAATGCTCACCCCTTAGAGCTGTATTCCTAACTCTGGGTTTGTAAGACACAACATGTTTTTTCCCCTAACCCTTTCCAAAAATGCATTCCATAAATTGTTAACATCCCTGCCAATGGCCCCAGTAAACTCACATACCAGCTTTAAAGTCAACCCCTTTTAAACCAATGCATCAGTCCTTTGAGTTAAGGGGATATTATTTCCAGATTCCTATAGCTGTTAGCTTCTTTTTAAAGTTGCGAATGATCGCGGTTTTTGTTGCTGTTAATTTTTAGAGAGAAATAGATACAGTGGCAGCAATGCATGTTTACAGTAGCTGTACATCTTCCAAGGCCCCTGGCTCACTCTGAGATACCCTGACACCAAACTCTCCTTGTTCAGAATGGCCAAGAAGTTCCCATATACGTTATTGTTATTATGATTTGCTTTATAATAAAGAGGTAGTAAAATCTGGTATTTAACACCTGGGGTCCAGAGCCAAACTGCCTAGTTTTGAAGCCCAACTCTACCACCTGTAGCTTCATGGCCTTGAGCAACTTGCTTCACCACTCCGTCCCTCAGTTTCCTTATCTATACAATGAGAATGATAATAGTACCTACTTCGTACACTGATATATATAAAACAGTTAAGCAGGGCTTGCATGGAAGTTCCACACAAGTGCCAGTTACTATTACACAATTTTTCTAGGCAGGGCTTTCGGCCATCAGGGCCAGCTCTAATGACTCGACCTCCAACATGAAAAATGTCTAGGAGGACTTAGTTAAAACACACGCAGAGAAAACAAGGAAACTGCCTAGCGACTTTTGGCCTCTCTAGGTCCCAAAGGTTGACAGAGGAGAAAGTCATAGACAATATGGATCAGGGAGGGCCGCATTGTCTGTCAGGCCCCACCCCTCATCTTACAGCCTCTCCTTGAAAATGGCGGGCAAACTTGGTGGCAGTTCCTAGGTCTCCCAGTCTCTCAGCCCCCAACCAAGTTCTCCACATTGCCCGGTGCTGCTCTCACAAGTGAGAGCTGTCCTTCCGGGCACAGGCCCTCGCCACACCTAGGGGCTGCATTCCCACAACTCTGGGGTCATTGTTCTCCCTCTGAGCTTTCCCTGCTCTGATCCCCTTGACATCTCTTCGCCAGAATAGTTTTGCTTCAAATACAGTTTTCTCTCACAGCATTTCATTGTTTAAAAATCTACAGTGCTTCTCTCCTGTATGTGATGTGGCTTTGAATATGCCTCTGTTTTTCATGGAGGTTTGAGAAACAAGTATCATTACTTCTCTACATCTGTATCTATATTTATATCTCTGTCTATAATCTCTCCAAGGCTACATAATGTAGCTCTTCTGTCTGTTTTCTCTGCGTCTGATAGGAGTAGGGCGTAGACGGATGATACCTCCGCTCAGGTACCACAGAAGGTATGTTATTCTGACTATGTACACCATCTATGACACATACTAGAAACACCAAAGGCAAAAGTTATTATCAAGCACCAATGGGATGGATGAGATGGAAAAGAACAGGTAGATAAGCGAGAAGGGGCCGTATTGGAAGCCGGGAGATTATGTGATTGTTAATGTAACACGTAGAAGCTGTTCTTAATAAAACAGTTATTAATAAAAATTCCTAGACCCTCCATGTCTTCTCTGGCAGCCCATGCAACTAAGAGATTATTCACCTTTTCAGGGAACCCGAAGGCCCATTTGCAGCAGCCTCCTCTGGCTCCCATGCACAACCCCTGAGCAGAATAAGGCTCGTGGACTACGTGCCTTATTCTAAAACAGGATTACCGGATTCTCAAAGCCTGTCTGTGAGGTTCCTTCAGTAGAAGCTACTTTTTTATAAACTCAAGGAGATTTTAGCCATCATCTGAGCCAGTGCAGTTCAAACTGCTGGGGGAGGAAGCCAAGAGCTAAATAAGCAGGGTTCTGTGACCCCTCCTCCACTTCCGGCGGGGCAGCTCCGCTTTCATAAAAAACGTCCCAATTTAGAAAGAAGAAAACCGTGATCTAGAGCACTGCCTGAGGCACGTCTCAGAGATGAAGCAACTGGCCACTGGCCATTCAACTAGCCGATGGCAGAGCCTGGGATAAAACCCAAACCTTGGTCTCCCAGTGCCCAGGCCCTTTGCATCTCACCACGCTGTGCCACCAACTGTCTTATATACGTATTTCAAATAATGCTTTTTAAAAAGTTTTCCGAAAGACAGCACCAAAATCTCCATCAAACGTAACAAGATTATCTATCACCAGCAGCCCCGTGAGACAAAGTGTCTTCACACTCAGCTTGAAAGTGTGCCGTTCTCTCTCCTCCAACTCACCTGAAGGTAAACAAGGGTGACATTTTAGTACGATCGGCTGGTCAGTAACTTTGTTTTCCGTAAGTCTTTTTTCAACACACATCTCTCTTCAGCTTTAGCACCCCATTCCTCTGCTGAAACGGAGGAAAGGGGTTCAGTTTACTGACTACGTTTTTTTCATTGTGAATGAGCATCCTCAGCATGCTCTGTTCCTGAGTGGTATTTGCTTTTAAATTTTTATCTCTAATGATTTCATAAAGATTTATATCCCTTATTAAAGGAATTTCAGGCATCTATGATGGAAGAAGAGGAAGGCGCTTTTTCTTAGTGGTTGGAAGATCTTGTGATCATATTAGGTATTCATTCAAGGTCCCCTTAAGGCGGCCTAAAAGCAAATTATATTTTGATTTTTCAAAGACAGAAACCGCCACCTAATCATCTGGATCTGTGAGTAGATTTGAAGCATCCCTGGACGATTTTTCAACCACAGGCTACCTCGAAAGCCCTCGTCTATATCTGCCAGAATTCTGCCTGGTAGGGAGATATACATAGGTAGCTATGGGGCCCTCTTCCCTCCCCGACTCCTAGTCTACAGAAAACCCTAACTTTCCCCTGCCTCTGCCAACTCCCCTGTGGTCTCAAGTGTTCCAGGAAATGAGGAGTCATTCTTTATTTCTTGCTTCATAAGGGGAGGGCACCATGTGACTCCCTGTGGAAGGGAGCAGCTGAGGTGGGGAGCCTGCAGGGGTCCTGGCTTAGGACGCCTAGGGAAGGAGCAAGCTCTGTCCCTAGCCCCTCAGCATTCCCAGCCTGGAGACAGGCTCAACTTGGCACAGCTCCACAGCACAGCGCCCACTTTGTCCTCCCCATGCATCCCCCCTCCACTGAGCTCTTCCCTCCCTCTGCTCCCGGGCTCCTACTTGCATTCTTTCTATCTTCTGGCATTTTTTTTTTCATGTTGTTTTACTTTGTGTTTAATAATAGCTCTGCATTTTCTTCTTTATCTGAAATCAAGAATCATGCTTGTATCATGCATTCACTTGGGGAATAAAATTTATGGCAACGCCTGCCATTGGATTAATTGCTTTTCATTAGCTTCAAATTTCTTCATGATAACAAATTGTTTGCCTGTGCAAGAAACAGTTCCATCCTGTTCTCCAAACTTACTAGCCTTCGATTGCAACCAGAAACTGGAAGTCTTAGGTTGCTTTTTGCATCAGGATCTGGACGTACCGAGAGTGGGGGAGAGGGTGGGTAATTCTAGATCTTTAGACTTCAAAGTCCAGATGATGGTCCACAGGCCAAATAAAAAAAAAAAAATGAATTTAACTTTTCATAGCCATAGAGTGTTCTGTATCTCAGTTCTCAAATCGATAAAGTAAAGCGAGGAAGACAAGATATGTACATTTAATAACACGTTTACTTTAAAATAAGTTTCGAAAAACGTATACTTCATATAATGAATGGGGTTTCAAAAGCAAGCAAGAGAGAGCATACCCACCAAAAGGGAGCGGCAGAATATAAATCCCTGTGGAAAATTTGTGCCTTTCTGCGGTTGGAGTCATTTGGTCAAGAAATGATGAAATTACAAATTTCTGAAAAGGGTGTGTGTGTGTCGGAGTTACTGAGGTCCAGGTCTCTCAGCGTGATATTCGGGCAAGGCCAGCATCCAACGCCCGTGAAGAATAAAGAGAAGGAAGTGGTCACGACCAGCATTCTTTCCCACCACAGCAGCACCTCCCTGGTCTAATATTCCATCAGTCTCTTCATCTCGCGAACTTGGACTCGAGCCCTCTCAGCAGCAAGTCTGCGCGCCCATCATTCCCCGCGAGATCCTTCGTCCTTTAACTCTATATGAGAACGGTGGGTAAAAAGTGAATTGCACTGCCCTTGTGCATACTCCAGCTATTGATTTCAGTCTGTTCGATCATTAGGATCGACCTCGAACTAACACGTAGACAGAGAGGGAAGTAGAGCCAGAAGAACCAAGTGGTCCAGACCCACCTGTACTTTTTGCCCATAAACACAGTGGTTCACTTATTCAGTCATCCAACAAACAATTATTGAGCACCAAATGAATTAGGATGGAAGCTAAGTTGCGCTCGAGAGAGTTTATTTTTCTATCTTCCCTGTTACCTACAACCATTTAGTAACCCAAATTCCTTCCCTATTGTTAATCTGTCTCCTCCTAGGGCAGTGCTATTGAAAGTATGGTCCAAGGATGGGCAGCATCAGCTCATCTGGAAACTTATTGGAAATTTAAATTCTTAAGTCCCCACTTTAGAGCTATTGAACCGGTACCTTTGTTGGTGGCGCCCACAAATCTGTTTTACCAATCTCTTTGGGTGATTCCTCTTCTTTTCTTTCAATTTTTTTTCCATTGTGGCAAAATACACACAACATAAACATACCATCTTAACCATTTTTAAGTGTACAGTTCAATGGTATTAAACACATGTATAATGTTGTGTTACCATCACCACCATCCATCTCCAGAACTCTTTTCAGCTTGCCAAACTGAAACTTTTACCCATTAAACATAACTCCCATTCTCCCCTTCCCCTAGCCTCCAGCAACCACCATTCTACTTTCTTTCTCATTGATTTGACTACTCTAAATATCTCATAGAAGTGGAATCATACAGTATCCGTCTTTTTGTGAAGAGCTTATTTCACTTAGTAAAATATCTTCAAAGTTTATCCATGTTGTAGCATATGCCAGAATTTCCTCTTTAAGTATGAATAATATTTCAATGTATGTATATACCACATTTCGCTTATCCATTCATCTGCCAGTGGATACTTGGGTTACTGCCATGTTTTAGCTGTTTTGAATAATGCTGCTCTGAACATGAGTGTATAAATATCTCTTCAAGACCCTACTTTTAATTATATTGGGTATATACACAGTAGTTGAATTGCTGAATCATACGGTAATCTTATTTTTAATGTTCTAAAAATCATCATGCTGTTTCCACATCTGCTGTGTCATTTTACATTCCCAACAACAGTGCACAAGAGTTCTAATTTCTCCACAGCCTCACTAACACTTGTTATTTTCTGCTTTTTGGGTTTGGTTTTGTTTTGTTTTTAGGCAGTAGTTTCCCTAAAGGGTGTGAGGTGGTGTATCATTTTACATTCCCCTAATGATCAATGATATTGAGCAACATTTCGTGTGCTTGTTGCCCATTTGTATATCTTCTTTGGAGAAATGTTAATTCAAATCCTTTGTCCATTTTTGAATTGAGTTGTTTTTTGTTGTTGAGTTTTAGGTGTTCTCTACATATTCTGGATTTTAATCCCTTATCAGATATATGATATGTAAATAATATTGCCTACTCTGTTGATCAATATCAATACATTATTGTCTTTTGATATACAAAATTTTTAAAGTTTCACAAAGTCTAATTTGTCTATTTTTTCTATTGTTGCCCGTGCCTTTGGTATCATATGAAAAAATCATTGCTAAATCCAGTGTCATGAAACTTTATTCTAAGAATTGAGGTTTTACATTAGGTCTTTTGATCCATTCTAAGTTAATTTGACATATGGTGTTAGGTGAGGGTCCAGCTTCATTCTTTTGCAGGTGGATATCCAACCAGAGATTTTTGTACACACTTAGGCTTGAGAAGCCTTGGTCTTGAGCACTGTCCTTATTTATATGGTCAAAGCTAGGTCTCTGGCATGTTTTTAGTGCCAGCTTGAAGGAAGGGAGAAGAGAAAGTAAATGCAGGGTAGAAATTTCCTTTCAAGGATGTGAGCTAGGAAACATGGCCACTCTAGCTGCAAGGGAGGCTGGGAAAATCAGTTTCTGGCTGGCAGACAGGCTATGTTCTTATCTAAAATGTTTTATTATAGAAGAAGGAGAGAATGTGTCTTAGTGGGCATCTAGCAACCTTTGACACTCCTATCATGTGCTAGGCATGGTACTAGTGGGAGGAGATAATCCTCTTGAACATGCAGTCTGGCCTAATAAGGTGTTCCTTCCTGCTGCAATGATTGAATAGCAGGGCCTGAATGTGAGATGGTCCCTTCAAATTAGAATATCTTAGATATGCAGATCTGTCATCTTTTAAAAATGAAATTAATGTCATTAATGGTATTAATCATATTAATGGTATTAATGATATGAACATTCACATCCTAAAAAGGCCACCAACGACATTGCTCTAGAGTGAGAATTGGCAAACTCTTGCCAGTGGACCACATCGGGCCCCTGCCTATTTTTGTAAATAAAGTTTTATTGGAACACAGCCATGCCCATTCATTTTCATATAGTCCATGGCTGCTCTTGCACTATGACAGCAGACTTGAATAGTTTTGACAGTTCGTATGGCCCACAAGAATGACGATATTTACTAGCTAGCCCTTCACAGGACGAGTTTGCCAAGCCTTTCTCTGGAGTGAGGTTCATAAACATTCTTGGGGGCAGACGCTTGGTAAAGGTCTTTTAGTTGGTCTTAGCTGATCTGAGGAAACACCAAGGTTAGGCTCCCTCATCACCAAGGGAGAAGAAAGAAATGGAATAAGGAAACTGTTTATTCTAGGGACTGAATGGTGATTTAAACTTTCTTCTGTGGCCAAGCACTTATGCTAGACATTTAGATATATTATCCTATTTAACTCTCACAAAATTCCGCAAGGTAGGAATCACAGCTGAGACAAGCTGAGCCCCTTGGCTTCTCTTTTGTTTTTAACTGATCACAAGACATGCCCATATAGATAACCTATTGATACCTCAAGCACAGCATATTCGAAGTGAAACTCATTGTTTCCCTAAACCAGCTCCTCTCTTTTTCAGACTGTAAGCTAGGACTTATTTCATTGATTGCTTATTGCTAGCAAATTCTAGAATTGCAGCACTTCTGAATCAGTGCCCAATTAATTAAGGTAATGCTGGTAAAAAAATTCTGAAAACACCTTAGTCTGTTTGGGTCTTCATGTTTACTCAGACGCCTTCTAATCAGCTTCCAAGTCCTGCTAAATTCGTTCACCTCTCTGTCCTCTCATCTTTCCATCACAATCCTTAGAGTCCAGCTCCAATGATACCTCCGTCACAAAACCTTTTGTGAACCCTGTGAATGAACACCAACAGCATTTTATTGTCCCCACTTCATGACATGATGGATATCCCTCCTAGAACTATAGCTAATGATAAACTTGAGTTAAGCTCCATAATGAGTGGGCTCCTTGAGGACCAAGAGCTTGCCTTCATATTAGTGCTAAACCCAAATTATATCCTAAGGTCTTTGCCTATAATGTGCTGAGTCCTTTCACGTACACTGACATCTGTAAGAATTAACCAGCAAACGAGAGCCCATAGCAGAGATATGCACAGATTAAGAGATGTTGATTTCCTCCAAATTATGTTTTTCACAGGAGATATTTGATTGCTTATTCCCTACAATCACCCGTAAGTCCATCTGGCCAGGGCTACTTGATAGTTGCCTCTAAGTGATGGAACAAATTTTGACAGAGGGAACCTTCCCTTTGAATTTTAAGAATTTATGTGATAACTGGAGGAGATAAACATATATTAGCAGAACCACTGACTAAGCTGAAGTCATAATTACACTATTGCTTTGCCCCAAACAAAACAATATAGTCAATGTATACATTTTAGACCCAACTTTTTTATTTATTAGCAGTTTGACACTCGGTAATTTACTAAGCTTCTGTGGGGCTCAATTTTCTCTCCTTGGAACATGGGGATGATATACCTGCTCCTCCTGCCTTAAAGAATTGTTGTGAGCAGAGTAAAGTGAGATAAGGTACGTGAAAGAGTTTAGTAAGCTAATACCAGGTAGTTTTTGCTGCTGATACCCTAAAACATGGTGACTTATTAAAACAATTTATTTAGCTTATGATTTTGTGAGTTGACCATACTGTTTGGTCTGGACCAGCATGGTTGATCATTGCTAGGCTCACTCATGAATCCATGGTCAAATGACAAGTTGGCTAGTGAGTGGGGAATCTAGGATGGCCTCAATCACATGTCTGGTGACTGTCAAGTTCCAAGTCTGGGTAACAGTAGTGACTAGGCTATGTGTATCTAATCTCATCATCCAGGAGACCAGCTTGGGCTTCTTCATGTGGCAGCCTCAGGGTTCCAAGAGAAGACAAGTTGTACTGTGTACATGTTTTTCAAGTCTCTGCTTGTGTCACATGTCCTTGGACATCACATTGCTGAGTCCAGAATCAGGTGGTATGGTATTCAAAATGCCATAGCAAGGGAGCATGGATGGCTGAATACAGGAGAGAAGAACTGATGGCCATTTTTGCAGTCTATGAGACCACTGACCATTGGGATAGCAGCAACGAATGTTCTAGCAATCAGTGCCCAAATCACCCCCGGGAACTGCTGTGTCTGTGCCCAATGGTAGGGGCATTGGAGGCCTTGCTGAAGTCATCCCACGCTGTGCTTTGGGTGTTATTCTCAGCCACGTGGCCTTCTAAGCTTAACTGCCTGGCTTTCCCAAATAGTCTGTGAAGTACTTATGTCTTTTAATAAACGTGTGTGTGTGTGTGTGTGTGTGTGTGTGTGCTTAAACCAGCTAGAGTGGTGTCTACTGTTTCCAACTAAGAATCCTGAAACTGATAGTTTTCTAAGGCTGAAGCTCTGTGGCTTTAAATACCTGTGTGGAAGAAAGCACAATTTTTGTTTTATTTTTTTGCAAATAAAATGTTTAGTTCACCTTCTGTTATGTACGTATTCATATAATCCAGTTAGGCTTTGATACACAAGCTCTGGACTCTCCAAATATCAAAGTAGATGGGTTGAGAAAAAAAAAAAAGTGAACTCCATTTCTCTCACTTAGAAAAACACTTAAATTTCTGTGAAATAAATCTAAGCTCTCTAGCTCCACTCAGAGTCATGTTGAGCTTATGAGGCACCATATTAGTTTGGAAGAGAATGAAAATGAAAGTTGGTCACTATAGCTTCATTGGATAATCTTATTCTTTGGCCAATTTTAGATGGACATCTCAATTTAAAAATTTATTTTCAAGCTAAAAACAGTATGGAATAATGATCAAGAGCACGGGCTGTGCAGTAGATAGGCCTGGATTTGAATCCTGCTGCAGCTATATACTAGCTCTGTGACTTTGGGCCTATAACTCAGTTTTTCTGAGCCTCTCTGTAAGATGAGGATAATAAAAGTGCTCACTTCATAGTGACACTGTGAGGATTTTACAAGATCTAAGACCTGGCTTAATTTGCCTTTAGAGAATGACCCTTGGGAGTAATTCATTATACCTGTATGATAAAATTTAAAATCAAGATTTTTAAATATAATACTTTCGCATGATTTCAACAGTCATAAAAATCGTCATCATCACTTTCCTTTCATTGTGATGCTAGTCACAACATCATTTCCAGAAGTGGTGTATTTAGAAGTATAGAAGTTTCTCTCTCTCTCTCTCTCTCTCTCTCTCTCTCTCTCTCTCTCTTTGAGGTAAAAAGTATATAACATTAAATTTAACATATTCACATTGTTGTGCAACAGATCTCCAGAAAGTTTTCATCTTGCACAACCGAAACTCTATATTCTTTAAACACTAATTCTCCTCCCCTCAGCCCTTAGCAACCATCTTTCCAATTTCTGCTTTTATGATTTTAACTACTTTAGATAAGTGGAAACATACAATATTTGTCTTTTTGTGACTGGATTATTTCACTTAATGTCCTTGAGGTTAATCCATGTTGTAGTATGTGCCAGGATTTCCTTCTTTTTAAAGGCTGCATAATATTCCATTGTATGTATATACCACATTTTGTTTCTCCAGTCATCTGTCAATGAATATTTGGGTTGCTTCCATCTCTTGGCTTTTGTGAATAATGCTGCAATAGATGGGTGTGTAAATATCTCTTCAAGATCCTGGTTTGAATTCTTTTGAGAAGTGGGATTGCTAGATCATATGGTACTTCTATTTTTAATATTTTGAGGAATCTCTGTGCTGTTTACCATAATGGCTGCACTATTTTTCATTCCCATCGATAGTGACAAAGATTTCAATTTCTCTGCACCCTTGTTAACACTTCTTATTTTCTGTCCATTTGATAGTGGACATTCTAATGGATATGAGATGATATCTCATTATAGTTTTGACTTACATTTCTCTTATGATTAATAATGTTGAACATCTTTTTATGTGTTTGTTGGCCATTTGTGTATCTTTTTTGGAGAATTGTCTATTTAAGTCTTTTGCCTACTTTTTAATTGGGTTATTTGGTTTTTGTTGTTGAGTTGTAAAATTTCCTTATATATTTATAAACTCTTATCGTATATATTATTTGCAAATATTTCCTCTGCCTTTTACTTTAATGATTGTTTCCTTTGATGTAGTTTTTTTTTAGTTTGATATAGTCCCATTTATCTATTTTTGTTTTTATTGCCTATGCCTTTGGTGTCATTCCCAAGAAATCATTGCCAAATTTAGTGTCCTGAAGATTTTCATCTGTTTTCTTCTAGGAGTTTTATAATTTTAGGGTCTTATTGTTAGGTTTTTAACCCATTTTGAGTTAATTTTTATATATAGTATTTAGTATGATACAGTCCTCCTTATTTTTGTTTTTGGTGTCAGATTCAACAAATCATCACCAAGACCAGTGTCCTGAAGCTTTTCATCTGTTTTCTTCTAGGAGTTTTATAGTTTTAGGTCTTATTGTTAGGTTTTTAACCCATTTTGAGTTAATTTTTATATATAGTATAAGATAAGAGTCCATCTTTACTCTTTTGCATGTGGATAGCCAGTTTTTCCAACACCATTTGTTGAACGACCATCCTTTTCCCACTGTGTAGCATTGGCACCCTTGTCAAAAATCATTTGGCCATATATGCAAGGGTTTACTTCTGAGCTATCTTGTTCCATTTGTCTATATATAGGTCTTTATGCTAGTCCCACACTGTCTTGATTGCTGTTGCTTTGTAGTATGTTTTGAAATCAAGAAGAATGAGGTCTCTGACTTTGCTCTTCTTTTTCAAGATCATTTTGGCTGTTCAGGGTCTCTTGAAATTCATTTTTAGGATTCTTTTTTCTACTTCTGCAAGGGTACAGTATTTTATTCTTTTCGATATTATAGTAAATGAGATTATTTTCTTAATATTTTTTCCAGGTTGGCCATTGTTAGTATATAGAAACACATTTGATTTTTGTGTTAATTTTGTATCATAAAACTGTTCAAATCATTTCTTAATTTTAACAGTTTTTTTGGAATCTTTAGGGTTTCTTTGTATAAGATCATGTAAACCTTTCTCATTTGGGTATCTTTATTTCTTTTTTGGTAATAATGCTGGCCTCACAGAAAGGAGTTTGGAAGTATTCCCTCATCTTCAATTTTTGGAAGAGTTTAAGAAGGATTGGTATTAACTCTGCTTTAAATGTTTGGTAGAATTCAGTGAAGCCATCTGGTCCTAGACTTTTCTTTGTTGGGATGCTGTTGATTACTGCTTTAATCTCCTTACTAGTTATAGGTCTGTTCAGATTTTTTTAAATTATTATTATTCAGTGTTAGTAAATTGTCTGTTTCTAGGAATGTATCCATTTCTTCAAGGTTATCCAATTTGTTGGCATATAATTGTTCATAATAGTCTGTTATAATTCTTTTTATTTCTGTGACATAAATTGTAATGTCCCCTCTTTCAGTTCTAATATTAGTTATGTCTCATTCCTTTTTTTTCTTAGTTATTCTGGCTAAGAGATTGTCAATTTTGTTGATCTTTTCAAAACACCAACTCTTGGTTTTGTTTTTTTCTATTGTTTTGCATTCTCTATTTCATTTATCTCTGCTCTAATCTTTATTATTTCCTTCCTTCTGCCAACTTTTGGGTTAGTTTGTTCTTTTTCTAGTTCCTTGAAATGTTAAATTAGGTTGATTTGAGTTCCTTTTAATATAATCATTTGCTACTATAAACTTTTTTCTAAGTACTTCTTTCGCTGTATTCCATACATTTTGATATTTTGTGTTCTCATTTTATCTCCAAATATTTTCTAAATCTCCTTGTGATTTCTCCTTTGACTCATTGTTTAAGAGTGAATTTTTTATGTCCACATTTTAGTGGACTTCTCTGTTTTATTTCTGTTATTGATTCTAGTTTTATTCCATATAGTAGAAGATATTTTATATGATCTTAACCTTAAATTTGCTGAGTCTTGTTTTGTGGCTTAACATGCTGGAGAATGTTTCATGTGCACTTGAGAAGGATATGTATTCTGCTGTTTTTGGATGGAGTGTTCTGTATATGTCTATTAGGTTCAATTAATTCGACTGTGTTGTTTGAGTCCTCTGCTTCCGTATTTATCTTCAACCTGATTGTTCTACCCATAACTGAAGGGGAGTTATTAAAGTCTCCTACTATTATTGTGTTGCTGTCCATTTCTCTCTTCAGGTCTGTCCAGAATACGTATATTTGAGAACCTTAATCTCTTTTTAAATACAATAGGATTTGCAAATCTCATAGGGATTATATTTCACAGTAGTGGAATGTAGATGTTGCTTTGGGGAGATTGTATGCTCAAATGGCTAAAGCTCTTCGGTGGCAACGAGGGCTTGGGCTACTAGACCACTCTCCTGCTTAGAAGACCTTTCATATCTTCCACACATCTCACTGTGACCCGATCTGGCTTCTGTCTACTTCTCCAATCCCAGCTCATGACTTCCATAATAATCCTTGATGTTTGGTGGCTTTCAGTCACATAAAATGGTTTTACCTATTTTAAAAATATTTTTTGTTATGAGGTATATTTGTCAAGGTCTATAAAACATAAAACATTGTATATAAGTTTGTTAACTTAATTGATATTTCTCCATATTTGGACAAATAGTATATGTGGGTCCCTATTGCGCTCTTATGCTAGACTTCACAGACATTCGAGATGGACCTAGAGGGAAGTTATGTGAACAGAATTATTATAGCAATACATTGAAAACATTTATTTTTTCCCCTTTGGGACATTTAAATTCTATTCAAATGATGTAATAGTATTTCTCCATATAATAAGATTGTTTGAAGCCTATGAAACATGGAGAATGCTTATGATAAAGAATACACAATGGAATATAAACTAAGGATATATCTACGTGGAAAAAATATATATAAAGAAATAAATGATAGTTCTCAGGGTGATAGGCTTAAGAAATCTTCTCTACCTACTTTCAAATTCCAAAATATTTTATATCTACATTTAACTCTATAATTTGAATGAAGAGCAAGAACATAACTCATTAAATAACCTGTCTCCACACCATTACAGCAGTATGAATAACTGCTTTGAGCTGACAGGCTACTGAGCCTTGTTTGCCTTCCTGTCCACTAGCAGACAGGGGTCCATCTGTGCTTCATAGTGGGAAGACAGCCAGAGAGCACAGTATGGATCAAGATCAAATATCTACTAGATGAGAAATATTTTAAACGCTAAATTGCAAAGTGGACAGTTTAGTACTCAAAGGGGATAAATTTGTGAAATTCTGGAGAGTTACTTTGCATGACCTTGTCTGGCACTCAGCTTAATGAGGCAGAGGACTAAATGCATTCAATTCTCCTGCCATTGATAAGAAGAGAAAAGGGAACAAGTGAGATCCAGCATAGGCAAGTCACAGGGTTCTGGGGGAGCGTGAGAGTCCTGAGGCATGAGCAGATATTAGGCAGCCAATGAAAAGAGGGCAAGGCGGAGCCAGTGATGCGGGGGAGACACACGCAAAGGTAGAGCTTTAAAAGAGTGCTGGTGTCTCCAAAAGCTCTGTGTGGTCACCTGACAAATCTTTGGAGGGGGCTGGGGAAGAGTAAAAGTGCAGGAAGGGAGATCAACTAGAAGACTGTTGAAATCTTTAAAGAGAGAAAAGATGAGGGTGTGACTTAAGACCTCAGTGGTGAAGATAGAGAGGAGATGAAGTAAAGCCAAGGCTGATAGCCAGGATGATGGCTGAGCGTCTGAGTTCATCAGTAGGGTCAATGTTGCCAGTTAAGTCTCCAGAAACCAAAGACTTGGTATTAGTTTATATTTTAGATTTAAAACTGTCTGCCTCTTTCCCAGGTTGCAATCCTATGGGGATTCACGATAATTTATATTTACATTTTATGTTTACACAGGCTGAGTTTATCTGTAGTTACATAATTAGAGAAAAAAAAAATCCCACCATCAATTCAAGGCCTTTTTAGGCATGACATTTTGTAAATAGCCAGAGCTAGGCTTGCTGTCAAATCCAGGGGCATTTGTGAATAAATACTGACCCCCAGTGTCTAAGTTAAGAAGTAAAGATTATGAAATACCAATACTCTTGAGAGAGAGTACCTGGAATTCCAGCTACAAATAACATTCCTGCAATTCAATTCAGACCATGGGGGTACTTCAGAAATAAAAATACTGACTAGTTAACTGATGGCTGGTGGCTGCCTGGAGAACTCTAATGAATATTCTATTGAGCAACTGTCAGAATGGATTAAGTGGCCTCAATCATGGGTGCACAGCTATCTGATGGCCTTTGCTCTCTACACTTCAAGGTCTAGGTTCAACTACTCCGAAGAGTCTTCTCGCTAAAAGGGTAGATTTATTGCAATAAATATGACTAATACAAACTCCAGCTCCATCTGATTCTCCATGTAGGTCAACGTTACATCAAATGAAGTTTCCTCTCATGGGGATGCAGGGCAGTGTGGCTGGCAGACATTCCCTTTTCAATAGCTGTGTGGTTACATTAAATTCAGGAGAAATTCTTGAGTAAACTCTCTGCCGCAAAATAACCTCTTCAGTTGGAATTGCTTCATTGAGCGAAAGTAACCATCTCACATCTTGGCCAATAGCTCCTTCAGTTGCTGTCGGCTAGCATCTATTTTCTGCAGACTAGAAAGTAGGAACTGGTTCTTTGAAGACATACTTATGTCGTATTTGGGGCTACGTGAAGTTTTTTTAAAAACTGGGCTTTGCAGGGAAGTAAATAAACAGGTTGAACAGTGAAGCTGTCTTGAAAAGGTAGAGCTTCCTTCACAAAAACAAGATCTTTTTTTATCAACCTGGTTTTTAAAGTGAGACGAGAATTAAGGCAGACGTGGCCAACCACAGCATAAATAAAAGGCAAATCTTTAGAGCCAACAGAATTTATTTAACTTGTTTCGGGTAATGTGAAGTTTTCATTACAGCCCACTGACCCTCATCCTTAGTAGAAGGATGCAAGGAGGAGCAGCGGAAACCACGGCTGCTTCAGTCACATGGATTTTAGCTCAGCAGTGACACTAAGCAGAGACACACAAGGGACACTTGTGAGGTGGTTGCCACAGGGAGCTGAAATTCAAGGAAATAGAGGCCCAGAGATTAAGTAGATTTTAGGAGCCAAATGATGGCATTAAGAAGGGCTGCCACCCTAAGGCACTAAAAGGGATTAAAATTGAGGGTTTTACATCAGGAGCAAGATATTCCATTACTATTTGTTCAGCTACAAGGCAATAGCAATCATAATCCTGTTTCTGAGTTTTTGTATCAGCAGATGAGCTAATTGTTGGTCTGATGCATAACTATAGCTCCAAACATAACAGAAATAAGATTAGCGTACAACTTGTTTCTTGACAATACAGGCTTAAGCTTTCCCCTTACCTAACAAAGACTGAGATTTCAAGAATAAAAGTACAAAAACCAGTCACCTTTATCTAGTCACTGCATACAGCAAGACAAGTTTTAGTGACTGTACTTAATAAGAGGTTGTTTTGGTCCATTTTTTTGTCAATAATTTTTTCTCCTGTCATTATTCTTCCTGGTTTTATTTTGAAAAATTTCAAACCTACAGAAAAGCTGGAAGAATAGTACACTAATACATCACAAACTCTTTCTTCAATTCATCAGTTACATTTACTATATTTGCTACTTTTAAATATATGGAAACATTGTGTTGGCTGAACCATTTGAATGTAAGTTGCAGACATCACGACACCTCACTCACCCTTAAATTCTTCAGCCCCCAGAATGTCCTTCACAACTTTTCCTTAAAATAGCTAAGTAAGGTTCAAATATTGAAGCCCTAAGCCCAAGTGTGATGAAATTTGGAGGTGGGGCCTTTGGGAGGTAATCAGGTGTAGATGAGGTCAATGAGGTTGGATCCCTCATGATGAGATTAGTGCCCTAATAGCGGAAAGAGACCAGAGTCCCTCCCTCTTTCTCAGTCATGTGAGGATACAGCAATAAGGTGTCTATATCAAAACTGCCTCAACAGAAAGGGTCCTCATCAGGCACCAAATCTACCAACACCTTGATCTTGGACTTCCCAGTCTCTAGAACTATGAGAAATTATGTTTGCTGTTTAAGCCACCTAGCCTTTGGTATTTTGTTATAGCAGCCTGAGCAGACTAAGACAAATGTTCTATAATCCATTATTATCCTTCTTTTCTTTAATCTCAAGTTGTTCCAAATTTGGCACTTGAAGCCAATTTTTGTGTCCCATCAGTCTTTGGGTATTTTCTTTTTTCAGACTTAAGATGTTCTAAGCTCACGTTATACTTTATCCGCCCCAAACCTGGAACCAACCAACATCCCTAGTTTTTATGGCACAGTATTTAGAAAGCAAGATCAAGGGAACTACGTGTGCTCATTATTACTAGGTTATCACTGCTAGGTTATCACTGCTAAGACCTATTGGAAGACAGAGCCAGACCTGGGCATAGCTGGTGGGGAAGGGAGGGGAGGTATTGGGAAGAGGAACACACACACACACACACACACACACACACACACACACATATACATATATATATATGCCCTCCAGTTCAAAACCGATAAAACAGGGTTCTTCTTTAACTCCCTCCATTTCCTATCTCCCTTCTTCCACAGTGAGTAACCTGATTCACAAGAACATCAATGAATCTGATCATTTTTTAAAGCTACAAAATTGTTTCAGGTTTACGTATTTAAAATAGTCTCAGGAACAGTTTCATCTTTAAACACTTGAATTTAACATCGGTCGCCAAATCATTCCACATTATCCTGCAGAAGCCCCACATTAACAGACTAACAATCCTCTAAACAACAACCAGAGCTAATACTGACTACATACAAGTCATGACTCAAACTGAACAACTTAGCAATGGCTGCCATTTGGTTCCTCTAAGAGTAACAAAGAGGACAAAGTTCAGAACGGATGACTGATGGCTTCTATTTTAACTCATCGAAGACTATTTAAGTCATTTTCCTTTTCAAAATCTATCCTGTTTGATGTTTGGCATTTGTTTCTAAATAATCCTGTGGGATAGGGGGAAGAGAATGAAGAGATAGCTTACCTTTAAAAAAATTGTCAAAGGAAGTTATATTTTTTTGGCAAGTTAAGGTCCCAGTGTCTTAAAAACTAAACTACATAGCTAGACTATCCTCCAATAAATAAAAATTTACCAATTGTGAGAAAACTTTAATCCTATCATTTTGCCAAATAACTCTGTCATTAGAGGGATACTGAAGGATTAAAATATTCTTTTATTTTGGATGTTTCTATTCCCCTTGGAATCAGCGGTTTAAATTCCCCTCATGGTCCAATGTGAAAAGCCTCAGGCTACAGCCTAACACAGCATCTGCCACCGCTAGATCTGCTGTGAGTCAACGCATGATCTAACAAAATTAACGCTGTTATAAAAGTGAGACCAAAACTTGCAAAAACCCAATTATGCAAAACACAAAAACAGGAAACATGATCAGGGTCTGTAACACTGAGGCAATTTTGATGTATATCTGAGGGAAGAAAATATGAAAGGGTAAGAGGGAAGTTGAACTTTGAAGAGACTTACCTCTTGTAAAAGCGTAAGAATGAATTAAAAGTGACACTGTAATGTCTATCTAGTTAACGTTTCCCCTACCTCATTTTGTTAAAAACAGTAAGAGACTGGGAATATAAGAACTATATACAACAGAAATGGGGGAAGATACCTGACCTCTGACATCTCTCTTTCCTGGTGGTGGCAATATGACCAGGAAGATTTCTGCTTTTGGCCACCAAGGCGGCCAATTGCTCCCCAATGGCGATTGGCTTTAACTGGTTCACATACTGACCAAAAAAAGCATTTTTACCCCCAAAGCTACAGAGTATGGGGGAGGCTTCTCAGGCTAGAAGACAAGCACTGCCATTGATAGATAGATAGATAGATAGATAGATAGATAGATAGATAGATAGATAGACAGACAGATAGATACACACACACATATGTACTAACTGCATTTTAATAAAAATGGTCATAATGTAAGATGAGAAATAATCTGCAAATTTGGGGCAAAAGAATCTGGTTGAACTTTGCAACAGCCAAATCACATTAAGAAATCTTCCTTGCACATCTTACCAAGGAAAAAATGCATGACATAAAGTATTTCAACCAAGGATGCTTTGTTAATTCAGTGCTCGAGTTAGTACTAGATGATGCAAGAACCTCATTTTCTGAGGCAGAACTTCTGCTCTTGGAGAAAAACAAATTCTCAGTATACTGGGTACGATACTCATCTCAGATACTTAAAAATTAAAACTCGAGGAGCAGCATCCTGCGACTGCCCTCATCTTACCACAGTGGACCCTCACTGGGACAATCATTTCAGCCTGGGCAGAGAAAACATGTACAGTTGGCTTCAGGGAAAGCCCAACCTGGCAGCAGGATGAGCTACTCTCTCCAAGGACTAAATTTCTGACTACATTTCTTTAAAATAAAACTTTTAAAAATCCTCAATTTTTTTTTTTTCAGTCCTAGCTTGACATAGAACAGGAGGATGTCAAGATTAAGATGTGAGTTAGGCAGCCTTCAAGATTCCTACATCAAAAATTATGAATACTTTGTAAACCATGCAAAGTAAACAGGTTCGCTTGGCAGTCTAAAGTTGAAGTGCTGGAGTTGTTAAAAATAATTCTACGTGACGTTTTCATGAATGTCTCTTCATTTATTTCAGCCAAGATCTCAAAAACAATAGAACAAAATTATAACAGGAAGTATCCAAAAATTATTCCTACCTTAGGAAGCCTGCAAGACTCCAAAGTGACAGGGTGTGAGAATAGCTCTGTGTGCAGAAGTACATCGTGTGCCAGGGGGACCTTGGAAGTGGACATCTACATGTGGGACAAAGGAAGATTCCAATTCTCGCATCTTGCGTTAAGATATGGTCACCACTGGGGATAGGAAATTCGGAGGCCAATTCCAGAGATGAAGCTGTTCAGAAATGGACTGAGTTGCAGCCTAACCATGGAATTGGAATTCTAGGAACATCTAGTAGGTAGTTGACACTGATCTCTGAATTCTAAACAGGGCCATGTGGTTAAGCAACAGGATTAAAAAGGACTAGAGTAACCAGTAGTTGGTCAGAAACTTAAAGCGTCCTCATTCCAAGACCTCATGTACCATAGATGTGGCCAGCTGCGAGCAAACCAGGTTCATCTCTTTTATCAGCCACTCTACGAGTCTTGATTTAAGGATTACGTGGAAACCAAGCAGTAGCCAGGGTTTTAGAATTAGTTTCCGTCTAATGCCAGTTTTACTATAAAATGTATACAAATAAGCTAATCCACCAATGGAAAGCCATAAAAAAAAAAGCTAAATATCTAAAATAAAAAAATAAAATAAAAAAAATCTGTTAACAGCTATTACAGCTGCAAAATTTTTATATGACTTCATTATGGAAACATGCTACTTGTTTTAAAATAAGGCAATAGCTTAAAGAAATCATTAGTTACATACCCACGCTATCTATACTATGGAAAACAGTATCATTAAGATTGATAGGCAATCAGTTCTATCCATGGTCCACCTTGGTCACTCTGTGCTACATACTATAATCTTCTGCCCTCAGCAGATGAACAACTGTCTATGACAAGCTGCCATATATCACTTCCCCTGCTCATGCGAATAAAATTATACCCACTATATACCTTGCCCCTGACCCCAACTTTCAATTTATAGAGAATTGGGAGTGTCTATCAGTTGAAAAAATGCAACTCTTTGAGTGTTCCAGGCAGATACGAGCCGAAGACCAGTTCAGAGGCCTTTATCTAATATTTACAAATCATGTAGAGATGCTTAGGGATATCACTTTTGGTCACAGAACTTTATTTTTAAACCAATTTTAAGTACCCAAGGATTAAGATTCAAAAAACAAAACAGAACAAAAAGAGAACACGAGCTACAGTTGCCTACGTGCTGCTAATTCCAGCTGCCGAAGAGGCATTCCACCAAACGTCAAACAAAGGGCGCCTCTGGGCCAGACAAGGCAAAGGGCCTTCCTTGCTGTTCGTTGTTGGCTGTCTTAGAGGAAACTGTCTGTGGCTTTCCCATTTAATGGGCCTCCTGTCTTACTTATCAAAGCATCCCTTTTCCTAGAGAAAAAGACTAGTAATAAATACTTAAGTATAGTGTATTCTTTCCTATCATCTTTTCCTGTCATCCCAGAAAATCTTAGTAAATATAAAAGTGAACTACTTATTGGAGTAAGTAGTACCTGTCAGTGGTGACTTAAATGATTTGCTGAGTGATGACTACCTTAAACTTTACCTCTACTTATCACTCTGCCATCACAGAAACTTAGGACATTGATTAAGCCCCACTAGTTACTAGTTTATTGACCAATTCAAATAGGGCTAGCAGGAGAGCTAATCCATAAGGCTTATGACATAAGCACTCAAGCATACCTATACAAACTTTACCCCATAGCCCAACTCAGGAAAAAATAAGGAAGAATCGGGAGGGAGGGAGGAAGGGAGAGAGAGAGGGAGGAAGGGAGGGAGGGAGGAAGGAGGAGGGAGGGAGAGAGAAAGGAGCTATAACACACTTCATGCCACTTCACTTCTTTTTGCAGCTATTCCTAGCCAGTACTTGGGAAAGACTTTATTTTTCAGCTTTTTTCACTTTTCCTTGATCGTCTACTTTCTTAATGGCTGCCTGGATGGCCTCCTGGTCACCCAGGAACTGGTGAGGCCCAACAGCATGCAGGTTCCCATCCAGTTCCAGGAGGATGGGGACGCCAGTAGGAAGAGTAATGTTGATAATGTCTTCATCTGAGATACCTGCAGGTCGAGAGAGGAAGGAACAAGGCATTAAAGACCACCCGAGAGGAAGTTCTGTTTAATTGTTTAACTGCACATTTATTTAGTCCCGTATTAACTGCATGTCTGGAACCATGCCAGATACTGTGAGGTATTCCAGCTATAGTTCCTGGAAGCTAAGAACTTCTCAGAAGTTAAAACAAAACAAAACAAAAAAGCTAAGACAGAAATGCACATCACATTAAATCTCAGGGCAGTAAATACCTTTTAGAGCAATCTGTTCCTAGTTGTTTCCTACCTAAATCTTAAAAGAATGAAGATTATTCTCTCCATGCCCACATTTGTGTTACTAATTTTCCACAGGAATCAATCTTGAAAAATCTGAAGGTGAACCAGGAAAGTTTTCTGGGTTTCCCCCCACCTCTTTTATATGTTGTCCTCAGGCTGGCTAAAATTAACCTCTGAATCTAGTTCAATAGATTAGAATGCCGCTAGTTTTCCAACACTGAGTCAGCCTGGAATGCCCTGGGCTAAATCCAGTCAGGAGAACCGCTTCCCCAGCTGCTAAGGCATCCCAGTCAGGGGAATCAAGAAAGGGTTGCGCCTCATGCTTTGTACACAGGCCTCATTCTCCTCTGTCCCTTATCCCAACTGATAGGAAGGGAAGGCAAGTAATGGACAAGTCATCTTCAATTCTTTCTAAAATAAGCTGAATTACAGGTAGTGCAACTTTGACCAAAAGAGCTGGAGTAAGTATTGTAGTAGTAGCGGTGGTAGTGATAATATTTGTATTATTATAACTACTTTTAACAATAAACAGCTAACATGTACTGAGTCCATTCTACATGCCAGCTACTCTTTATATGAATTAACTCATTTAATCACTGTTGCAATCCTATGGGGATATGAGCTATTATTTTTGCATGTAACAAGTTCTGGCACAGAGAAGTTAAGCAAACAACTCAAGATCACACAGATAGTAAGTAATAGCGCCTGTATTCAAACCCAGGTATCTGTAACTACTGTAGGATGTAAATCCTTCTGAGTTCTTCTGAGTTCAAAATGGGCAAAGAGAAGGGAAGAGAAAAAAGGTGAAATTCTAATAAAGAACTACTCGAGTGGTTGGGATCCAGTGCTATGATTCTGTGACTTTTGGCTTGTGCTACAGGTATGACCATCGGTTAATTCAAATGACAGAGTACACTGAACTAACTGCTAATAACTTTTTCTGCCATCATCACTTCCCAAGTAGAGGTGAACCCCTGAACTCTCCTTGGAACTTGTTCCACCTAGATCCTTTCTATTAATGTAGAACAGAAGCATATGGCAGGATGTAGAAGTCTATCTACATCACAAAGGTGTGCTTTTAAAATAGATCATTTGAAATTTTGAGTAGTTTCGGTTGCCTTTTAATTTGCTTAACTCCATTTCTAGACTCAGAAGAGCTCCTTAAGAACTCTTATGCACGAACTACACATAAACAGCTATGAAACAATGGGAAGTACACTGCCCATCTCCTTTGCTCTCCCTTAATATACTAACTATATAACTTTAGGCAAGTAACTAACTTCTCTACGCTTTCATGCCCTCTGTCAAATTAAAAAAGAAACACACACTCTTCCTCTACCACCATTACAAAGAATGTAGGGTAGGAAGAATGGACTTAAGGGGGAATATACATGAAAAAGTGTAGCACAGT
>NW_006434839.1:5821665-5851780 GCF_000325575.1 Pteropus alecto
TAAAGGGTAGGCTACTAAAACATTTCTCTGCCCTGCTAAGCCCCTATCTCTACACTGCAATTCTACACAAGATTACCACCCCAAACTAAAGCTGGCAAGAACAGATAAATTCAGACCAGATAGCAAGCTAGCTCTTTAACGGGGAGGATTCTAACATGCTCTGACTCCATCAGGTCAGATCTGTCAGCTGGATGCACAGCAGCTGCCACGTGCATCCCTTGGAGACAGAAGGGTCAGAATTCAACAGCACGTGGTTTAGAGCCAGGTAACTGCTGAGGCTTTAGAACCCAGTAGTTCTCACCCCAGATCCAGGGGAAGCTCTGAAGGTCCCTAGGCCTAACTCACTCAACTAACCAGTAACTGAGGACATATCATATGCATAGTACTATAGGGAAGGACATTTGTGACCTTAGCCAGGATTTTACCTCCATTGAACTATTTCGTCATTTATAAAACAAATGAAGATAGTCTCTTCTGGCAAAAAAGTTCCTCTATTTTATTCTGAATGGTTAAGAAAAGCAGAGGTACTTTAGAGACATGAGAAACATGGGTATATTGACTAGTATTTACATTCATCTATTGCACAAGGACCATGTTTTATTTGTCTCCAGAGTCTATAATCATTGGAGAGAAAGATGGATTTCATAGATTTGTTCAATTAATCTAAATTAAATTCACCGTAAAAATCAATTTGGTAGGAGAAAACTATTTAGCAAAAATGATGACGTTCGACTAATGTTTACCAGGAGAGAGAGAAATTATGACTGTACACATCTATCAGCATCTCAGATTCACTGCTTATAGATTGTGTGTCTTTACAACATCACCAACTATTAAACTTTACAAACGTTTGGACCCAGGACTTTATTTTAAAATAACTAAGCTTCCATTTTTATTCAACATTGTACTAGAGGTTTTAGCCAGGGCAACCAGGCAAGAAAAAGAAATAAAAGGCATCCAGATCAGAAAGAAGGAAGTAAAACTATGTCTATTTTCAGATGACACAATCCCACTAAAAAACTATTCAAACTAATAAACAAGGTCAGCAAGGTTGTAGGAGATAGGATTAATATCAAAAAACTTAATTGTATTCCTATACAGTAGTGATGAGCAAATCAAAAATTAAGAAAAGAATTCCATTTACAATGGCAACAAAAAGAATAGTATGCTTAGGAAAAAGTTTAACCAGAAGTACAAAACTTATACTCTGAGAACTACAAAACATCATTGAAAGAAATTTAAAGAAGACCTAAATATATGTAAAGACAACCCATGTGCATGGATCGAAAAATTTAACATTAAGATGTCAATATTCCCCAAATTAACATACAGATTCAACATAATCCCTATCAAAATCTAGCTGATTTTATTGCGGAAATTGACAAACCGATCTTAAAATTCATATGGAGATTCAAGGCACTCAGAATATCTTGAGAAAGAAGAACATAGTTGAGAGAATCACACTTCCTGATTTCAAAACTCACTACAAAGCTACAGTAATCAAGACAGTGTGGTACTTGCATGTGGTATGAGGTACTTACACAGTATAAACATACAGAGCAATAGAACTGAAAATTCAAAATAAACCTTCATATTTTTTGATCAACTGATTATCAGCAAGTATGCCAAGACAATTAAATAATATATACTTTTCAACAAATGGTGTTAAGACAACTGTATATTCACATATCAAAGAATAAGGTTGGACCCCTACCTCATACCATATACAAAAATTAACTCAAAATGGATCAAAGATTTAGATGTAAGTGCTAAAACTTCAAAACTTGTAGAAGGACACATAGAAATAAAATCTTTATGACCTTGAATTAGGCAATGGTTTCTTACATTTGATTCCAAAAGCACAAGCAATAAAAAAAAAGATAAACTGGGCATATAAAAATTTTTAAATGTTTGTGCTTCCAAGGACGTCATTCAAGAAAGTGAAAAGATAACATATCTGATAAGAGACTTGTATCTAGATAGAGTACATAGAGAACTATTACACTTCAATAATAAAAAAGACAAATGACCAAATTTAAAATGGGCCAAAGATCTGAATAGGCATTTCTCAAAAAAGATATACAAATGGCCAGCACGCACATGAAAAGATGCTAAACATCATTAGCCATCAGGGAAATGCAAATCAAAACCATAATATGATATAACTTCATACCCACTAGGATGGCCATAATAAAAAAGTCAGATTATGGAAAAAAAAAAAAAAAAAGCAAGTGCTGGTGAGGATACAGAAAAACTGGAATCCTAATATATTGTAAAAATTGTATGAAATGCTATGGACTTTTTGGAAATCAGTCTGGCAATTCCTCAAATAGTTAAGCGAAGGGTTACCATGTGACTCAGAAATTTCATTCTTAGGTATGTACCCAAGAGAAATAAAAACATGTGTCCACACAAAACTTGGACATGAACCTTCATAGCAGCATTATTCATAATAGCACAAAAGTGGAAACAGTCTAAATGTCCATCAACTGATGAATGGATAAATTAAATGTGGTATATCCATACAGTGGAATATCATTTGGCAATAAAAAGGAATGACGTGCTAATACATGCTAAACATCGATGAACCTTGAAAACATTATTCTAAGTGAAAGAAGCTAGGCATAAAGGACTATTGCATGACTCCATTTATGTAAAATGTCCAGAACAGGCATATCTATAGTGACGTAAATAGATTAGTGGTTGCCTAGGGCTAGAGGCAATGAGGGGACTGGGAAGTGACAGCTGGGTATAGGGTTTCTTTTGAGGGTAGTAAAAGCGTTCTAAAATCAACTGTGGTGATGGATCGACAACTCTGAATATACTGAAACTCGCTGAACTGTATACTTTACAAAGGTGACCCGTATGCTATGTGAATTTTACCTCAATAGGCTGTTAAAAAAAAAAACACTACACAGATCCAGAGAAGTTAAACAAAACTGCTCAAGCCCCTAAACTGTTACGGTAGTATAATGGGACCTGGGTTGTTTTTTGTTTGTTTGGTTGGTTGGTTTGTTTGGTTTTTAAATTCCCAAATCTCAGGACTTTAACTCTTGTCATCTGCCTCATCTACAGCACAAGGAGAGAGGAGAATGTTTACGTGCATGCACTGCCCTTGGGAAGGGCTGCGTGCTAACTGGACACCAGCACTCAGTGCTCTCATGTTTTCGAGGCTAGTAAAGGATGTGAACAGATCTGCTTGATCCCCTTGAAATAACTAACAAACTACAAAGATAATGAGCCAGGGTCAGGGGCTGAAGTCTGAGACCTCAGAAAAGAGCTCTCGTTTGACCACGGCCTCAGCTCTAACCAGGTCTAGGAGGTCTTCTCTTTAACAGCGCCACTCTCAAGCTCAGGCCTACGGCTTAGATGTGCAGGGCCAACTCAAAGCCCACTAAACAAAGGCCATGAGAACTATGATATTTCACCTACAAAGGAAGGCAAACTCAACAAAAATAGAAACATCTCCAATAAAGTTGACATTCCATTTACGTGACTACTCAAGCCATTCGCACAGCAAACTAATTACTTACAAATATTTAAAATACTTAGACTGGTTAATAATCAGTCGATGAGACTTAAATTTTAAAATAGCGAATTAGGAAAAACCACAGTGAAGCCATTACTCATTGCTCAATTTTAGCATAAGTCACATTCTTTGTCCTAAGGCAGTTAAGCAAGCAGAACTCTTAAGGCTAGAATAATGCATCCGCACTGGATTAAACCAAACTGAATCAATACTATATTATGTAACATCGTGTTACAAACGCATTAACTGGAACATCATATGAAACTTTTGTACAGCGTCCAGGAGTGTTTTGAAGGAAAACATCACAGAGTTCCACCCTGCATCAACCCCTCTCCATCACTCCTCCTCTGTCGCTGCCCACTTATGAACCCCCAACCATTGCCTTTAATTCCTGAATCTTCATGTAGAAGCATCTAAGAGTTAACTGCAATCAATTTAAATGACTAGGATATTTTTCAAGTAAGAAATAATGAAAGTTTAGTAGTAAGTCAAAGGGGTACCAACTCAAGGCCAATAAGGGGAGAAATTCAAACAACCTCATTTTTCTACATACAGGACTGACTTCAAAAAGTCTAACCTGTACCTACAAGCAGCCCCCTCTTCCAAGTCACTGTAGCAGGAACAGGAACCACAGTTATTAAGATCACTGTATATACACTACAGCACTCACACTTTGCCTTCTGTTAGAGGTGGCTGTACAAATGCTCATTTCTCCCACCAGGATTATAAGTTCCTTGAGTACAGGGACCATGTTTTATCTATCCCTGTGTTACTCATGCTCTTGGAATAGTGCCTTATCCACTGCAAGAATTTAGTAAACGTTTGTTCGACCGTAAGAACTGCTATTATGTGTTGGATGCTAGGATCCAGAAATTATTTAGCTACATGATCCACTATGACAACGGTATGTATTAGATGAATCTACTTTTTACATATAAACCGAAGGTATAAGGAATAAAATGTTAACTAAAATCTAATGCATAAAGCCTATACATGAAAGCATTCTAAGGACTCTGTCAGAGGTGGTGTATTGGCTGAGTTTCAGAAAGAGATCAATATGAAAAAATAAGCTCCTCAAAAGTAAGGACTTTGAGGGTCTAATTCTAGGTACTGTATCCTTACACCAAGAGTACCTGATTTAATGGACCTTTCATACAGAGCTGAAATCAATGAATCCGAACCCTTTGGGCTTTCAAATCAAATCTTGTCTTCTGTTGAAGCCTTGATTAAAATCTATACTCCCTTCATTATCTTACCAAGAAAAAGAGAGTGTTGAAAAGGTTGAACAAAAGCTTGTTTGAATTTAGTGCTAATAAACAATTCAAATTAAATTTGTCTTCTGTGTATTTTCTTTGGTTTTCTCTGAAGTATTTGCTCAAAATTTTTGAATATCAGGAAATAGGAGAAAAGATGTTTGGGGAGACAGATGTGTTACAGGACAAGATAAAACCCTACTTTTACGATGGATATTTTGGGGGATTAGAAAAAGAGGAAAATGGTTTTGATCAAATCACTCAACTGTGAGGTGCTATCCATGCCTCACTTCCCTCTCCCAATCGATTAAGTCACAATTCGAACCCCAATGATGGGTGATTTGTGATAAGAGTTCTGTATTCTTCTATTGCCAAAATAAGAGTCAACACAAGAGATTCTACATGATATAGATGATCTACCTATCTTAAAATATAATTCTTTAAGGTTTCAATGCTATATATGTACGACTTAAAGAATGGCTGGGGAACAACCGGAAATGGGTTATTTGAATATCGTAACATGATGATGGAATGACAGTTTCTAATTAAGAACGAGGTAGAGAGAAGAATCCATTTCACATCGAATTTTATAGTTAAATAGCTTACGAATTTTAAAAATAAAGGTTTCCATGGATCGATTATACTTATAATAGGAGAAAGCGTAACCATACCAACTAGACTAGTATTTGCTTCACAGAAGAGAGGACTGAACTTGCTGCTTCTGAAAATATCACACTAAAATGCCAAAGGTAACTGACTTGTCTGTCTCTGTCCCCACAGCGAGTCCCAGCTGACCTTTCCTCCCTGATTCTCTAATTTCATCTCACCACTTCTTTGCCTTGTTATGTGTGCAGCTGCACGCAATTCTTTCGAGATCAAATCTGCCTTTCATGAGCCTCTTGCACGCCACCCTTATTCCAAACTTGAAACTGCCTAGTCCTGTGCTTGAACCCAGACTAAACAATCCACTTCCGCTGGCAAGATGCAGACGGCATCCAATGCTTCAGTTCAGAGCCTGGCTTTTCCTTCACTGTGGGCTAGCAGGAAACAAACAGGAAGTGACTATGCCAACCACAGAGAAAGAAACACACGCCTGTCTGGAACGCTAAAGAACAGGATGCTTTTAGATACTAAGCCTGGGTTAGGAGCTTTCAGGGTGGTGTTCTGTGAGGAGTTTTTCTGAACCAGTCAGAGGTGGGTGCTGCTTCAATCTGGACTTGTTAGGACAGCACAGGTAACTGTTTACACTGCTAAAAATCAGTAAAGCAGTCCCTTAAGTAGGAATTTTCTTACTGTCTAATATTTCAAATGTCCGTTTTAAGTCTTTTTTCTGTAAGTATTAAGAACTACTATCAAGTTAAAAGCAAGGCAATCTCAAAATTATATATAATTTAAGAGCTGAGGTATTATATAAATAAGCCATTTGATGGGATAGAGGCCATCCCGATCAGGCAAGAAGCCTACCTACCCTAGGCACTGACATGTGGCTTCTGTGTTGCAATTCTTGTATAAGAGCGATACCTAGTTCTGAATCACTTGCCTCACGCTGTGCCTTTCTGCTCTGACTCCAGGAGGTCATGTTGACCTACTCGTAGACTATGTGGTTGTGAAAAGGTAAAAAGATAGATGGAAGGCCCAGTTAAGAAAAGAACTCAGAATCTGATGACAAATAAGAAGAAATAGTTTGGGGGCAGAAAAACATTTACTAAAGGAGCTCACAGCCTCTTAGTACAAAACTTCATTGTCCAGCAACTTGTTATGAAGAAGGAAGAAGGATTTTAAAAGGTAATTCCTTATACTGACCATGGCTTAGGTGCTAAATAGTCAGCACCAATAGCTCCTGAAATCTTGAGAAAGAATAACAATGCCTTCCAGGTTAGTTTTCAAAGGTACAGGTAGGTGCACATAGCATACAGCACATTTAATTCTACTAATTGGTAAACTAGTCTATTATTGTAGAACAAAGGTAAGGTCTCAGTTAGAGCAATGGCCATTTCACTGGATAAAAGCAAGTCATTTTAAACTGAGCTATAATTACATAGAGTAAAATTCACCCTTTTTGGTGCTCCTTTGCATTCTACCCTCCTCCACTGATCTGTTTTCTGACCAAATAGTCTTACCTTTTCCTGAATGGCATATAAATGGAATTCCACAAATGGCATAGTGGCTTTTTTTTTAACAACAAAAATTTCCTCACAATTCTAGAGATATTGAGGTGTTGTTTTTCTCTAAGGCCTCTCTCCTTGACTTATAGATGGTTGTCATCCACCTATGTCTTCACATGGTCTTCCCTCTGTATGTGTCTTTGTCCAAATATCCTCTTCTTATACGGATACTAGTCATATTGGATTAGGACCTACCCTACTGGCCTCATTTACCTTAATTACCTCTTTAAAAGACCCTATTTCCAAATACAATCACATTCGAGGGGTAGGACTTCAATACATAAAATTTCCACTACATAGTTTTCTGAGCCTGGTTTCTTTTACTTAGTGTAATACAACTGAGATTCATTCATGATGCTGGGTGTATCAGCAGTTTGCTACTTCTATTAAAGCAGTTGCTTTGAGCTTAATAATCGATGACTGATCAAATGCGATAAAAAAGATGACCTAGATACACTAAATAGCAGAGTAAAACAGTGTTTAACCATAGCTTTCCAGTGAGTTCAGAGCCTTGTTCTGGTTCCTACATTAAACAAGATATGTATGTATAATGCCTAGAACTGTGCTTGGCATACAGTATGCATTCAAAAAAAGGGCCATCTTGTATAGCTGTAGTAGGGAACACCATTCTCAGACTACAATGTAAATGCCATCCAGAGACTACAACGTTAGGGTAATAGCAGTAATAATTTAAGACTCAAGTAGTTCCATCAAATTACCATTTTATGGTTTACCTCCCCAAGATGCTCTTGATTCAGTTTTTTTATAACATTGTATTCCAAATGAAAAATAGACCAAAGGAAGGGCTACTTTTCCAAAATTATTTAAAACAAAAAAGCCCAGGTGGTCATCGTGTGCAGAGACTCAGTGAACTGGATTTGGGCGGAGTGTGCAACCCCATCTAATTTTCATGCTCACGGCCAAGTCATCTGAGGTCTGTCTGGGTTTCATTTTCCTTCAACAGCACCTGTGTTCTTTCCCACAAATAGAAGAAGTATCTGACTGCCTACAGAATAATGTCACAGCACTGGACAGTTAAGAAACAAAAGAATGTCTTAAGAATCAACAGTCTCCATTGAGGAGGTACATACAATCTAGAGTAAATGAGTAACACTAGAATACTCTTACTAGAAAGATCTTAAGATTCTTTGAGATTTCAGGGTCAACCAATATTCTGATTAGTTATTTGGATCATCATTCTTCCTACCCCAAAGTTACAGTCTTTAAACAATAAGAAAGTATTTTGCGCTTACGGGACATACAGCATCTGGTCACACCCACTTCAAGGATTCATTCTTAATATTAATGAAAGCTAACATCTTTAGAGTAAGGTGACCATATAATTTATCTTCTGAGTTGGGCACTTTTGAAAGTGAAAGGAGATGTTATTAATAATTGTACTGAGATAACAGGTATTAACCAGAAAGTGGGGGTTATGGTCATATATCTTTACATTAAAAATAATTGGCAATTAGAGGTAAATTCTATGATATGTTTTTAACACAACACACAAAAAAATTGGCAAGTAGCCCTTCTTATAAGACAAAAATCTATATTTCCCCACTAAAGTAAGAGAGTCACTTAATTTTTGGAGTCTTGAAGAGTTAGCATCCAAATTCAATGGAATGTTTTCTTATAGGCTGAGAATTTACCAAGAACCACCTGAAGCCTATAACTTGAGCTCTTGAAAGTTACATATGGCAAGATAAGAGGTCTAATATTGATATTTCTATTCCAGTGAGCATATACATTCAGAATAAATTTTAAAGGGGCTGAAATCTCATTAAATTAACAGGAATGACATGGAAGAAATAACACACACTATTTCTTCTGATCTTGGGAAAGTCACTTATGTTAATTCCTACGACTGTGACATAGAATACTTGGATTTTACTCTTTAATGCATACTACAAGAGAAATTCCATTAGTGGAAAATGGCATTCAGAGGACTCCTAAAACAAGAGCTAGCTAATTGATGAAGTGATCCTAAAATCTACTCCAGTGTTTTTCATGCACGTGAAATAATTTCTTCCATGTTAGGCATGGGAGCAAGAAGTCACTATAGAGAATTATAGCAACGTCAAAGAGCTCCATGAATCTTAACAATAGCACCACCAGGGGGTACTATAGGCCCAAAAGGAACACCATTCACAGACTGAATGTTCTACCCAGGATGTGTGAGCCAACCTAATGTCTCCTTATGTCTCCCTATGGACAAACCTCAATCCCTACATGCACTCTATTTGTCTCCCCAGCTATGGGCTTGTGCCTAATGGCATACTCTGTCTTTTCAGTCAATTTTTCCCCCCCAATGTCTGCCATTCCCCTTGGTCACCAACCCTACCATTTCCATTCCTTATGGCCATCATATACACCTCCCTTCTCCCCTGCAGACATCTGCCGCCCCTACACCTTTTTCCGCCTTCACACATTTCCTACTCAGCTCTCTTTGTACAACTTAGGTCTTCCAGCATGAACATCACTATTTTAAATCAATTATTCTCCAAATAAAATATTTTCTATAAAGCCTGTTTATAGTGGTAAGGATAGGAATTATAATTTAAGGTTGCTTCAATTTCATTTATCTCTGAAAGGTAATTTAGTTCCACCTTAATCCAACTTAAAAAAAAAAGACTTTTCAGAAGAAAGGTTAAATGAAGGCCTAAAGCCTGCTAATTTCTCAGTGATCCCTGTAAATCCATTTCTGCCCCAATTGTCAAGTTGCATTTCAATTTTTTCCTTCTATACTCCCCATCCACGCATTTCTACTGTTACTACTTTTATATATTTGCCCTAAAGCACTGTTTTCTAGGTCAATGTCAAATCCTTTGATCTTTCAGTCCCATCGATTAAATTATTTTTGCAGCTTTAATGAGATGATTCATATACTACTATTCAATTCACTCACTTCAAGTGTACAATTCAATGGCTTTTCGTACATTCAGAGTTGTGCGGCCATCACCACAATCAATTTTAGAACCTTTCCATCGCCCTGTCAGGAAACCCCGTACCTAGTGGCAGCCTGTCTTCATTCCCCACCAACCACCCCACCACCTCTGTTCCAGCCCTAGGAAACAACCTACTCTCTGTCTCTCCAGCTTTGCGTATTCTAGATATTTCATATAAATAGAATCTTTTGTGACTGACTTCTTTAATTGTAACATGGCCCCAACATTCACCCATATTATAACATGTATCAGTACTTTATTCATTTTTATTGCTGAATAATATGCCATTGTATGGAATTTAATTTACCCAATTATCAGTTGATGGGCATTTGGTTTGCTTCCATGTTTTGGCTATTATGAATAATACTGCTATAAAGGTTTCTGCACAAGTTTTGTGTGAATATACATTTTCATTTCTCTTTGGTATTTCTATGGGTTGAACTATACCCCCTCCCACCCCCCCAAAAAAAAGATATTTTGAGGTCTTAAACTTCGGTACCTCGGAATGTGACCTTATTTGGAAATACAGTCTTTATAGAGGTTATCAAGTTCTCATAAGGTCATTAGGGTGGGCCCTAGTCCAGTATTATCAGTGTCCTTACAAAAAGGGGGCAATTTGGATAAGAAATGGACACACACAGGGAGAATGCCAAGTGAAGATGAGTGGTTGCAGTGATGGATCTACAAACCAAGGAACCAAAGATTTCGGGAAAAACCAGAAGCTATAAGAGGCAAGAAAGGATTCTCTCCTAGAGCCACTAAGGAGAGCATGACCTGACCAAAACCTTGATTTAGAACTTCTAGCCCCCTGAACTGTGAGAAAATTAATATCTGTTGTTTTAAGTCACCCAGTTTTTGGTACTTTATTACAGTAGCTAATACAGGTACTAATTCAGATACATATCTATAGTTGGAATTGCTGGACTACATGGTAACTCTATATTTACCCAATGAGGAAGTGCCAGATTGCTTTCCAAAGCAACTACACCATTTGTTTTTCAATAAATTATTAATGGTTTCAAAACCTCCCTCAACTATAGAAAGTAAACTTTTTTATGCGTAAACTGGCCTTCCACAGGTAATTCTCCCTGTACCCCCACCATGGTGACAGTCTTCTTAATCATCATTTGTTAAACCTTTCTATTCCTTCAAAAAAAGAACAGTAACACATAGTTCAATCATCAGTTCCCTGATAGGAAGGGGCATCTAGAATAAATTATGGTTGGGGCAACAGAATAATCTTACAGAAATGTAAACCTGAAGATAGGAGAGAAATGTAATAACGTCAGGAAATTGTTTTTAAAGGGAGGTTTTCCTAGCTAAGACAGGGAAGAAAAGAGGATCCCCAAAGTGATGATAACATTTCCTTTAGAGAAGGGAGTCTGGCCACAAAGCGATCTAATTCCCATCTCTGGAAAGAACTGGCATGTGAGAAAGAATATATCTTCTGACAGAAACTTTGAAATTCTGAATTTCAAACAATAAAATACTATAGTCCAATAATGATGAAGTTATACATCACTTAATCAAATATCTGACTATTCTGAACAAGGAAGAATAGAACTCTTTATATTGTTGAGTAAATAAGATATATACACATACACACACAAACAGATCGAGCGCCATGTCTAGCCCATAAAATTTTTAATAGCCAATAAAGTCTGTAGATTTTAGATTTCTGCACGACTAATGGATGCAGGTTATATGAGTAATGATTTGGCTCTTGGCCGATGTTATAAAAATTAGGGGTAAAAAACACACGCTAAAAAGTTTACAATACAATCTCATAAAGGTCACTTCATTTTGTTACCAATAACCTATTTTCACTTACTTCACATACAAGGTCAACCTCCTCATTTTTCATACAGAAAAGTAAAGCAGAATGAAAAAGGAATGTTCTAGAAATGCACTCTAACATCAGTAGGCTAACTGCTGACAGTGATGATAGACAGAAAACCACCAGACAGAGCGGATCATTCAAAAAGCACAATAGTCCGAGATTATTTAGTGGAGGGAGAAAGGGGGATGAGAAATCCCCTAAAAATGTCACAGTGCAGTCACTGATGCCCAAAACTGGTGAGTTTGAGTCCTCAAATGAGTTCATTTAGTTCACGTTACTTAAGAGAAAGGCAACAATACAATACGTTTTGGAATACATTTAGAATGCAGCATCAAGCAGAATTGAGGCTACTGATTATCTCCAATAAGCCATCTTTTTAGTTTCCTCCCCGCTCACTTTCTCTCAATCAGTGACTAAGCCTAGTCTGGAAAGGACTAGAACAAAAGAATTGTTCAGAATACCTAGGTCTGAAAACACAGCAATAATTGCTTAAAGTTGGAAGAACGTGAGATAATTTTAACTTATCTTGAAAGACTCGAATAAATAAATTTACTTAAATACCATTTCTACAGAAATGCCTTCCTTCCTCAGCCTCCTTTCACCTTGCTACAACACAAGCCAAATAATCCTTTGCATCAGAGGTTCTCAAAATGGAGAACCCCAAGCAGCAGTATCAGCGTCACCCGAAAATTTCTTAGAAATACAAATTCTCAGGCTGGAACCTCATGCCTACAGATTCAGAAACTCTGAGGGCAGGGCCAGCAATCTGTGGTAGACCAGGCTCTCCCTCCAGGTGATTCTGATGCTAAAGTTTGAGAACCACTGCTCCAGATAACATGAATATAAAAGGCAGAGAATGTTTTATTTATAGGGCAAAAAGACTGAAGTGACAAAAGGGAATAGGCAAGGAAAGTCTCTTATGTAAATTGTGCATTACTAGCTTAGAACCATGTCCTTTCCAGACCAAGGCTCAACTATCACATTTAGCGACCTCTAATAAGTTGCTAAAGATGGTACGCACCTTCCAGATGTTTCAGAAGTGCCCTACAGCTATTTCCATGAGCAGATATCAGAATGGTTTTGCCACTTAAGACTTCAGGAGCAATCCTTTCCCTCCAAAACGGGAGGAGCCTCTCCAGAACATCCTTCAAGCTTTCAGATCGTGGCAGTTGATCCACAGGTACGTCGCACACTTTATACCTCCGGTCATTGTAGATTTCGTGGTAGTAAGGATGAGACTCATCGATGGGTGGCGGGGTCACATTGTAGCTTCTTCTCCAGAGCCTCACTTGTTCTTCGCCATGATTCAAGGCCATTTTCTCCCTATTGAGACCAATCAAGGCTCCATAGTGACGCTCATTCAGACGCCAGGAGCTTTCCACAGGAACCCACTCCTGCCCCAGCTCTTCCAGGATCAGCCAGGCTGTGTGGATGGACCGATTAAGGATGGACGTGAATACAAGATCACACTCAAAGTTTAGCGCTCTGAGTTGCTTCCCACAGTTCCTAGCTTCCTCCAATCCTTCACTGTTAAGTTTCTGATCCACCCAGCTACAAAATCGATTCTCTTTATTCCAAGCACCCTCTCCATGTCTTAACATAATCAGTTTGTATTTGGACATACTGAGGGCTAAGTGACCCTTGTGCCTTCAAACGGGCCAATGTTCAATGACAGAAATACATCTAGAAAGAGAAGAAACAAAAAGCATAAGTTATATTCCTCATTTAACTGACTACCTGGGAATGGAAGCACAACTTTACAACATTCAGTTTCTAAAATAAACTAGGATAATTCCTTTGAACAGTTTTGACATCAGACATCTGGCAACTCATACACTATGGCATATATAGGCCTATTCTACAGATAACTAATTACAGGGAACCTAGTTGACTTAAATTTTCTGATGGCTAGATAGCATGTTAATTGTATGATGTAAAAGAGCAGAACACTTCATTCTAATGGCATGCTGCATTTCCACCAGATCAAAAGGCAGTTTATGCTTACAGAAAAGAGGATTTAACAGAATGAGTTGTAGGTGTCTACAAGGATGACTAGTAGCTGGGAACTCCCAGCTCTTAGCTTAGCAGCTGACTCTAGACTGAAGGCATCCTTCTTATTCTGATTTCTTCTAGTGGAAAAAGAAATATTTACCAGTCTCACCTATTACAGAAGTTATTAAACAGGTTAATTCAATAAACCACCACATTTATCTGATGTGTAAATCACTGATTGGTGGCAACTAGCTCTTCAATGCCACAAGAAAACTAGGAAACCTAGGTCTGAAGACGCAGCAACACAGGTCACACCTCATACGAGAAAACCTAAGGTTCAACATTCAAAAAACATTAAAAGTAATTTAAAGCGACATTAACATGGAACATGGTACTCACCTAAATAGTCTCTCACCTGCCTCAATACAGAGTTTTTGGCGGGAATAAATCCGAATGTAAAGCAAGCTATCAAATGCAGGCAGCTGAGAGATGCTGCCTGTAGAAACAGATTAACAGGAGCAGGTCTGTAGGAGTAAGAGGGAACTCGGTGATAAGGAGGCCCTGTCTCCTCCTCCCCACCCTTCAGCGAGCCTACACACGCCAGCCACGTCTCAGTGGGAGAAGAATCTAATAAAGTAGAACAGGCAACCCTAAAGTGTTCTAAACCTGTCAAGTTGAGCCGCTGGTCCAAAGACCTGCTGGGCCACTCTGTCCCCCAGAGAAAGTGCTGCCAGGCCTCATCAGTCTGCCTTCATGCTCCTTGCAGTGGACGCACCTGCACTGACGAATGCTGCTCAGTTTACAAGCCCAGCGCTCTCCACCTCCACCCCAGCGTCTTCTGCTCTGAGGAGTAAAGATTATATGCACATCGGGGCCTGGTCTTCTGCCAGTCTTGGCAACTTCCATTTTCTGTCCCATTTAAACTGTGATTCAGTTATACAACAATCAGTGAGAAAGTTAATTGGAATCCAGATCTATTTCGCCCTTTCTTTAGTAATTCCTAGAGATTCTGAAGGGGGAAAAAGGCTTTAAAATACGATTTCATATTTCAGTGAAAAGCAAACCGAGGACACGAGGAAGGAAGCAGATTGAGGTGATTTGCAAGTAGCTGAAAGGCTCCAGCAGATAGGTTTATGATTTCCCTTTCTCATCTAGCACCAGGTTTGAAGCTTTAGTGCATGGGGAGCAGGGAAGCACGAGATCACTCCAAGAGCCTGAGCTCAGGGCTCAGGTGAAGCCGATGCCTCTACCCTCAGCCCAGAGCGACATAAGGGTAGCAGGAGAACAGAAAATGGATGAAGGTGTCTGGGCGTTGTTTGGCTAGGTGATTACTGGTGCCCAGAAACAGAATAATAATGAAGCTAATGAAGCTCAAGCTTTAGGGCAACTCACTGGAACAAACTCCTTCTAAGGCACAGGGACAGACCAAATAATGAACTCACATGGATGAGTGTGAGTGTGCGCATGTGTGTGATTTACAAAAGAAACATATTTTATATTGTTTCTTTAAAGAGCCCCATCCACCAGGTAGTAGAAGCTTCAGGCCCATCAGAAACTGAATAACATTTATTGTCTTGCTTTTTTTTTTGGGGGGGGGGGGTTGCTGAGGAGAGAAACGAAGAAAAGAGAAGCTATCAACTGTTCCTTTACTTTGTCTTGTCAAGTAAGAAGCCTCCTTACACTAATGAGCCATTTTCCCTTCATATGGAGAAGGGTATGATGGACAAATTTTGTAGACAGAAGCACTTCTCCAACATCTTTTGATTATGAACTCTACCCACAAAACAAAAAAAATGTAGCAATAGCATCAATGAACACTCAGGCTTTGCAGTATTTCAATCTGCTACATTTGCTTACTTTGTTTAAGGAATAAAACAATTTTTCCCCTCGAATAGATATATATACTGGAGCACAGCATTAGTATGACAGCCACAAAGACCGTACAAATACGAACCCATCACTCACTCTGGTGCACAGGGGGTGAATACAGAGTAAGGTCCCAAGCTAGTGCATCTAGCTCAGGCAAACAAAAAGACACTTCCCTCTCTCCTTGCTGCTATCAACTGACTTTTCCCATTTAATTAACTGTTGAATATATACAAACGCGCCGTTGAGGTTGAAAACTGGCAATCTTTAAGATTTCAGTCATCGTGAGAGCTGGTATACCAAGCGTTTGCCAACAAATACACAGCCTAGACAGCTTGGTTTAAAGTGTAAGGTGTGGGCTGCAAATTCACATGCCTCACTGGCCAGACAGATGTGTGAAGAGCAGCGATGCAGGGCTAAGGGATGGTGGGAACAGTGGTGAACTGCAGAGCACACGTGTGCTTCTCTGATGGATGCCACTCTTGTGTAAATGGATGAAGTTCTTGTATAACCTGGTCTCACTGACCTACAGGTACCATTCTTAGAACTTTTCTGGAGAACAAAAAGAAGATGGATTGCTAAAACTGAAGACTGGAGAGAATGCGAGACATTGTCAGACCATAGAGAACCTATGAATTCCGCTTTGTTTTTAGTGTAAATAAATGTCTTTTAAAAAATAAAAATGATCATTTAAGCTCCTGAAAGTTCATATAAAAAATAAAAGGACGTGTGGCTACTACTTAACTCCAGCCCATTTCCCTGTGACACTAAAGAAGTGGGGTTCCTAAATTTTCCAATTTTCATAAACATTGGAAATGTGCATTTTTATATGATATATGATATAAATACTGGTGACTAATTTGAATACATTTTTTAAATGTGAGCTAAACAAGATATGTCTGCAGGCAAGATTGAGTCTGCTAGTGTGTGACCTGTGACTTAAAGGGAAACCTCCTCCTGGCAACATATGACTGAGGAGGCCACCATGCCCAGATGGTCAGACCCCAAGCTTCCAGGCTCAAACCTCAGCTTTCCTCTGTTATTGTCCAATATACTCTTTCAAAGGACAGACCTTCTAATCCCCATGTGTTGGACTTCCTCGTCCCTGACCCTCCGTCACCAAACCCATTGCCACAGCCTTGCAAAGTCCCAGCTCTGTAATCAAACTTCCACTCAACTTTGGACTCTCCCTGGAATGCTTCCTCCAGCTCTGAGCTGTAAACCACGCAGAAAATAAACTAAATGCAAAACTACCCCCCAGGTGTCTATTACTCTCTTGAGTGGGTAGTGTTTGTGCCCCATATTCTGGGAGAGGAGCAGGTGACAGGCAGGGTCCTGCTCCCTTTCCATGGGACTTCCTGATGAAATGCTTCTACCCCAACATCTTTTAGACGGGAGAACTTTGATTCTGAGAGTCTTGCTATGTTTACTGAGCACCTTATTTAAAACCCTCAATTATTTCCTGTTGATCTTAGGACGAAGTTCAAAATCCTTAATGTGACCTGCAAGGCTGTGGTTTTCCTTATTATTTCCTTGAGCATGCCGTGTTCTTTCTTGCCTTAGGACCTCTGCACATACTGTATCCTACACAGAATCCTCATCCAGCCCATCATCCCCTCCACTGTCACTTTATTCCCATCCTATTTTAGGTAACCTCTAGCCATCCCTTCGATCAATCAAAATATAATGCAATCCACATATATACTTTGAAACTTTCTAAAAGCCACTTTAAAAAATAAAAAATAGGCAAAATTAATTTTAATAACATATTTTATTTAACTCTACAGGTTCAAAATATAATCATTCCAACATATGATCTCTATAAAATTCTTAATGAGGTATTTTATATTCTTTTTTCATAGTAAATCTTTGAAATCAGGTGTGTATTTTATCCATAAAGCACATCTTAATTTGGACTAGCCACATTTCAAGGGCTCAATAGCCACACGTGACCAGTGGCTACTATATTGAACGGTGTGGCTTTAACGCTTAGCTTAAATGTTATTTTCTCTAAGCTAGTGGTTCTAAAACTTTACTGTGCATCAGAATCACCAGCAGAACTGGTTAAAACAAACTGCTGGGCACCCCACTTCCACAGCCTGACTGAGTAGGTCTGGGGGTGGGGGTGGGCCTGAAATTTGCATTTCTAGCAAGCTCCTGGTGATGCTGATACCGCTGATTTGAGGACCATGCTTTGAGAACCTCTGATCTAGGCAGACTTCTCTCACGTATTGGGATATAGTCAGGCCTGCCTGCATACACTCTTATGGCACCCTGCTTTACAACACTGGGTGCAGTTGTGATGGGTCGCTTGTGACATATTTCTTGTTCAACGTTTATGTGTCCTGCAGACTGTAAGCTGCATTGTGGCAGCTGGTCTGACTTATTGCCATAGAACCTATCATGACACCTGAAACATACCTAGGTAATAGTAGGTGTGTTGATTGAATCAAAGTCAGTTAGACAAAAATGATTATATTGTGCTAACAATGCTAAGGCTTAACAGTTTTAGCAGTAACTGCCAAAGTAAAAATAGTCAGTTGGCAGGCCTGTGATGTTAGAAAGCTTTACTCAAGAATTCCAGTGTATTAAATGGCAAAGCTAACACCAAGAATAATCATCCATTACCTTTTGTACCCTTTACAGTTTAGTATGTTCGTGAATGGCCATAGCCTTCACAGAGAAAAGAGAGACTGAATAACTTGTTCAGAAATAAAGAGCCACTAAGTGGCAACTCTAGGTCTTCTTCCCCCAATACCTCAGCTCTTCCTGCCTCGCCACTAAAGACTTTAGAGTCTTGGTTTGAGGATCTAGACTCACTTGGCTTCGCTTCACAGGAGCATCTCCAGTCACAACTTGTCTTTCCAAAGCCAGGCAGTATTTCGTAAAATGAATACAAACAAGGCGAGTATAAAGGAGGGTTCTTGAGAAAATCCTCAAGGCACACAGGCAAGTTGGGCAACAGTCACCCCAACTTACAAAGAAGTATCATACTAAGAAGATATACTCTCCAACCTCAAATTAAAAACTGTTCTTTTTAAAAATCAGGCTTTGTTTTTTTGTAAAGCTCTTCGCCCTGGAGTTGGTTCTTAAGGTTCCTCATTTATCACTCAACAAGGGTTACCAACACTTGAAATAAGCACTAATTTTAGTCAATGATTTACTTTATTCCAAAAACGGGCCACACAGGTCACTGAATTATCATACCCCAGGCTTTCTTCCTTTTTAAAGTATAGTATAGCTCAAAAAAATTTACTAAAAAAATGTACTTTTATATGACTGCATCTCATCTTCCGACCTCTCTGCTTTGCTGTTTTGTTTTTCCTTCCTTCTAGCCATGACTTTTTTAGTCCCAACACTTAACTTGTGTCTACTCTACTGAAATGGTCTCAAAAGACTGCCGATTAGTTATTTCTTACTAAGTGGAGACCATCTTCTCTTAGAACTCACACTCTGAAACTGTCTCCTTCCTTCAAGGAAAAAATTCCTTAAGAGTTCGGTGCTGCATTTCCACCAGTTTGTCTATTGTTATGGTCTTGGGTCCCTGTGTTTTCCTATTCACCAGTAATAATACTTATGGCACCCTGCTTTACAATACTGCTTTACATTACTTACATAAGTAATAATACTTATGGCACCCTGCTTTACATTTGATGATGCAAATATCATATGATGTCGTAGCAGAAAACATTTATGGAGCCCTCACCATGTGCTTGGGGACTATTTGAATCCTCAACCACCATTCAATAATGAAAGTACTATGATTATCCCCATTTCACAGATGCAGAAACTTAGGAGGAGAGGTTAACTTGCCCAAGGTGACACAGATTGTGATTGGCAGACTTGGAGTTCAGTCACAGACTGGACCCCAAAGCCCAGAGTTATGCCTTAAACCACTCTGCTACATTGCCACATTGGTACCCAAGCCTATGTCCTCGATCCTTGGAAACTCAACTTTCCTCACTACTAAATCATATTAAAATTAATGATTTATAAATTGACAGCCCCAAATACTCACAAGTGTCCCCAGTCTAGTCAATTTCTTTGAATATGTGTTACGAACCCCATTTGAGCGTGACACGTTAGGCCTGTGAAGAATATACGTGGATTGTGTCTTCAAGGAACTGGTGAGGAAGTGATGTGTGTGTGTGTTTGTGTGCGTGTGTGTGAGGATCGCTAAAGCAGAGAATAATCCACACCATATAGACAGCACTTCATTCATAAGGAATGTGGAAAAGAGAGATTATGTCTGAGTAAGGCTTCATAGACATGGCACTATTTCAGCTGGATTTGGAAAGATGTTTAAGATTTAGATTTATAGAAAAAAGAAAAAGAATTTTAGCCTAAGGGAACACTGAGTAGAGGCAAGGAAATAAGTGCATATGTTAAATGGTGACCCATTCAAACTGACTGGAGTATAGGTAGGGTGAACGTATGTCCTGATTTGCCTAGGACAGTCTTGCTTTAGGCCTGTTTCCCCAACATAACTATTATAGGGTCCTTCTCACACTTGAATGTCCCATTTGGAAAATTATATGATCACCCTAAGTATAGGTTATAACAAGGAAGTAGGAGGAGACTAGCCTAGAAAGATAAGACTGAATAGTGGCCCCACAAGGGCCTTGTGCTAAAGAATGTATGTTCTTCTATAAATATTGGGATATCATTAGAGATTTAATAACATGTATTTTAAGAGGATCAGGCATCACTTACAAATACAGAGAGAGATGGGGAAAACCAGGGATATGAATATTTGCGAGCCTTGTGCAATAATTCTGGTAACATATAATGAAGACCTGCACCGAGATAATGGCTGTTGAAATGTGATGGAGATGAAAGTGAAAGACACTATATCTTAGCTCAGGTGTTGGCAGCTTCTCTATAAAAGACCAAACAGTAATTTTCTAGGTTTTGTGGGCTATATGGTCTCTGTTGCAGTTACTCAATTCTGCCATCGTAGCTGAAAGCAGACATAGACAATGCATAAATGAATAAACGAGGCTGTGTTCCAACAAAACTTTATGTATGAACACTGAATTAGAACTTCATGTAATTTTCATGCACAGGAAATGTTGTTATTCTTTGATTTATTTTAACCGTTAACAAATGTAACACCCATTCATTGTTTGTGGGTTGTACAAAAGCAGGTAGCAGGCCTGAAGCCCTTACTTACCCAGCACATGGACTAGAAGGATACCATACTCAGATCTACTGATCTCATCAGCATTTTGACTCTTTAAGCATCCTGTCATGGGATAATCCCCACATTATTAAATCCCCTGATTTTATTCTTGGCCAGAACAGCAAGTACCTTGAGTAATGGAATCCCATTCATAATTGTTTTATTCCTCACAGAATACAATAATGAGAACATTTAAATCAGTCTGAGTAGTTTACTTTTGCTTAACTGAATTATTTAATAATGGGGTTCGAGATAAAACTATAGGGAAAATATTATACATCTTGTTAACCAAACTTCAAAAGGATAATCTGTCATTTTGACATACTTTACTTTTATTAGACGTCTTCATAAATCATCATGGTGCCTCACACTTCAGGTGAGTGTATATTTGCTCAAGAATAGGTGCTATGCAATTGCCTTGGCAATAAAGAAACAAATAGGTGATTCAAAGGAAACACACTTTGCAGGTAACATATTTCCAAATATTCTTTGCCATAAATTTATATATTCGTATCTAACTTGGCTATAGAGCTAAAAATAGTCTTTCCATAAATGCCACTATAAAATTGAAGTTATGTTTCAAGATTAGCATAATTTTGGCAAAGCAGGGATGGAGAGGGTTGGAAGGTAAGGTTCGTAACACATATTCAAAGAAATAATTGACTAGACTGGGGACACTTGTGAGTATTTGGGGCTGTCAATTTATAAATCATTAGTTTTAATATGATTTAGTCGTGAGGAAAGTTGAGTTTCCAAGGATCGAGGACATTGGCTTGGGTACCAATGTGGCAATGTGGCAATGCTACATTCATTGAAACTACCTGGAGATTCTATACTTCCAGAATCTCCAGGTAGTTTCAATGAATGTAGCATAACAATCTTGCTGCTGCCTCCTACTCCTGCCCCACATAATTTCACATACCCCTCTCCCCATAACTGAGGCTTGTCCTGTCTCCAAATTAATGCTCCTGGGATATTGCTTCCTCTCTACCTAAGGTGTTTGAAAAGTAATAGTGTCTAATATTCTAGTATGACAACTCATGAACAGCTGGGGAAAATTACAGGATAAAGACCAGCCTAAAAATTTAGTTTGTTTTCTGTTTCCAAAAATTGAGTAAGAAATGTAATCACTGATATACTGTTGAAGTAATATAAAATAAGGATTACAGAGCCAGAATTGCTTTGAACTTAAATATTAAATATTCAAGTGCTACCCTAGATCACTCAGATGTTTTCTCTGGTCCAAATTCTTACTGCATAATTCTTAACCCCCACTCATTACAGAAGATGGGCTGGCTAGATTGGAGAAGAGAAAAAAAAGAGAGGTTAACCATGTTTCTGATAAATTAACAAGAAACAGTTCTTAAGGGAAATGAAATCTGGAGCTCAGTTCCCTAGACCATTAACAAAATATGCCTTCCCCGAAATCAAGCTCAATATTAAAACTTCAAACGTGACTATACTTAAAAGTACCTAGTGTCTCACCAACTATTCCTTTTCCTAAAGTTTTACAGGAACTTTTCCATTTGTATTTGCATTGTAAGAAAACCTCTTTACCAGGAACAACTGCTATCACAGGTGTTTTCTTAGGTACTATAGCCCTGTCATTCTCCAACTTTACATCTACTGACAAACAGCCGCTACTGATCACTTGTTACAAGGGAAGCAAACCATAGTAGGTAGACCCCTATTCCCAGGGATGAGATACACCTATGGAATGAGAAGTGTGTTCGCCTGAGCATGTTGCTTGTTCCAGCCTGCATGGCATCATAGATGTGTACAGCACCAACTCATGACACCTCCTTCCTATCTCTGGTTACTTATTCTCCCACATTAGTAGCTTCTGTCAACACAAACTATTTCCACCAAATCCCAAGAGTCTGAAGTAAGAAACCTGGACATCAATCCCAGCTCTGCTACTTATTGACAGTGTGATCTTGACCAAGTTATTTCAATTCCAAAAAGATGAGAATAATGAAATTACTCTTCTCAAGGGGCTATTAGGAAGATTAAATGAGATTACAGTGACATCTCTACAAAGGAGTGAGAGGTAGTCTGGGTTGCATGGAGCAAACTTTGACTAACACATGAAGACTGGCACAGACCTCAGGCCCTGGAGGCGATCCTACTTTGCTAATGGCTTAGAGAAGCAAAAGCTGAGAATAAGGTAAAATGAGAGTGGAGGTAAAAGAGAAAAATCTTAAATTAGGTAGTGGAAGGAGGAACAAAAGCAAATGGTATGGGGGGGAGGGCAGTTGATGGTAAGATACTGTCCTAGAAGCATACCATACTAAGCAATATTCTACAATTTGAATGCTTCAGTGTAGTAGCTAACATTTAATTTACATTTTATAAAGTTTTTTTTTTCCATATTTGTGGCCCAGTTTCAGTGAAAGCTTTTGTTACTAAGTAATTCTTTTAGTCCTATTTCCTGATATAAACATCCCCTCATGCCAGATTTCATTCCAAAGATGTTCAAGAGACCTATGAGTTCGAACATTTGTGAGTCTTCTATTCTCTGGGCACCGCACACACACAGATGAAGGCATGGCTGAATTTAGTATCAGTCATTCTTTAAAATAAAAGATGCCACTTAATTTCAACCAACTGTAGAAAGCAAAAGAGGAAGAGAGACTGAAAGATCCACCCAAACACTAACAGTGGTTGCCTCTGAGTGATGGAATGAAAAATGACATTTTCTACCACATTATACTTTTGTACAATGATTATTCAGTACAATGACCAAATTTTCTACCATGATTCATTTCGTTTGGTTTAAATGTGGACACAAAAGAACAGGTACTCCCCTTGTAACTAGGAACTTCTTATTTGCTAACAGATTCGTACAGAATTTACTGCAATGAGATTTTGTTGATGTACTCGTGGTGGAAAATGTCTAATCATCGTTATTTTAAAACAGACTTTTATCACAGGTGTGGACCTCAGAAATAATCTAATGCAACATCTGCTTTTTAAAGATGTGAAAATTAAGGGCGAGAGATTTGGAATGATTTGTTTAAGATCACACAAATAGCAACAACTTGAAGACTAAAATCTAGGTGTCGACTTGCAACTCAGAGCTTCTTCCACTACACCATTTGTTTGAGTTATGATTCTCTTAAGTCCACCACCATTTGAGGAGCATCTTGGTGTGTGAGGTGCTACAAGAAAACAAAGATGGAGAAAACCTACTCCCTGGCCTCAGGGGAGACAAATTGTTTTAAAATAAAAGACAAATTGACTGTGTTCTGCTTTTATTATAAAACCTTAGCAGCTACTGGTGAAAGACAGCATTTGATTTTTTTTCCCCCAAAAGTCTGCATTCAGGCAGTTAACATTCTGCTACCACTCAACAAGCTATAAATCCTCCATAATTTGGAAGGGAGGCAGTAGAGGAATGGGAGTTATAATAAGTTAGCTAACAACTAATTACTCTTCAAAACTTAACTGTGAACTTTACTTCCATTAAGCATTTCTATTGCCCTTCTCTAGTTACACAGCCCCCATACCTTTGAAAGAAGAAATACATTTACTTTTTCTATTTTTAGTGGTTGCAAGAACCTGTGATTTAGCTCTAAATTTGAGCACCACATGAAACCGCTGCAGATATTTACCTCCTTCTTTCACGGTTTTCACGTTTTCTCTATCTACTTAGACTTCGGGGACCACGTCTGCCATCTCCCTAAACAGAGTGGCACGGCCCTGAAAACGCATGGAGCTTCCTTCCAGGAGCCTTACTATTGAAGGGGCTCTGCCACAGTGTTCCTGAGACGTCCAGGAGAGATGAGTTCATCACTCCCTTCAACTCCTCTTTTTTCTTGCCCTCAAGACAGCACTACCATGGCGAGTCCTCCTGTCAGCTGACTGATCTGTGACTCCCAGAGAGGCTCATTCTGAGAAAGGGACAGCAGAGAGAGACCTAGGGGATACGTGACGGTTGGCACTTGAGGGGCAGACGAGCGAGCGCCAGATTCAAAGAGTGAACCGCGGGAATAAAGAACTGGCCTTCCTGCACCTCAAAATAAAATACCACGTCACTTAAAAACGAAAACGTTCTCAACAGCAATACTCTAAAACAAAACCACTCACCTGCAAAGAGGTCACCAGCAGCAGCCGGTCCTCTGCGCCGCGGAGGAGGCAGCGCCGCCTAGGACTCATCACTGCCGCCGGCATCGACTCTCTTTTCTAGCCCGGGCGCCAGAGGGGCAGGTCCTAGCGCTCTGCCTATTGGAGCGTCTATCTGTCACTCATTGACAGCCCCGCCTTACTCCCAGGAACAGGTCGAGGTCTTTTCCGTTTCCCAAATCCCTGGGGTAAAGAATAAGGCTATGATTGGCTCTCTCTGGAGACGAGCACATGTTCAGACCAGTAAGAAGCTGGCTTCGACGCCTGTGGGCGGGCTTAGGCCTGGGGAAGCAGGAAAATAAAGCAGCGAGCCTATAGTCCTCACAATGAAAACACTTAATAGTTGGGGACCCCTTAAGCGGCTGAGGTGCTAAAAAGCGTTTCGCGTTATGAGGGAGATACCTGCCGATGTAGAAGTGTCGGCGAAATCTTGGAAGTGATGAGGTGATGCCTTCTTTCACTCGTGGAAAACTTCAATCCGGGATGAAGGTGGGCAATTCTCACAGAAGAAAGTTTCTGCTTTCCTCATGGTTTTGTTTTAAATCGTGATTAAAGACTTTAAAGTGCTCGATTTATGATCAGCAACTCATCCGCGCGTTCTCTTAGTACTTTTGTAGGGATTCCCCTTAAACAATTTCATGACACTTTTTTGGTTAGGAGAGAAAAGTGGTAAGTGGAATGCACTGAAAGCTTATAGAACAGATGAAGGGAGAGGATGGAGTGGAATGAGAAAGAGAAATACAAATTTGGAAGTCACAATTACTGAACAAGAGAAACTTATGAAAAATACCCGAAGCCTGCAAGGCCCTATCAGCTTCTAAGCAGGCCTGAACTACCACCACACAGGCTTTGAAGCATAAATGTCAGAATTTTTTTTTTTTTTTTGAGTTGATGAGCAAGATAAGGAATGGTATGTTTGCCTGACCACATGGGAAATTCCCCTTCTTGATTTCTAGAAGCTGTCTTACCTAGAGTTTAGTATCCTCGTTGGAGTATTTCCTATTTCATCCACCATAGCTAGTCCAGTAGATTTGTGCTTGCCGGGCAGGGCCTCAGAATACTTAAACATAAATTTGAAAAGATAATCTTTCCATGTGTTTAAGTCTGTGACACTGTATATTGAATTCATTAAGACTTTTGTAGTTAGTTCATTATCTCATTTATCCTTCTTAGAGGGACAGCCATTCACAAGTGTCAGAGTCTTAGAGCATTTTGACCTTTCTGGATACTTAATCTGCACTTAGGGCACTTGCTCATTGGATGTAGTTTTACTATTGTTAGGAATACTCGTGGAATGCTCGCTTGTCAATTAACAATATCAGCTATCACCTGCCTTTGAGGATCTCATTGTGCAGGTGAGGAATCTGAAATTTAAGAGATTTATTCAAAATTACATAGCAGGTTGTGGGGGGGTGGCGGGGCAGAGCTGGGACAAGGGTCCAAGGTTGCTAATTGATAGTTCTAGGAAAATGCTTTTTCTTATTTATTTTGCTTCTTTTTCCCCACTTCTCCAAAAAAGCAATAAAAAATTTTTAAGTCAAGATTACTGTTTAAATTTAACTTCCATTAAGACCAGTTGTGAGGATTTGAATCTGATATAGCAAGCAGTATAGAAAATAACTAAGTGTCTCAGTTCACTATTTTACTTCAAACAACTCTTGATGTAGTCCCACTTCCATCCAAACAAGAAGTGAAAAACATATTAATTTATTATAGCCACGTTGTCTCTTTGTCTTTCTTTTATGTGCATATATTGAAAAATCGATATTAACACATATGGTATTTCAAGGATTAGTAAGATTCTCTTATTCAGGATCTGAATAAAATGCTATTTCATGATAGCATACATACCTAGCCAAAATAATTTCATAGGTATTTACACAGAGCCCCTAGCCTTTGCGGGTAAAGTTGAGTTGGTCCACTAAGCATCAAAACATCTTCCACTGAACTAGACTATTGTGCCATTGGCTCTCTCCTTCCAGCAAACTCCAGACTTGGTTGGTCCTCTTGTCAATATACATCACGATCTGGTTGTTTGCTGCTAGTATCTAGTCTCCCACCACACCCTACCTTCTTCAGGGTCGGATTAAAATCTGCCACTCATAATCTAGTGTAATAGGCTGATGTTTGGCTTCCACTGTTGCCCTACTAATGACAGAGCCCCTTTATTGAAACCAAAAACCAGAAATGCTCTTATGGATCAGCCATGAAGACTCAGTTTAAAGCCATCTATCCTTTCATTTCACATGTTAAAACATAGAATCCTCACCTTACAGAGTAGTGTGAAGAGTAATGGAGGCAATTTTGAAATAGATTTGCAGTGTCCGAAGATACAGTGTTTGACCTCAGCCTGTGTTTTTATCTGTGAAATAAGAATAATACCTAAGTGGCCAATGTGAAAATTAAATGAGATAATGCAGCGTGTACATGGCTCATGGAAAGCATTCAGTAAATGGTAGTTTTTCTTAACAATTACAGAAATGATAAATGTAGAGTGTTTTAACTACTTATAAGTATTCCTTTAAGAACTCAAAAAAGTCTGGGCCTTGTGCTTTCCTCTCCTTTCCTGGATGACTACAGAAGTTATAGGACAGGAATTTCCTCAGTTACTTCGCTGCTACCCAGAGAGGCAACTGTCAGGAAGTGAATGCCAGAGAGAGGACAGACCCAGTGGCAGGGCCAGGAGCCTCTGATATCAGGAAGTCTGAATTATGTGAAATTCCCTACTTTGAGTCTTAACATTGAGCATCCTGGGGCAGGAAAAGAGCCAAGATGATTTCCTCCCCCCCACACACACACTCTTAATTCTGGGGGAAAAAATAAATTACTCTTTGGAGTGAGGAACCAAGTTAAAGAAGGAGGAAACTTGCAGAAAATCAAGAGGCATTTTTCCCTTTTACAGATTCTTTACCCTACTGCTTAGAGAAAAAAACACATTTCCTTAAATGCTTGTTTTTTGTTTTTCGTTTTGTGGAAGTGAACAAAGTAGTCAGAATTTCTGCCCTGTGGAGCTTGTTTTTCAGATGCCATATCTTGTTATTATAACTTGAGATTAACAAATATTGCACTTATTGTATAAGGTTTAGAAAAGACAAAATTTAAAATGTCTATAATCCTACCACTCAAAATTTACTAACAATTTTTATTTCCTACTATTTTTCCCTTTAAATCAATTATTTTAAAAAGACTGAAATCCACAGTATATATATTCTCTTTTGCAGGAATATTTACTTAATTTTTAATGAACATTTCCCTATGTCATGTAATAGTCTTCAATACGTAATTCCATCATGTGAGCATGCCTTCTGGTATTATGTCTCACAGTTCAAACAATCTCCTACTCTTGTGGATTGAGTTTTTTTCATTATCTTGAAAAGATTCAGGTATTTAAATGGGCTGTCTCTTTCCTTAAATGAGAGTTCCCTGGGAATGTCTGTTGAACCCAGGTACTGAGTGTGGGCTGGCCAGCCCTTCTTTGCTTGAGGCTGATAAAGTAGCCAGGAATTCTTTTTTCTGTGCCCTGGTATTACAGAGCTAAGCAAGGTGAAGCCAGGTAAGCCTGAAAGCACCTGAAAGCCTGAAGGATGCCCTTTTTTAACTCCTGCTTCCCTCAGCGTTTCCTGTTCTTTAACCTGAAGAAAAGGTGGTTAGGTGAGAGAAAATTAGTGGAGGGGTTGGAATCGGGGCTCCATTAATAAAACCTAACAAAACTCCTGGCGTATGTATCTCCCTTTTACAGATGAGGAAGGTAGGGGTCAGAGAGAGAACTGGTCCAAGCCTGCACAGCTAGTTAGAGAACTAGAGTTGGACTGCAGGTCTTGGTTCTGAAATTTGAACTCTGCCCATTATGCTTCCCACTGTTCCTAAAACTGACTGATATAATGTCATTCTTTTTTTTCCCATCTATGGGGAATTTGTCAGTCTTCTAAAATATATTTGTTATCTGCTCTCTAAAAAAAAAAAAAAAAAAAATCCCCTGACTGTCCAAGAATTTCTTCTGCCTTGAGTTTCCTGAATTGGCTCGCTCTTTTTCGATGAAGAATCAGGTGACTTAGCTTTTTTCCCCCCACATTGTATTTGCTAATTTTCTTAAAAAAGTGACCTCACTGTATACATTGGAAGGTCAAAGTCATAAAAGGAAGTTCTTATAAACCCTGCAGCAACTTAACAACATTACACATTGTTTTGGGGACTTACGAAGTATGACTATATACATATGTAGCAATTGGCCTATTTTTCTAGGTTGGCTCATAATCTGGTTCTGAAGGAAGTTCTAAAGATGGCTTTTCAGAATTGTTTAGAGCCGTGACGCATCACGGAAATGGTGTATAACCTCCCCATATGATACTTTGAAGGCAGTAACGCTTATTTGGAAATGTAATTTCTGGAATGTTTTGTTAAAATCTCTTTGCACGACATAATCAAAATCAATTTCACTTAAGTTTCAAAATATGTTTTCTCCATCCCCCTCACTCCCACGTGTGAGCACAAGCATGCACGCGTGCGTGCACACACACACACACACACTCCTTTGCCCAAGCTACAGTCACCTCTTGCCTAGATTTTCTCAGTAGATGCCTAAAAAATTTTTCTAAATCTACTTTTGCTTTCTTTTGGGTAACCAGAGTGATATTGGTAGAATATCTTTGCACTTCGTCACAGCTAACCCCACCCCCCCCACCCCCCACCTTCCACTTAGCTTAAAACACTGCAGTGGTTTTTCATCGCTCCTAACATTGACCTTCCGTCTTCTTCCCTTTGTACATGCATTTTCCCTACCTCGAATTCTCTTCCCTCCCAAGTTAAAACACAGAACAAGAATCCAAGTTTCCTAACTCCCAGGCTAAATTTCTATGCAAGTGTACTACAGAGGACTAATAATTGTCTAACAGGGTGAAAATGTGATTCAGAGGTTAAAAAAAAAAAAAAACACAATAATGGGCAAGAATGTGAACCTTGGAGCCAGTCTGCCTGGGTTTCAAATCTGGCTCTGTTCTCTACTAACCATGTGATCTTGGACAACTTGCCTAACATCCTTGCCTCATTTCTTCATTGTATAATGAACATAGTAATGATACCTATCTTATAAAGTTATATTATTTGAATAAGTTGACACACGGAAAGACCTCAATAAATTTTGATATAACGAAGTCTCAGTGATAGATTTTCTGGAGAAAAATAGGTACAGCAAGCAACTAGGAGGCCCTCCTAGAGC
>NW_006434839.1:5851832-5882694 GCF_000325575.1 Pteropus alecto
AGACATGTGATTGCTTAGTCAAAACAAGTGCCAGGCCACAGATGCTAGCGAGTTGAGATAACATGAAGCCTAAAGGCTTTAAAAAATACACAGAGGGGAAAAATTTAAATCTAAAGTAGTATAAAAAAAATCACAACAGCAGACAAAAGGCAATCTATTTACAAATAAAATCATCTTAAGCATCTAAACTAAGCCGTTATGTAAAACATCTTTTCCTTGTGCCATAAGTATTTTCTAGGCTACCTGATATTTCAGAATTTTTTAACAGAATGCTCTTCGGTGGCTTTGGAAGCTGTTGTGTTATAGCTACTTCTAAGTGCTATGTTAGGTCCAGAGAGATGCTGCTTTACCTATAGATTTGTGACTCCAACATGAGCGAGACAAAGCTCTTTGTTTCCCTCTTGAATTCTCCCAGAATCGTTATTAAATAAATTTAGAAAATAGCTACACTGGCTTCATTTATTAGTGAGTTTTCAATTAAAGAATAATCAATGACATTAAGTACTTTGTCACCAGCCTTGTAACCATCAGGTGGTACCAGCAACTGAATGTTGGTCTTTTTGTGCCAGTTGAGTATCCTAACTAGTCTCTGACATCATCTCTCTGTGGAGTGTCAGATAAGAAAAATAGGGACGACAGGATGTAAAAATTAGCAAGAAAGGTTACTTGCTTATGTGGTGGTCTGTAGACCAGTACGGTTTATAAGGTGAGTAATGGCAAAGTAGATGCTTGGTGATTCTTGGTGAGAGACGTCCTGAAACTCAGGTTGCTGTGACCCGTGCTCTCTTACTGACAGCTGAAGCAGAGAACTGCAGTGCCAAATGACTTGCATTTCTTCACCTTTGAAACTTTAAGCAAGTATGAAAAGGCCAGGCATTTATATCTTGCCAAAACTTTTCTTCTGTTGAAAATTATTTTTAAGACCAAGAAGAAAGAACCTGTTTTCTCAGCTCCACACCCAACTATATTAGGCAAAATGTTAATAACAGACCAACATTTAGCAAATATTGTGAAAATATATCTCCCAAAAAGGTAAACTTAGCAAATATATATATATATATATTTATAGTCTTCTCAGTCTAGACTCATATATTTCCTTATGCTTTGTTGCATCTCTACCTTTTCAAAAAAATGGGGGAAGAATAAGAGCAAAAAAAGGAAAAGAAAAAATGAGAAAACAAGTAAAACCTTCAGAAATGTACAGATTCTGATCTCAACCAGCAAATCAAACCAAAACGTAACCAATTATTCATTGAACATCTCCTAATATTTAAGAACTTGTGTTAGGAAGTAAATTAACAATACTTTTAGTGACTACCATAAACTGTGCCAGGAGCAAGAGATATAGATAAATGACATCGCCCTTGACCTCAAGGAACATGGCCCAGTAGGAGAGAGACCAACTTGTGAACTATTAATAACAGTTCAACAAATATAAGTGTAAGTGACATTATCGAGGACTCACGGGCTGTTTTGGTGGAAGAGGGGTGCTTAAGTGTGTGGGGCAGGGCCTGGGGGTGAGAAGAAGTTGGAAGGGATGTGAGAAGTTTAGATACATAATGGAAGAAGTGAAGTCTGAGCGATGGTAGAAAAAAATGAGTAGAATTCCAATAAGAATCCAACATTGGATTGTGGTGATAGTTGAACAATTGTATGAAACTCACTACCACTATTAAATTGTATGCTAAAAATGGGTAAAATTTATGGTATGTAAATTATACTTAAAAAAATGATTTTTTAAAAAGAGAACACCGGCTTTAGAAACAGACACATATGGACAGATTCCTGGCTCTGCAATTTACTAGTTGTGTGGTCTTGGTCAAGTTAGTTAACCTCTCTGACCTTCAGGGTCCTCATATGTAAAACAGGCATAATGATATATAGCTCAGGATTGTAAGGGAGGATTAAATGAGACAGTGTATGTAAAATGCCTGCTCTGTTATCATGTTCAGCAAGTAATAGTTTCCTCCCTTTCCCTAGGATGTTTAATGAGTGTTTAATTGCCCCTGCTGTCCACTGGACACCTCTGTTTGCTATGTCTTCTAACTTTTTCACTAGAACTTGACTGATTGCTCTCCCATTTCTCTTCTTCCCTTCCTGGCTAAGCACCTTCCTCTTACCTATCTTTCCAGTGGTATTTCTCTGTGCTTTTGCACGTGCTGTTCTTTCTGCCACATTGCGTTTCTTATCCTTCTTCACTTAATCATTTTTTCATTTTTTTTTTAAGGATTTTAAAATTATATACTATTTCAAACATACAGAGAAGAATAGGGAATGATATATAAACAATATACATCCACCGCTCAGCTTTATCCCATCTTAACATTCTACCATATTCAGAATTTTTCATGTAGACAAGTCTTTGGGTTAGTATACTTTTTTGCTTGTTTTTTGAGATGATGGGGTAGAGACTAGAATCAAAATACATTAATTTCTAGGGTGATCTACATACTAGATTATATAAGTCAATCGATTTTTAAATTCTAGATTTACTTTGTTCAGCAAAATTTTCATTTTTGTTAACAGTGATCTCCTGTATGTTTTTTTTTCGCTTCTAATCATAACACCTTCAATAAAGGAGTGATAATTTCCCACAGGTTCATTGGCTGGTGGAAGTGGGGGCAAATGGAGAGCTAAGAGCGCTGTCTTATCTTACTGATACTTTCCCTGTATCACATCCCCTAACACCGTAGGTTTTCATTCATGATTTCAGATTCGAAACAGAAAGTTATCATGGTCATTCCATCTAAAATGACCCAAGGAGCCTGCTAACAGTATGTCAATTAGTAACTTCTTTTGGAAAGACTGACAGAATTAAATAAAGATCATGATAGCGCTGTAAGGCTTTTTCGGAGTGTGTGTGTGTGTGTGTCCCATTTTGTTGTTGTTGTTGTTGATAAAGTGAAATATCTGCTGAACAATAAGAAAATCCTTGTCATCCTTCTCTGTAGTCAGAGTTTTATACTTTCTCGTTAGTCCGTATTCTTGTTTAAAGGATTCAGGGCTGTCTTTGCTTCAACCCTGTGTTTCTGGTTCTCTTTTCACAGTCACATGGCCTCCATTGGACCACAGAACTCATTGTATAACCTGACCATTTAAATGATGTATTTTCTTTATGTATCTTTGTGGGATAAGTTTCCCAATATTTACGTATTTAGCCACAACTGCGCCTCGACCAGGTAACAGAACATGGTCACGGTCCTAAGGTAAACCTGAGGGATTTTCAGGCTTTGATTGACCCTTCCAGGGGTCCTCCAGAGACCTGTGGGGAATCTTTAGAGCTTGAGTCACTGTCTCCGTCACTGTCTTTTCTACCCTTCTTAGACTTTTTTCTTTTATTCCTTCAATTCACATTTCTTCCTTTTTTTCCTTTTCTTTGGCTTTCTTTTGCATCTCCACCATTAACATTTATTTCAGAATTAAGAGGCATTGTCATTTTTGTATTCTTTTGTTAATTTCTTCTTTTTCTTGGACCTTTCTTTTGAACATTTAGGCTACTGCTGCTGCCACTCCTCTTCCTCCTTATTCCTTTTACTCTTCCTCTTTCCTCTTAGAAAGTAGGAACTGAAGTGTGTTCTTTGTTCTCTACTGCTGTGTGTTCATCTGAATCTGGTTCAGGAGTCTTTAAGGAGAGTTGCCAGATGTTGGGAGCCTCCACTTCTCCAATATTCCCTCTCACTAGAGGCTTTCTCCTTGTCTATGAGGTTCAGCCACAGCTTGTCCTCCATCTGAGGACTTATATAGCCATTGTAGTAGGTGGCAAAAGGGAAGAAGATGGAGGGAAGGAAAGGGAAGGGAAGGGAAGGGAAGGGAGCCTGTGTGATGCAATGGTTTAGGGGAGGGGAGGGGAGGGGAGGGACAAGGTGATAATAAAACGAAATGTTTATATCTATGGAATAGTACTTCAAAAGAATAATAAAGTGTTCTAAAATATAAAAGAAAAAGAAAGCTAATACTCAAATTACCTTACTTCCTAATGCCAGAAACCTCGTATTATCTCTATATCTGTGTATAATTTCACATTCAGTGACTATTTAATTTACATCCTGCTCACTTCTTGCTCAACTAACATACAAGGAGGAAAGCAGATATTCTGCTTATGCTTTTCAAGAAGTCGGTTTGCTCTTCTGATGAAATTCTTAGTAGAGTGGCTCAACCAGAGCATTTCTGAGGTCTCAGGCTGTGGGACTCAGGGCAGTTCTCGCTTGGGAAGGGCAGTGTTGCTGTGCTCTCTGGTGGCCAGAGGAGAAAGCACATGTGAAGGGGTTGGCAGTCGGGCCTCAGTTTCAGCAAATATAATCATAATTTTATAAGGTAAGGGCTGCTGTGCCTTACAAGGTGCCAGGCTCTGTGCTAACTTTTTCATTTTCATTCCTTTAATTCTCCTAGCAGTCCTGAGAGATATGTCATACTATCCCCATTTTACAGATGAGACTATTAGATCTCAGAGTTGCAGTAAATGAAGGGAGGTGGAAAAGTAGACAAAGTCAGAGCACACTGAGTCTTCACCCCTTTAAAACCTCCCCCTCATCAGCTAAGCAGATCTATCTTTTAGAATTTCAAATCCCAGCCTAACCCACCTCACACATATCTTTCTTTCCCTCTTAACTTCTTTTATAACATTTGCTATTTATATATGTAGGAGACACTTTGATTCTGATACACAAATCAGCTTTTTCTTGGTCTCTAATTAGAGCCTGAGATGAGGAGTTGAAATATTACCAAAAAAAAAAAAAAAAAAAACCAAAAAAAAAAAAAAACAAAAAGTGTCCTTATACTGCAAATTATTTTCTAAAAATACACAATAGAGGATTTCATTCATAGAAAATATGTGCTTCTTTCAGAAAACAAGGTTATGTGTGAAGTCATCAGTTCTATAAAAGGGAAAGAAGAAAAACAATGAGTTCAAAGAGAGCATTCTTTCCCCCTTTTTGGTATGCAGTGCCTTGCCACGTGCTTGAACAATTCATATCGACTCACTTTAGTGGTGTAGTGTGGGGTAATATGCAAGCGTGGCCTGGAGTCAGGAGACTTTGGGTCTGCTTCCACAATCTATTACACTAGCTGTGTGACCTCAGGATAAATTGCTTAAAACTGTAATCCAAGTTATTTGTCTCTATATTTTAAATATTACACTACATGCCCAGTTTTGGACCTCAGGGATTATATAAGTGCTTATTCTATGTTGGGACCCTGAGCATATGGAAGAAATCTAGTCCTATTCTCAAGTAGCATATCATTTCATGAAAACACGAGCTATTTTAAGTGGTTAGGTATGACAATATTTTTCTTTTTCACTATTTAAGGTGAACTTGATTGAAGCCATTTTAGCACCATGTCTATTCTGCTATTCCTGTTTCTAGCCCTCAGAGAAAGGAGCATGGTACAATCATGGTACAAGAAACCAAATCCCATTATTCAACACATCTACGTAGCTTATTAATTACTTTTTCCTTCTTTCTTCTTCCAAAGTTATAATCTTAGCTGATATAGGTTAAAATATTTCTTATGCTTTTCACTGCTAGGATTATGGTGGACTACCTAGAATGACTCTCTCACTTCAATATGAATAGAACCTGGATAAATTTTAAATAAAATGTCATTATATTGCTGACATACAGGAAATAAAGGCTATTCCCATTTCCTAAAAATGGAAAAATGAAGACAGCTGAAACTGGAATGAACTGCTTAAATAAATGTAAAGGTTAGGATTACCTTGGCGGGGTCAGGGGTGGGAGGGAATGTCAAACTGGGATTAGAAGATTAAGCTTTAGGCTTTCTGCAAAATGGAGAGTGAGACTTCCATTAAGCCAGGATCTTTTAAGGGAACTACAGGGTCCCCAAATCAATAGTCCCTCCCGACCCCCGGATCCATGAAGAAACAAATACAAATCCCCAGTTGAGGCCTTCTGATTTGCAAAGGAATGCCATCAAATATAAGAAGAAATTAACAAAAATACCACAAATAGAAGTCAGGAGGAAATAATAACATCACATTTTAATTCTTGAGAATTTAGATATTGAAAAATTTCAGATAGAGTACATAAAATAATTGTAGTTCAACCATTTTAAGAAATTAAGGATGGAATAAAAACTGAAAAAGAATCAGAAAATAAATCTAATAAAAAATACCAAGCATATTTCAAAAAGAACCAATTTGAACATTTATAAATAAAATGTAATTATTGAAATGAATAACTTAGTGGATGAATGAATCAGCAGAATATATGCAGATGAAGAGAGAATTAAATCTGAAGGAAATACTCAAACTAATACATAGAGACAAGGTGGTAAATATGAAACAGGTTAAGCTACATGGAGGATATGATAAGTATAACATACTAATTGGAGTTCGAGAAAAATAGCAAAAAGGCAATATTTGAAGAATTAAAGGGTTAGAACTTCCCAAAACTGATGAAAGAACATAAGTCCACAGATAGAGGAAATAAGAGTTCAAGATAGAATAGATCAATATACATTATATATAGATGTAATATCTATTTTCCAAACACTTTTGAAGATGTCACTGTGTTCCAGGATTGTAAAATCCATGGGGCAAAAGAATATTTCTACTAGTGCACTGGAAACCTTTTGAACAACTCTATTTGTATAATGTTCTGTAAATTTCCAGGATAAAGTTCTCTTGAGTTATTCAATGTGGATGCAGCTAGTGGAAAGTATTTTATAGCCATGCACATTGCAGAATAGTCTATTCCAATTTGAAGAAATCAGAAGACCTGCGTGTTGGTCTTATCCCTTTTTTCTTTGGACAAATGACTTCACTGCTTCTGGTTTCAATTCCTTCATGTGTTAAATTAAAGGGAACTTTACATTTTCCTAAAAAAGAAATCCGTAATTCATTCTAACAAGTCTACAGCAAAGACCCCTGATTTCACACACATACACATGGCATTGTATTAAGATGTAGGAAATGTAATGTAGACTCCTGTGAAACCCACAGCATCGGCATTAATCTGTTTCAAGATAGAGGTGATTTATCGAGCATATTTCTTCTATATTTTCAGACATATAATTCTTAATTTATAAGACATAGGGTTTTTTTTTTTTAATTAGTTATTTACTGAGTGTGATGTAGTTTAATTCCCGAAACCTCAGGAACTTTACCAGGTTAAGAAAGGGGATTATTCTGGTCTGAGCCTGTACCAGTAAACTCGTCCATAGTCCGTGGTAGCTAAATGGTCATGTTTAAATCTCTGTTCCAGTTGCTGCTAGGTTCCTCAAGGACCAATATTTGGTGAGTTATGTCTACACATGAGATATACACATCTGTTTTCCCACCACAATTACTCATTTGTGTTAGCTAGTCATTGTAACCATGCTCTAGAGTGTGACTAAGAGATTCGTTGTCTTCAGTCTACTCCTGTCTGGGAAGATTCCTATGAAATGAAAGAGTAGAAAAGACACTCTCCACCCAGCCATACTGAACTTTGTTTAGTTCCATAAAAGCCTTTTAAAGATTTTTTCTTATTGTCTTTTTTAAAACCTTTGTGTGTGTGTGTGTAAAAAATTTCAAACATAGATAAACAGTAGTATAATGAAGCCCAATTTTCACTCAACTTCAACTATTAATATCCTACAACTCTTGTTTCAACTATACCACCCACTTCCCAGCCCCTCCATTTGAATATCATTATTTTTACCGTTTTTAAGGTAAAATTTAAATACATTGAAATGTACAAGTCATAATTGAACAATTTTGACAACTAGATACACCTCACCAGATTTCCATTTTATGAGAAGGGGTTCTCTTCTTTTCCCAGGTGACCCCTCAACCCCCCAAAAGCAACCACTGATTTTTTTCACTTAAGATTAGTTTTGCCTATTCTAGAACTTCATATAAGTGGAAACATTTGATTTTTATATACCCTTTTATTATGTCTACTTCTTTTCCCAACGTTATGTTTGTGATATTCAGTCATGTTGTTGCATGTATCAGTACATTAATTCATCCTTTGTATTGCTGAGTGGTAATAAACCAAAACTTGTTTCCCCATCTTCTTGTTGATGGACATTTGGGTCGTTTTTAGTTTGGGGCTATTATGAATAAAGCCGCTATGAACATTCTTATACAAGACCTTTTGTGAACATATATTTTCTCATATCTTGGCTAATAACCTAGGATTGCAATTGATGAATCATAAGGAAAGTATATGCTTAGCTTTATTAGAAACTACAGCTCTGCCAATGATTATATCATTTACCTCTCCAGCACTATATATGAGTTCTAATTGTTCTCCATTCTCATCAATACTTGGTACTGTCAGTCTTAAATTGTTGCCATTCTAGTGGGTGTAAAGTGGTATCTTAATTTAGTATTAATTTGCATTTCTCTAATGACTAATGATGTTGAGCATGTTTTCTTGAACTTACTACTTTGGCCTAATGTCTTTTTCGAATGAGGTTCCCTTGCCCGGAACACTTACTACCACCTTCACCTAGTTAACTACTTCTAATCTTGTCCTTCTCACTTTATAGAAAGGAATCCTTCCTTCAGTAAAGTTAGGGGATAAGGAAATCAAATTAAAAGCTACATGAGAACCAGTTTTCTAGAATCAACATCAACCATCGTCTTTTCATAGCACCCTGGAATCTTAGGGCATGAGAAACTCTCCTTTCCTACCCACCTCCATTTCCCAACTTAGGAAATACAAACAACTCAGGTCTTAGCTACTCGTCCAGTTTGATGTTAAGATGTACAAAAAGCTTGTAAGGCTGGGACTTAAGCAGAGATAGGGCCATACCATAAAATGCGGAAGTTTTATTCAAGCACAGTAAGCACCTCGGCTTCAGTATTTCCCTTTGAAGGGATGATACTGTGGCTTTCAAGCCTGCAGAGAAACAAAATGATGAACATTTACAGCATGAAAAAGAAATTATTTCCTCAGAAAATAGACACTGAGTTCCCATTGATTAGAAACACATTGCATTCTCTTGCTGGCTGTGCTTTGTAAACTCCTCTCCTGACCCATCCCAACGTCTTCTGAAAAGATAAGGAGAAATTGTTCTCAGGTCTCCCTGAGCCTGTCCTTTGGTGACTGTCTGGGGGTTAAGAAGCGTACAAGGATCCTGTGTGGGAAGAAATAGGACTGCTATCAGAAGGATTGCAGTTTATGCTTTTCCATATTTTGCTGGCCTCTTGGTTTCCTCCCTTTAAGAGGACGCTTTAATAGAATGTTTATAATCAGTTATGCCTTGCTTTTGGTGCACTGTTCCCATCCCCTTGGCACTCAACTTTCCTCTACATGTGGACAGCTTTCTGTTGCCAATGCCTGCATCCTTTTGCCTTTCACCACAGGAGATGCTGGGTGCTAGGCAGACTGGAAGTGCCAGGGAGTTACCATCCCTAGGAACAGCCCTCAAACTAATGACAGATGGGAGTTAGTGACTAAATTCTCCATCTTTCTCATCCTTTGGGTGGGACAACTCTTGGGTATGCTTCGCACCATCTCCCAGAGTCGCATGGTAGACATGAGCCCCAGTTCCCCCCAACAATAGCATACTCATGACTGCATCCTCTGCTGGCTTCTTTCCCTTCCCTGGGCCACTGCCCTAACACCTAGCAATACTTTCTGATAGCGCATTCCAAATAAATTCCTAGCCTCAATCCTAGTCTCGGGCTCTGTTCTGGAGAAACCCAATCTAGGCTAGTTTAATGTCAAGCAAACTTGCCAATAAAATAGGATGAATATATTGTTACTAAATCTTCCCATACTCTAAATGCTTCACTTCACACATAGCATTCTTAAAGACCTAGAATTTGCTTCCTTTGAGTTTACCTGGTATTATCCCTGAAACATTGTTAGAGAATTCTTCTCAAGAGAAGATCTAGTTTAAGGAATAATCTCCAAACCAAGGAAGTATTTCTCACATATTTGAGTTCAGACGGTTAGCCAGCTACTTGATTTTTCAAAGCAAATTGGTATAATGTATAATATTGTTTCCCAGCATATTAAGATGCTTCTGGTTATAATAAAAGATATCCTCAACATACTGATGTTTTGGTTTTACTCGTTTACCTTGGCCCTTTGTGGGAAACAATAGTGGAAAGCAAGAGTAATTTTGTTGAATGGCTAATGCTGGTGTGTATATAGGCACGTTTGTATGTGTGGACGCAGGAGTCCAGCATTCTTTGCCCTGCACACTCTCTTCTAAAAACATTAACACAACAGCAATTAAGATATTCCGGTAAATTGGGTTTATAGGCATATCATGGGTTAAATAGCTCCACATAATATTTTCCTAGGTCAAGAATCAGAGGAGTATTACAAAATTGAAACAATGTCAGAGTTCAATTTTGTCAGAGTTCCCTACCTCAAGTTGCTAGAGGTCTTCAGGAACCAAGATATATTTTCCTTCTCTGTCCAGTAAAATATTTCTTCTTAAATCCTAGGCTTAGTTCCATAACTTTCCTGTAAATATTATCTTCCAGATAATTTAATGTTAATTTCACTTTTTTAAAATAAAATAAAACAATGTAATTGTTACTTGGTAAAGACTGAACATTATTATAATTTTATGTTCAATTTGAATTCAGTATATTCTGCGGTTTATCTGAGTAAACAAACCTTCTAGTTCCACGGGTTTTTCTCATGACGCTTTTAGAGAAATCCTTGAGGTCAGCATATGCAATGCAAAAATACCTACTGGTCCAAGTCACAGATTCTCTAATTTTCCATCTTTTTTGTTAATCAATTAAAAATGAAAGACCTTGTACACTTTCTGTAACCAATATCTTTGTAAACATGGCAGCTCCCCCCGCCCCCGCCATGTTTTCTTTCCTGAAGAAACTGGGGCAAATGTTAATAAACATCTATTCTGGTTATTCATTGGTTCTCCCCAGATCCTTTCACTCTTCTGTGCTATGTTCTTTGTCCTGGGAGGCTGACATCTATTGACTATGTCGCCCTCTGTCCAGTGTGATGTACCAGCAGGAGATCAGAACATAGGAGGAGAGAGACCTGAGGGTATTTATTCCCTCCCACTCATTCTGTATTCACTGTGATTCTGTCAATGGCCTTATCAGCAACACTACAGCTATCATTGGTCAGTCCCTCTTGACTAGATCTCAGCCAGGCTCTAGTAATAGGATTCTGGTCCTGGGACTGGATTTTAAGAATAAATTAGTTTAAATGGATAGTGAAGAAAGAAAATGCACAGGAGGACAGACAAAGAGTGTGAGTAAAGTTTTGGAATTATGAAGAACATGAATGGGTAGGAGGTAGTGAGAAGACCACCTTGACCAAAATGAGGACGTGGTCACAGGTTAGGTGGAATAGAGATTGTTGTGCCAGATTATGAGGGTCTTAATAAGTGAAGGAATTTAGATGTTCTGTGGTGGATGTTAGAAGCTGTTAGGATTTCTTAGTGGGGAGATTATTTAGGGCGAACATCTTTAGTTGTCACAACAGGCTCATTTTCTTTGTGACTCTTGGCCAGCTTTTGACTTGGAAATAATAATGATCGTGATGGATGAAAGAGAAGATGATTCATGTGTATTTTGACTCCTTTACAAATTCAATTTTAGCCTGAATCATAGAAAGAATCTGTAGCTTTTCCCATGGTTTTTGTTGGCAGCAGCTCTATGTTCCCATGGGAACATACGTACTTACCTACCCAAACTCTCTTCTTATATTTGCCTTTAGCTTGTGTTCACTTGGACATTTTCATCTTTTCTATCGAGTCTTTTTTTCTTCTACAATTGAGGATTCATTCTGAATTTTTTCAGATACCTAAAACTCTAGGTATAACTCCAAACAAAACATAATAAAAGGAGGCATTTGGATAGACCATGGAATAATCACGTCACATTGAATAGCATCTGCTGTAAACACTTCAGCTTTCTGCAATGACCACCAGATGGAGGAAATATGGCTCAGTGTGCTTCTTCAGTGATTAATTCTGGGAAGCCTTTTCTCAGCTCTAATCAAAATAGGAGGAACCTACTTCCCATGTGTTGAAGAACCTTGCAGTCCTAGGGGTGACATTGCCCTTTTCATCTCCAGGAAAGCGGTTTTCTGATCCTAATGCAAAGCAGCAAACAATTATCTAACACCGTAATTTTGCACTGAACTCTGCTCACACAGGACACACTAATTTTATGTTACTTTGTTTCTTTGCCAAATTTTAATGGCTTGAAATCCAAAATAGATGAAGTTAAATACTAGCAGTTGTGTATTCTTGAGAAACTTTTGTTATGGTAGATTTTCTAAGATAGTGCTTTCCTTAATTTATATAAAAAGCATTTATTGAGTTAGCTTCTAGACTGAGTACTGATGATTCAGACATGAACAACACTTCCTCTGGAGTGTTTTGGGTAACATAGATACAGTAAAAATAAGCTATAATAAAATGTTATAAGTCGTTTAACAGGTGCACAAGCTCTGTGGGGATGTAGAAGAAAACATCATTGATTCTGTGGTTTCCGGGAGGCTTCCACAGAGCAAAAGGTATTTGGGCAAATCTTGAAGAATAGGCAGGGCTCCCTCGGTGGAGTGAGAGCACTTAAGGCAGAGAACAGAATGAATTAATGCACCGAAACATCAAAGCGCAGTGCTGGCTGTTATTTCTTTTCATTCCAGGTGAGATGATCAGGAATCCAGGGAGAGGTAGGTGTCTGGAAGGCTGATCTCCTTAAGTACTGACTTCTCAGCTCAGACCTGCTGCAAGCAGAAATTTCAGGATCGCAAAACCAAGCTGATTAAATCATAAGGTTAGGACTTCCTGGTGAGCAAAATATTTGCAAATGCTTTCATAGAAATGGGACAATGGACTCAAAATAACTGCAGGTTTTCCAGACTATCGGGAAACATGGTTTCTGGGGGAGGACCCATATTCTCCTAGAGGGAGCTTAAGGGAAATACCCGAGGTTGTAGGAGCTACCAGTGGTCCCAGCCTCCTTCCCTTGTCCCAAAAATTCTTCACGTCGTTTTCCTGACCGTGTACTTTTCACTTTACTAAACTATGAATTCATTCCCTGCATCAGTTTCCTAGGGCTATCTAACAAATTATCACAAACTAGGTGGCTTCAAACAAAAAGTTATTCTCTCACAATTCAGTAGGCCAGACGTCTGAAATCGAGGTGTAGGCAGGATTGGTTCCTTCTGGACACTCTGAGAATCTGTCCTCTGCCTCTCTCCCAGCTACCGGCGGTTGCCAGCCATCTTTGACTCTTGTACACCAAGCACTCCAATATCTGCCTCACACTGCTTTCTTCTCTGTGTCCGATGTGTTTCAAATCTCCCTGTCCCCTCTTTCTTAAGGATACCAGTCATTCGATTTGGGGTCCACCCTAAACCCAAAATAATCTCATCCCCAAAGATCCTTAACTTAATTCCATCTTCAAAGTTCCTGTTTTCAAATAATGTCACATTCACAGATTCCAGGAGTTAGAATTTAGACATATCGTTTTGAGGAACGTATTCACCCTCTCCTTTCATTGCCCACATCTGGTGTCTTAGTGCTGTGGGTGTCTTCTGAGCACTTGTAAATGGGCTGTTTGGCCTTGTCCAGAAACTGGGACAGAAAGACACTGTATCTTAACTCTTAACTCCCATCGACCAAGGGTAAAATAAAGGTCCAAATTATCCAGCTTCAGGTCTCCAAGAGTTTCGTTACGAGAATCTTTGACCAGAGGCTCATCAAAGGATGTGAGCTCTACCTGCAAAATGTCTAGTGTAAGACAATTGCTTTTTACAGTCCCTGTGGTTGTAACGGACTCAGCCTCTTGTCAAGTAGAACAGGTTGTTTATAATCCTAACGGTTAAATGGCATGTTGGGTTCAGATTCCTTAGCTAATCAGTGGCTGCGGGGTCCACCAGCATCAAGAAGCTCCGAGAGGAAAACCAGCTCACAACATTTATTGAGGGTAAAGGGGTTATCCTATTGATGCCTGCTAACTCCCAAGTAAGTTTTTGCAGAGCAACACTTTCAAAATGGATTGAGTAAAGCAACGTCTGCTTTACTTTTATCTCTTGTGCTTATAACATATTCTCGAGACTCTTGGAATTCAGGATGCCTTTCACAAGAAATTTTTATTTCTTATTTAATTACTATATGAAGTGTTCCCGAAGCAAAATGACATGTTGGGAACTGTAAATAAAACATACCCAACCTTAGTTAAATCTACTCTCCCCTACTCCAGGCCTGTACTCAAGCAGCTGCACATGGCTGGAGAAGGACTCGACCATGCTGACTGCTCTCGCTTTAAATGGATGATCTCTAAGCTGAAGTGGGCCCTTGGTGCTACTCGACTCTCTTTCTCCACTTCTCTCATCTATGCCCAATCCTGAATGATTATTTCACGCCTTCTTCTCTGTCTTCAATCCTCCAACAGCTCCTCCTTCCCGGTCCTCAAATATCAGCCGAATTTCTTGCTTCTGCAAAAAATAGTGCAATTTAGAAAAGAATTTCCACACAGCCCACCGCCTATCTACATCTGTGGCCATATACCCTCTTCACCTTCTCTCTGTTGCTCTCGGTGAATGTCTGTGCCCCGAGGGAGCCCCTTCCAGTTGTGCTCAAGATCCCATGCCCAATCATTTACTAAGGATATCACTTCTGTAATTGTCCCTCTTTTATCTGTATCATCAGTTTTTCCCTCTTGACTGAGTCAGTCCCATCGACATACAAACATATTGCAACATTTCCCATCTTAATCATGTACACACACATCTCTCTTTTGACCCTTACATCTCCCTCTAGCTGCCTTTCAATATCTCTGCAACATAACTGAAAAAGTTGTCTATACAAACTATCTCTGGTTTCTCTACTCTTTTGAACTCATTTCCTATCCTGAACCAAAATCGATCCTGTCAAGGTCACCAATTTGCTAAGAAATCCCATGATCAATTCTTGATCCTCACCTTACTCTTTCTGCAGCATTTGACACAGTTAATCTCTTCCTCCTGCTAGGAGCACTTTCTTAACTCTCTGTTTCATTGGCCTCTCCTGAGTCTCCTTTGTTGTTCCTTCTCATTTCCTTGACCTCTAAATGTTGGAATATGATAGGGACACCTTCTCTTTCTAACCTCACTCACTCTTCGGCTGATGCTGGATCATCTCATCTTGTGGGTGCCCCACCAAATCCCTTCATGACTCACCTCTACACACAGAGACTGCTCACTGCCCTTGATTATGACTCTCTGCCCCGGGGTCTTTTACTGGCCCAAGGAGCACTGGACTCTCTTTTGGAAAAACTGATAATGCTGGAGAGTTAATGCTCCCAGAGTAGCCTTCAATCAAAGATGGATGGCAGTTAGATAGATAATTAACCTAGCTTTCTGGTCCCTCATTTGGAAGACCCTTGAGGCCTATTCTATACTCTCTCCCAAAATTCCACAGTAGGACTACATGTCAGTTGCCAACAGGGATAACTTACTTCATAATATACTTTTAGTGACTTCCTTTTCCTGTCTCGCTTCGCTACTAGTAATTCTTGGACCTTCCTCCCAATCAACTACTTGCACTCAAATTCTTGGTCAGGGTCTGCTCCTAAGGGAACCCAAACTAAGACAAATACTATTTATATGCCAATGAATCCCATATTTATATCTCCAGCCCAGATATTTCCCAAATCATATATCTAATGACCCTCCACCACAGCTCTGCATGGATATCTTACTATCCATTTCAGACTTAATGTGTCCACAAGCGAGCCCCCAGTTTCTCTCTAAACTTTTCACTTCTCAAGTTGAAGCCGTTTTTTGGCTCCTCTCTTTCTTTCCTACCTACTCATAACCCAACAACAAGATATGTTGGCTCTATCTTCAATGTACGTCAAAAATCCTGCCTCTCCTCACCTACCTCTTGGGCCCTCGCCCAAGCTACGTTGCCTTGATTATTAAGATAATTTCCAAACTGTTCTCTCTCTTTGTCTCTCGCCCTATTAAAGTCTATTTCCCTCATAGCAGCCACAAGGAGCTTTTAAAACCATAGTGAGATCATGTCCCTCTGCTGCTTAAAACTTGCCAATGACTTCATCTCAGAGCACTTCCAAAGCCCATAGTATGGCATATAAAGCCTCATATGCCCTACTGCCAGTCTTCCCTTCTGATCTCATCCGCTACCACTCTCCTATTCATTCTCTCTGTTGTAGGATCATTGGTCCATGCACCCATAACACACCAAGCATGCCACTTCCTAGGGCCTTTGCTCTCTTTCCGGCAACCTGGAACATTCCTATTCTAATTAACTGCTTTGCTTATTCACTTTTTTCAAGTCTCTACTGAAATGTTACCGTATTTAAAAGAGCCTTCTTGGTTGGATATGAGCCTGTGTGTTCTCAGATTACTACCTTACCTGTTTTCTCCTGCAGGCTGCTTTTCTCAGACTTCTATGTCAGCTCACTTTCAGTTGAGTTCAATCAATAGGAATGACAACATGAGACTGGAGAGTGGAAGGAGGGAAAAGGCAGGAGGGCTATTTTCCCCTTTCTCAGGCTAGATCTCCAGGTAGCAGAAAATCTCTCCTACAGTTCTAGTTCCCTTTGAACTAGCTTCTAGCTTCTTCCAAGTAACTCCAGCCTCTGAGATTTGATGATATGATATATTTCCTTTGTCTTATCCTGGTAGTGGGTTCCAGCTATTGCTGATTTCTGGGTTCTTTATTGTTATTTATTTGGACTCAGGTCTTCGAATACCCATATAACCAATTCTTTCCATTAAACTTCTCTCTTTTAAATACTGAGACCTAGTTCTGTTTTATTTACTGGATCCTAGCTGACAACTTGTATCAGAAGGAAACTTGTAGTTTGTAATTTGAGGAGAGTCTGATAAAAGGACTATTTACATAGGTGTTGGTTTTATTTGGGGAAAGCAACAAGGGATAGTGCAGTAGTAACTCCGAACCAGTAACAGTTGGGAGCCATCACTTACCAACCCTCAGGCTAGAGGGTGTAAGGCAGAGCTTCTCAACCTCCGCACTATTGATATTTGGGTAAAATAATTCTTTGGGGGCGGGGGGGACTGTCCTGATCATTTTAGGATATTTAGTAACATCCCTATTGTTTACCCACTAGATGTCAGAATATTCTCCCCAGCCAATAAAACCAAAATTGTCTCAACACGTTGCCACATGTGCTCTGGGGCAAAATAGTCCAAGATTTAAAACCATTAGCCAAGGGCAGCTGTTGGAAACCTAAGAGAGAAAAGGCATAGGGATATGGCCATCCAACTAGCCAAACCTTCAGTAGAAAGACATAACCAAACCATTGCAATACAGAAGAGAAAGGTCCAGTAGAATAAATATCCAAAATCTACTCTTCTCTGTCTTTGTGATTTCTTGCCAATGGTCGCACTGGCCAAACCCAACTGGAAGCTAGAGGGGAGAAAAGTCTGTTGTGTAATCCAAACATGTCAACCTTCTAGGGTAGATAATAGAGTAAAGAAAGGTGGGGAACAGATCTGGAGAAGCAGATGGAAGGTACCTAACATACTACCCTATATATTTCATGATAAATACCTCCTTCATCCTGCCTTTTATGTTCTCCATAACACTTATCACCATATGATATGCTATATATTTTCTTATTTATTGCCTATGCTCATTGCCTGGTACACTGTAGATGTTCAATAAATGTTTTTCAAGTGAATGAATAAATGAATGACTGATGGAACTCAATAGTAGCAATTAAATTCTGGATATATAGCAAAATCTTGCTTACTCTGCAAACAAAGTACAAATCACAGGGCTAAAGGGAAATATTTTGGTTTCAGAAAATAAAATGTACATAGCGAGTGCATTAGTCACTTCTCCAGAGAAACAGAAACAACAGGATATATGTGTATATAAAGGATTTATTTTAAGGAATGGGCTCACGTGATTATGGAGGCATGGCAAATCCAAAATCTGATGGAGTGGGCCAGCAGGTGGAGACTCAGGGAAGAGTTATAGTTTGAGTCCAAAAGCAGTCTGCTGTCAGAATTCCTTCTTGCTAGAGGGAGGTCAATCTTTTCCTGCAAGGCCTTTATCTGATTGGATGAGGTCCACGCACATTATAGAGGGTAATATGCTTAACTCAGAGTCCACCAATTTAAATCTTAATCTTATGTAAAAATCACCTTCATAGACACATAAAATAATGTTTGACCAGATATCTTGGCACTGTGGCCCAGCCAAGTTGACACATAAAATTAACCATCACAGCAAGATTATTGTATATTAAATTAAATTGTATTATGGGTTTATAATTCGAAGAAAGCAGGCTGGACTCTTCAATCCTAACCCTTTATTTTTTCTTAAGGTAGAAAAATGCATGCAGTGAACTGCTACTGTTAACCTAATTATGAAGACAGGTGTATCCTTAGCCAACTACGTTTTATATTTTTATCATTCATATGATAAAGAACATCAGATAAGCCAAGTTATTAGATGATAAAAATCAGAATCCAAAAACAATTTTGCTAAATGGCGTGATAACTCAAATACAAAAAATTAAGATTTAGTAAGGATTCAAGTAAGATCTCGAATTAGGATAGCATATGGATTCCTCATATTATAGACTTCCAAATTTAACATTGAAGGATGTTTTTAAAGTGGCGTGTAATCACAAATTTTAGGAAGTTAAGCAACACACTCTTAAACAATTAATCAAATAAGAAATTGCAATGAAATTAGAAAATACTTTGAGATGAATGAAAATTAAAACACAATACCAAAACCTATAGGATGTAGTGAAAGCAGTGTTCAGAGGGAAATTTATAACAGTAAACATTAAAAAAGAAAGGCCTCAAATCAATAACCTAACTTTATACCTTAGAATTAGAAAAAGAAGAGTAAACCAAAGCTAGCAAAAGGAAGGAGCTAATAAAGATTAGAGCAAAAATAAATGAAATAAAGAATATAAAAACAATAGAGAGAGCCAAAGAAACCAAAAGTTGGTTCTTTGAAAAGATGAACAAACCTTTAGCTATACTGACCAATAAAAAAAGAGAGGAGATTAAATAATTAACTCAAAATGGATCAGTAACCTAAATATGAGTTAAATTCATAAAATTTTGAGAAGAAAACATAAGCCTTCATGACCTTATGTTGGCTACGGATTTTCAGAAATGATAACAAAAGCATAAGCAATAAAAGAAAAAAATAGATAAATTGGACCTCATCAAATCTTAAAACTTTTGTGTATCAAAGGATATTATCAAGAAAATGGAAAGACAGCCCACGGAATGGGAGAAGTTATTTGCAAATCACACAAATAACAAGGTTCTAGTATGCAGAATATATAAAGAACTTTCATAACTCAACAACAAAAAGACTACCCAATTTAAAAATAGGCAAAGGACTCGAATAGACATTTCTCCAAAGAAGATATACAAAAGGAAGACAACCGGCACATGAGAAGATGTTCAACATCACTAGTCAGGAAATGCAAATCAAAACCACAACGAAATACCACTTCACCCCTACTAGGACGGCTGTAATTTAAATGTAAAATAATAAGTGTTGGTGAAGATGTGGGGAAACGGAATGCTCTTACAATACTTGTGGGAATGTCAAATGGTGCAACCACTGTGGAAAACAGTTTGGTGGTTCCTCAAAAAATGAAACATAGAATTACCACATGAACCAGCAATTCCACTCATAGGATATAGACCCCAAAGAACTGAAAACAGATGCTCAAGAACATACCTGTGCATATATGTTCATAGCAGCACTGTTTACAATAGTGGAAAGGCGAAAACAATCCAACTGTCCATCGGTGTATGACCAGTTAAACAAATTGTGGTATATCCATATAATGGAATATTATTCAGTCATAAAAAAGAATGAAGTGCTGATACATAATATAACGTGAATGTACCTCAAAAACATTTTGCTGAAAGAAGCTAGACACAAAAGGTCACATATATGATTTCATTTATATGAAATATCCAAAATAGGTAAATCCATAGAGTCAGAAAGCAGATTGGTGGTTGCCAGGGGCTGGAAGAAGAGAGAATGTGGAGTAACTGCTCAATGGGAATGGGGTTTTCTTCTAAGATAACCAAAATGTTGTGGAAGATGGAGATGATGTATGTATGACATTGTGAGTATACTAAATGCCACTGCATTGTTCACTTTGAAATGGTCAATTTTATGTTATACGAATTTCACCTCAATCTAAAAAAATAGAGTATAAAATGCACAGGAACTTAAGAGGTATCTCAACTTTATATGGATTTTTCTGATAAAAGGAAAAGTAATAAAAAGCATTAAATTATTTATTTAATTATTGGTACTAATTAAAGCAAAAACAATTTAGAAGAGGAAACCATATGTTCATTAATGTAAAAATACATATATGGATACTGGACTATAATAAAGCATAAGTTCTGGAAGTGCAATATAGTCTCCTAAAAAAAATTTGAGTCTAAAATGTTGGGAAGTTAACAGAGACTTTGCCTCTCATCAGTTACATAGCTTGCAGGTTGTTTTTGTTAAAAAAAAAAAAAAAAGAAAGAAAGAAAAAGAAACTGCAGCTTATGTGTTTGCTGTGATGTTTTGTATTGCTGTATTCTGCTGCTGAGGGGTATCTGTGATTTGATATTGTGGGCTTTGGTCTAACATGTATACCAAAGCACCAGATTTTCTTTTTTCACTTATTTATTTAACAAGAATTTTTATACTGTTTACTAATTTGCCAGAAATCGTTCTAAATGCTTTATAAATATTAAGTTGTTCAATTTTCATACCCACCCTCTGATGTGGGTTCTATTATTATCCCCATTTTACTGATAGAAAACCTGAGGCACAGTTTGGTGAGACAAATGGCCCGAGTTCACACAGCCAATAATTAAGTGAGCCAGGACTCAAGCCCAGGGTCGATACTATTCATATTCTTAATCACAGTGCTGTGCTGCCTCTATGAAAAAAAAAAAGGGGTACATTTTAGAAACATTTTTGTAAGGAAGAGGGATGGAGAGGAGAAATGCACCCCAGATAGTGATAAATACAGTATTCACACACAGTCATTCCACAGTGGAATTATTTTCATTTTAGACAGAGTTTCTAGACTGGAAGAGGGAATGAATTCAATATAAATTGTGCATGTGGACAAGGCATTCGGCAAGATCTCTCATGATTTATTTTAGAAAATGTGTAATAATGTGACCTGGTTTCTAGATCAATTAGGTGAATTCATATCCAGTTGAATGACCATACCCAAAGAATGGTACTTACTGAATTTCCTTTCGACCTGTTAGGAGGCCTTTTGAGGCAGGTCATATGGCTTCATACTGCCTCTTGTCCTATTTAAACTTTTTAGTGATGTTTTTGATAAAAGATATCATTAGAAAATTAATTCCATTTGATAAAGATATGTAACTCGTTTTTATAGGATGAAGATGAGACAGGTTAGTTAACGTGCTAAAGGCTAGAATGGAGAAAATTAATCTAACAAGATGGAATTTTACAGACATGAGAAGTCCTTTACTCAGGTCTAGAAAAGCAAAAAAAAAAAACTTTCCAGAATCTGGGTGGGGAAGAGATGGCTTAACAACATCACATAGACAAAAAAAGACGCAGGGGTTTCCGTTGGCTGGAAGCTAAATATGAGTCAACAGCAAGTTGTGGCTGCTTAACAAAACAAAACAAAAGCAAAACAAAACTCTAAAGAAACCTTAGCCTGGAAAAACAGAGTTGTAGTATCTAAGCCAAAGTGAAGGAACCCTTTTGCTTCTCCTTCACTACTCAGCCCATATCTGGGGAGCTGAGTACTGGTCCAGGTACTGCATCATAGAGGGACAGCATCAAACCAGAGGGGTCCAGAAGGATGGGATGGGAAGGTACAAGGCTGAAACCATTTCATGCTCAATGTTTGCAGGAACTTAATGTCAGGGACTTAATATCTTCAATTATCTGGGCATGCTAGGGTGGAAGGCAGCGTTGAAAGGGAGAGTTTGTAAGAGATAAATTACTTATTCTGTGCCACTCCCTTCTATAGAAAAACAGCAGACAGGGAACTTAATATTGAGTGTCTACCCTGTGCCAGGAAGTAATAACCGCTTCAAATGTGTTGTTATATTACGTCCCCGCACCAACTCTGAGATAGTTGTTGATGTGTTTCTAATAACTTAGCAATATTCTAATAACTTTCTTCTTTTTGAAGATCGAGTGAGGGAAAAGCATATGCTTGTAAATGTAAACACAGTGTCTGATGTTAACTGTAAACTCCAAGTATTCAACTTGAAGGTTAATGATTAATTTCACAGACAAGGCCCCTTTGCTCCCAGGATCCCACACCGTGGTGGACCCTGTACTCAGACCAAGATCAGACCAGGGAAGGACAGTGGGCGGACTCCAAAGAGAATGCCAAATCCAAGAGTGGTGCCTGATTAACAGGCACCTGCCTCCTTCTCGCTCATCTCTTGCTGGCTGGTAGCCTGAGAACTTTAGAGCTCTCCTTGTCGCCACGTCACTCCCATTCCAGTAGTTTGTTATAACTACTTCTAGTTGCTGCCCTGGTTCAGCAAGTCCCTGCCGGCTGGTTCTCTATTTTGAGGTTTAGTTTCTAACCAAGAACTTGATCATATTCAAGAAATTACTTGAAAAATACTAAGGAGAGTATTTGAATTTTAGTCAACCACTCATTGCCTCCATAGGAAATATAAATCCTGCTCCCTTGTGTCCAGGACAAATATCTTTTTCAGACTATTTTCCATTACATTTCTATGTGGCTTCTTTGTTTCATCTGAATTAAATATCTCTGGTATCACTGTCATGCCTTTTCCTGTTGTTCCCTCTACTTGGAAAGACTTCTTTATCTTTCAGAATTGTACTCAGCATTTCAAATTCCTTGAAATATTGTCTCCTTCATGAAACCTTCTCTCACCAACCCCCATACCATGAATGAGTTTTTTTCTTTATTGAGCTCCAGGCACATGGCTAAGACTTTCGTATGGCACTTATGTTACTATTTCTCAGTCTCCACGGCCAGTTCACATATTATGGTATGTAGGTTTAACATATTTAATCCCCCTGGGTTTATAAAAACAAATTACCTAGTGATTTCACATTGCATAATGGCTCATTGTAACCCATTTTCTAAATGCAAAATAAAAGAAAGAAATAGAAGGTGGCAACACCATTTCGCCCTTCAGCAATTGTGCAACTGGTTTTTTTGAAGCATCTGTAATTGGTAATGCACAATGAGGGAACGGCTCCATTTTATTCTACCTTTACCTTCAAAAACTGTTGGCTCTCCTGTCCCTTAAAGATATCGTGGACAGATCCAATGACTCTCTTCATTCTTGTGTATTAAAACAGTCTGATTTTTCAGGTATCAAAATGTAAAACTAGCTTTTAGTCTTAATAAAAACTTCAAATTGTCATCCAATTCAGTGTTTCCTTTCCCTCGACTCAGAACTGATTTTTGGTTTGAGGATTTACCAGCGGGAAGAAGATGTATGGTCTATTCTTTCACTCTCCTTTCTCGTTGCTTTCTCTTCCCCCAGCTTGTCCTGGCAAGGACACCTGAAGCCAGTCCTAATAAACTGCTGGAATATCTCCTTAAAGCTTGGGAAAAATGATGCCTACAGCAAATGAAGTGGAGATGTTGCAAATTCCTTGGCAGAGGAATCGGCGAAAGGCTTAGAAAGGTAGGCATATCAGAACTGACTATGCAATGCCAGAGAATTACCAGATGACTGTGTTTCTCAGGAGACCCAGAGGACACTCTCTTCACTAAAGCAAGAAAGGATGCTTCCCGAGGGAGACACCAGCATCCTGTCAAACTTAGTGTTGTCTGTCATCTGTAGGCCAGGGCTGACAATAGGAAATACTGATGGAAACTGGGCTCCCTGGTGTCAGTGGCTATGAAAGGATTCTGGAATAGCAGAAACAAATTGACAGCATATAACTGTCATGAAGGTAGGATTGATGGTATTAATAGGCTCCATTAATTGCCACAAATGATGATTCTTCCAAATGGATAACAAGGTGAGAGTGACAACTAGGGGACCTTGACCCTCAGAAACATGTAGCAAAGACTGATAAAACATGGGATCCTAGGAGCAAGATATATGGGCAGGCGATGAGGGTATTGATTGATTTATATGCCCCAAAAAGATCTTGAATGTGTAAGTACCACAAAGGAAAATCATGGTCTCTTGTCTAGTTTCAAGAATTGAGGTGGTTTTGGGGTTCAGAATCCATTGATTGAAGGGCCATGTCCCCTTGAGGAAACGCCAAAGCACCCCTGAAACACCATAGCAAATAGTTATAGTAGCTATTAACACAATTCTTCCTCAAAGGGTCCTACAGACATTTACCAGATTAACTATACACTGAGGGAAGTGAATTTCCAAGTATTTTGAGGGTTGTGGATAAGCTGACATGGATACCAAGTGACCCAAAAAAGCGTCAGCCTCTTTATTAGAGTAGGGATTTTTAGAGGCCAAGTGATAGGTGGAGTCCTAGCCCAAGTGAGAGGGCTGGGAAATACTTAGAAACTGGAAGAACCCTCACATTAGTTCTCTGAGGAGTAATTAATTATGTTTATAAAGGCTAAGTGATTGTAAACACCTGAAAGTTCACCCTGAACCCCATCCCTGAGCAAAGAACGTAAGTTGAAGATCTGATCCTCTGTGGTGATTTGTGTCACTCTCAGCCACTGAAAGGAGGCAGGAGTGATGCTTGACATGATAATCCATTCAATTCACCTGTTTGATCCTTACTTAAATTAGATAGATCATGTCTACGGCCATGCTACCCTGAACAAGCCCAATCCCATCTGATCTCGGAAGCTAAGCAGGGTCGGGCCTGGTTAGTACTTGGATGGGAGACCACCTAGGAAGACAGGTACTGTAGGCATAAAAAATAAAAAATAAGGGATCGTAAGCTGACAAGTCCTTGCAATCTGTGAGGTCAACCAACGGTTGCCTTGCCTAAAAAAAAAAATTAGGTAGATCATGGATGATGACGATGGACCTTGATTGTCTGAACATTCTGGTCACTGGTCACAATACTGATGACGCCATGCCAGTTGGACCTGATAACAGAAAGTGGCTAGAGCTTTGATGCTTAGCTACAAGATGTACACCGAGATGTACACCTCAGGTGATAGGAAATAAACTCTACAAAGATTCAGGGACCTTACACATCTGTGGAATTTTCAGAAGTATAACGATCTAGACAGGAGTTGGCAAACTGTGGCCTGTGGGCCAAATCTGGTCCACTGCCTTTTTTTGATGGTCCAAAAGTTAAGAATGTTTCTGCATTTTTAAACAATTGAAAAAAATCAAAAGAAGAATAATATCTTGTAACATGTGAATAATATTTGAAATTAAAGGTTATGTCTATCTACAAATAGTTTTATTTAACACAGCCACACTCTTTTATTTATGTATTAGCTATGGCTATATTCGAGTTTCAATAGCAGTTTTGAAAAGTTGCAACAGAGACCGTATGCAGAACTCTCATCACTTTATACTGCTGCTCAGTAAGTCATAAACCATTCAAAATAGCATTTCAAATGCCAAGCACAGTTTTCTACCATGACATTTTGTGACATTTTGTTCTATTTTATTTTACCTCTGTTAGTTTATTTTATATTACCAATGCATATCCTTTGTGTCAAAGCAAGAAAAGTGGACTTCAAATGTTGTACTTTTTAAGTCGCTGTAGAGCGTGGTTTATTTTGTTGTTAAATTATATGTTATGCAATGACACTATAACTGTGCCAAAATAATACAATATATGTTAACATTGCCAGATTAAGCACTCATCACAATATTTCAAACTCACAGGAAAGCAACAGTTAAAAAAAAATTAGGAAACTTAAAATGGAATTTCTTATTAAAGCGGAATATTTCTTCACAAGAATTAAAATGTAAATGAAGCTACAACCAAAGTAAGTTTCCAAGTGGCTCATTTGTTAGCAAGCAAGAAAAGCCATTTAGCAGTTCTAAGTTAATTAAATTGTGTTTGACTACAGAACCTGAAGAAATGTGTTTACCCTATCGGTAAAAACAGTTGGTAGAAGAGTTGGGAACCTTGGTAGCAACATCGACAGTTAGTTAAAACAAAAACAAAAACAAGGCTAATGGTTCTGAGTATTTTTTTTTCTTGTACCTTAACAAGTTGACAGATGCTACTGACACTGTTCAGTTGTTGTTTACTTGAGGTGTCAATGCCAAGTTTAAAGTGACCAGAGAATTGGATTTTATGAAGTCTCTGTAGAACAACTGTGAGAATATTTTCAGACAATTTGAGAAATTTTCTAATTCAGTACAATCTGAAGTGGAATCTGCTAAGATGTATTTAAACTCTTGGAGGTAAAAATTTGTGTGGAGCAGAAAAGGCCTAGCTGGACAAATTTGCAAAGTTTGTGTGAAAAGTAAGAGGTTAGAGCCTGTCATTCATCATATGATTCATCAGCAGATACTCTGCAGAAAATACAGTCACGTGTCACTTAATGATGGAGATATGTTCTGAGAAATGTGTCATTAGGCAATTTCGTCATTGTGTGTACATCACAGAGTGCACTTACACACACCTAGATGGTATAGCCTATTACACACCTAGGCCATATGGTATAGATTATTGCTCCTAGGCTATAAGCCTATATAGCATGTTACTATACTGAATACTGTAGGCAATGGTGTTAAGTATTTGTGTATATAAACATATCTAAACATAAATAGGTATGGAAAAATATGACATAAAAGATAAAAAAATGGTACATCTGTATAGGGCACTTACCATGAATGGACCTTGCAGGACTGGAAGTTACTCTGGGTGAGTCAGTGAGTGGTGAGTGGATGTGAAGGCCTAGGATATTACTGTGCTGTAGACTTTATACACGCTGTACACTTAGGCTACACTAAATTTATAAAACAACACAAGATTAAATCAAGTACAAGAGAAAATGATGCAACCAAGAGACATGGTAAGCATGGTGTACTGTTTTACAGCAAACTTTTCTATGTAAGTAGAAAACGTCCACTCTAAAGTAATGATTTAAAATGTAGTATAGTAAATATGCAAGCCAGTAACATAGTCATTTATGATCACGATCAAGTATTATGTACTGTACACAATCGTGTGTGCTATACTTTTACACAACTGGCAGTACACTAGGTTTTTTCCAGCTCCACTATAACCCTATGGGACCACCATCACATGTGCGGTTCGTAGTAGACCAAACGTTATATTGCACATGGCCGTATTTGAATCTGTCGTTATGTTGTTGAATCAATAACAAATAACAAGCATATTCACTTTTGTGGATTTAAGCGTCTTCAGTTCTATGAATTTCTTTCAGCAGTAGTTGCTGAATATCCTGAGTTGCCCTACTAAACAGTGGCTTGATGATTTAGTAATGGTAAAGTTTAATTATAATTTTTTTCTTTTTTTAGCTCAAGGCTGAAACTGAAATTTTTCTGTACCAGAAGAACTACCCTCAACCACTATTATTTAACACTGAATGACTGGATTTTTTTTTCCTAATTTTTAGGTGTGGTATAGTATTAAGAATTCTTTTTCTTTAGAGATATATACCGATATATTTACAGATGAAAGAATACAGTGTTTGGGATTTGCTTCAAATAATCAGGAAAAGGAGTGGAAAGTAAAGGGGTGTAGATGAAGTAATATTGGCCATAAAAAAGATAACAAAAGCTGAGTGATCCATACATTACACTCAATACAGTATTTCTTATCATTTTTATATGCTCAAAATTTACTATAATAAGAAGTTAGAAAAAATAAACAATATCCATTATCATAGCTGACAAAAGAAGTCACCTGATTGATAGATTGGCCTGCAAAGATGACTTAACAGTCTCAAGAGGCAACCAGAGTAGCCATCGAAGTACTCAAAGCAGCAATCAGTCCTTCAAGCAGCTGGGAGGCAGGGGTGGGGACCACTGCAGACTTTGGCTCTAGTGCTAATGAGCCACATGAGAGTAAATCAGAAGGTCAGCAGAAATGAGTTAAGCAGATGATTTGGGGTGAGCTCTCAGTTGGCAGAAAAGTAGAATCCACTGAGTAAGGAATGAAAAAATAATCTCTAGAAATCCTCTACCTTTGGGGAGAGGAGAAGAGAACCCCTCTTTGTTGGCCAAAGACCTCGCTGACTCAGAACACTGTAATCAAGAACCAAGTTACCCAGGAAACAGATATGCAGGAATCCTAAATGTTCTGGGGGAGGCATGGGAAAGTAGAGAAATTAACTTACAAAAACTTGTACCCATGGGGGAAGAGGTGATGGAGTTTGGAGGGTACAGAAACTTGCGTGGGATCAAAGGAAGTCAAGCTGCCTAAAAGCAAGGGCTTGTTTTGTTTCATGAGCCACACATTCCTTTAAGAATCTAATTTTCTTTAATGAGAGAAAATAAACAGGTATTCACAAACATCAAATTTTGCATTTGATTTCAAGGAATCCCCAAAGCCTGAGATCCATGAACCCCAGATTCAGAACTCCTAGATGAAAATCTTGCTTACTGAAAGTTCACAGTGGAGAATATAAATGGCAAGGAAGGAAAGAAGGGCATTGCTGAGTGTGATACGCTCAATGCAGGCAACAAGCACATAGCACCAGCTGAACGGTCTTCCTGCCCTCAGAGGATGTACATGAAACTGTCAAGTACCAGATATGGGGAGATTTGCCCAGTGGAGAGGTGTTGGGGCAGTTAAAAGTTGAAAATAGCTTTTTCTAAAAGCTTAGTATTTGAAACTATATCTCATGTAAAACTATAGGTCAGCCAGTTCACAGCTGTCATCTCCACTCCATTTCCTACAGTCGCAGTCACCGTTAGTGATTTTTCAACATCAAATTCGACCAAAATTTTATAAACAATGTGTCAGAAAGCATGGGAGATAAAAATATGATTGAAACATGCGCCGTCATGCAGAGACGCTCCTCTCTGAGGGGGAATGTGGATGGCCATTACAACAACCAGGCCCTGAATTCTTTGATCTTCAACTTTCATGTCTTCAAGACCTTTGAAGCTGCACACAACCACAGCCACTCCTCTGGTGCTGTCCTCACTTGTACTCCTCCATCATCATTTCTTTCTTTATTTTTTTAACCCCCATGAACTCCAGGCCCAGCGAATGCTCATATCTAAGTATTCAGCTCTGTCTTGGTTTCATTTGCCTCCTTCCTAGCCTAGATACCAGGGACATGTGAAGTGATCAAGGACCACTAGGTGGCAGCAGAGTATCGACTTAATTGTCCACCACTTGGACACAAAGTCAGGTATGGTACTATTTACAAGGAGAGCCTCAAGTTTGAAGAGGGCAGGCAGTAGTGGAATTAAACAAAGGGTAGAGAATCTAGGGAGACGAGTTAGCCGGGGACAAGATCTTGAGCCTCATGTAGACTAGACCTAAGCAATGGGGGAGAGAACAGAATGCTCCCATACTCGCTGAGACCATTTCGAGCCCATACGTGAGTGGCGTTCCTGCTTCGAAACAGTCCCTGCACTACTGCTCTGAAGCATTCTCTCTTTCAGGGTTAGTTGGTTAATGCCAACAAGCCTCCTGAAATTCCGTGCTCTTAACTACCTTGCTAATCCCCAGGGCCAGATAAAGTCAATTCTTTTGTCCCTCTTCTGGGCAGCTAGGTGCTCCTGCATAAAGTTGCAGTCTACACACTGCCTCAACTCTAAAACCATAATATATAACCTCGGTGGTGAGCTCAAGGCTGCTCAACTTTCCTCTCTTCATCCTTAGTTAATTCCTTGGGGGTATTGCTCATAGACGCAGTTCTGAGCCTTCTCTACTTCCTGAAACCCCTTACTGCACTTCAGCTTCCCATCTAGAGCAGGTGACCTCGCATCCATCCTTCTTTATCTGGAGGACTGGGACCATCCATCTAGTCCTCCCCTGCAGCTCCTGTAGACAGAGCATAGGACCCACAGAGTCCTCCATGGTATGTTGCTAGAGTTGGATGGGAAAGACAGCAGAATTACTTCAATGGAAAGTAATAAAAACAGATATGCTATGTCTCACCTTACTCCTCTGAAAGATATGTTACCCTCTTAGCTTGGACAGCCATAACAAAATATGACAGCCTGGGTAGCTTAAACAACAGGCCTTTAGTTCTCACAACTCTGGAGGCTGGAAGTCCAGGACCAAGCGTCATCCTTCTGGCTTGCAGACAGACACCTTCTCAATATATCTTTACATGGCCTTTCCTGAGGCGTGCATACAAAGAGAGAAAGAGATTGCTCTTCCTCTTCTTATAAGGCCACTAATCTCATCATGAGGGCCTCACTCTCATGACCTAATCGAATCCCCATGGTCTCATCTCCAATTGAGGTCTAGGGTCTCAGCGTATGAATTAGGGGAGGTGGGGTACACAAGCATTTAGTCCAGAACAGTGACAAATTTTGATAACTGGAGTGTTTCTTAACTCATAGGAAGAAGCCTGTGGTTGTGTGCAACATTTACACATCTCACCTGCAAAGACAATGCTTTCAAATTTCTCACTAAAAATTAATAAAATAGCTTCAAGTATATTTTATTCTGTCAAATTTTTAAAGAGCTTGTTCTAGTCGATGGTCCTTGATTCATTTATTCAGTCATTTGGCTAATAAATATTGACTAGAGCCAAGACTCCTAACCATAACACCTATTGTCCAATACAGGTGTGATGATGGTGCACTTTTGTGCCAATAAAGAATATCAAAGAAGAATCATTTATCCAGAATTTGTCAGAATCTTCCTCCAGCACTGTGGAAAGAGAATCCACTCCCCTCATTGGCTGACAAGCGTATGTCAGCCTGCTCAGCCATGAGCTCATCTGGAACAGTGAGTACCTCAGGCTTAACATTTTTATTATATTCACTCCTCATATTCAAGGAGTTTTCAAAAGCTTTCTATCTCACGAAGAGATGGCATATAACCAGATTATATATAT
>NW_006434839.1:5882752-5896086 GCF_000325575.1 Pteropus alecto
TAAACTGGAATTCTACCACGTTCATTAGTTTCTTATGAGCTAGATTATTATGGATCATACCCCCAGACCAGTCCTGAGCGAACTAACAAAAATAAATTTCTAAGTTCGCAACACCGTAGACTGGACGTTGGCCTCAGAATGACCTCGCCCATGTATAAAGTTAAAAACATAGTCATCGTAAATTCTATTAGTTTAATATAATTTATGGAATGATCCACTATTAATATTAAATGGGATACATTAAATTATTAATAAATTATTAAAAATAAATTTAATTTAAACTCTATTGATTAATTGGCGATCTTTACCCAAAACAATTGTGTGTAATATAGGACTATAACAGCTGTATCAAATATTTGGAGGGCTTTCACCAGGAATAGATTTAAGATCTGTTCTGTGTGGTCACAGCATACAGAATTGAGATCTACAGGTGAAAGATATAGGAAGGCACAATTTAAGCTTAGCATAAATAAGAGTGCTCTAAACAAGATTTTTCTAAATATTAGTTGGAAGAAGTGAGTTCCGGTTACTAGAAGTGGTTGGGCAGTAGCCAGCCTGTGATACTGAAGATTCAAAGAGCCTCAGTGCCTCCAAGACCCCACCAACCTTGACAGTCTATGATTTCCAGACTGGCTGGTAGAGGCTGAACCTTTCAAGTCAGAGCTATCATGCCACAGCCTGAAGTACCCAGGTTACATCAGGGCCGTCTCAGCTACCAGACCTGGCTGACCCCCTACATAGGAATGGCATGGTTCCAGGAAGACAGGACTGCCTGTGTAGCAGAGCTTGTAAGACCTACAGCTGTGAGTGTGCTGCTTTTCATCCAGTAGAGTTGCAAAAGATGGTGTCGCAAGGCTGATAATTATGGTGATGCAAGTGTTTAAGCTCCTCGTCTGGGCACTGGGCTCCCAGCTTAGAGGTAGAACTGAGTTAAGATCCAAAGCATTAGAAGACAATTACAACAGGAATTTCTGCTTTAGAATATTACTTATTTGTTTAGAAAGAAATCAAGCCAAAATGAAAGACAGGAGTTGCATCCTTCAAGTGCTGGAAGCAGAGGGAAAAAAAAGGAGTAGAGAGATTTATTTTTCTGAGATCTTTTTTTTCTTCTCAGGCAGAAATTAAGGAAATGGATTCAGGAGTTCTAGGGCTATTAGGACTAGCTCCAAATTGTTGCCAGGACGTGGAGTGAGTGGCCTGCATAACCTGAGAAGCAGGCAAAAGAAAGGGAACCTTATTTTGGTAGATATGGAAATATGCATACTTTAGGGAGAGTTGTGGTTTCTAACTCAATTTACTAACTTGTTTATGTTCTGGACTTTTAAGAAAATACTTGGGTCTACAGCCATGCCACCCTGAACAAGCCTGATCCTGTCTGATCTCGGAAGCTAAGCAGGGTTGGGCCTGGTTAGTACTTGGATGGGAGACTTCCTAGGAAGACCAGGTGCTGTAGGCATAAAAAATAAAAAATAAGGGATTGTAAGCTGACAAGGTCCTTGCAATTTGTGACGTCAACCAAGGGTTGCCTTGCCTAAAAAAAAAGAAATTAGAGAGAGAAAAGGAAGGAAGGAAGGGAGGGAGGGAAAGAAAAGGAAAGAAAACACTTGGTATTTGATTTCTTCTGAAGCATACGTACGGGTGCATTGTGTTATTACAGTAACTAACACCAGGAAAAGAGGTAGTTAGGAGAAGGAATGAGCTGGGGCTTGTGGATGTTTTTGAGTTTCAGAAGTCTGCCCCTTCTGAGATGCCACAACCCCTTTGCCTTGGTGGGAGAGTGACAACAATGTGCCTTGTGCCGACGGAAGGCCGGAGCACCAAACCCAAAGACAGGCTGAGGAAAACACACGTGGAAAGCCATGGTGTGTGGCGAACTCGGCCAACCACCTCACAATTGATCAGAGTGTGTCCGGATGTGGCGTGCACCGTGCAGAGAGTCAACACGTGCCGAAGGCAACAGGGCTGCTCAGAAAGCAAAATGTCGCCACCTCTTTCCAGTGACGTCCAGAGACTGGCGTCTGTAATGTTACCGAGACAAGAATAAAATGTTTAAAAAGTAACAGTGATGTTTTTGGTTTTTGTTTTTGTTTTTGTTTTTCTTACAGAAACAAAACCGTAGTCCCTATGTATTTATTGAGTGCTGAATTCTAGGAGAAATATGTAAAAATAATCAGTAAATATTAATTGCTTTTAAAATTAAAAAGAAAACATTATAAATCCTGCTTATTCCTCTATAAAAGAAGGCTACTGTCTTTCTGTAACCACAAGGAGTGGCCTGGAACCTTGACAAAGCTCTTGGCATTTCTGTATACTTTTAAAAATGTTACTTACCTTTTTGACACACTTGTACACATGACTATTCTCATGTCCCTCTGAGCCTCGGCTTTCCATTTTGATGTATAAGTTTGTCTGACAACTACTCAGACCAGTTTTATAACTTAACACAGATTTAATTGTATTTCTTCCCAGTCAGCAATTTTTCCATTTTTACAAAGCGATATCCTAAAGAGTGTAGACTCTTTCATTCTGTTTTCATTTATTTTTTTAATATTAAAAATAAAACGAAATGAATTTTAAAAAAGAATGTGTGAAATTTTCCCCCGAAATCATTTCTTTTAGATTCTGTTGGGAATCTAGCTTGCCTTTCTTGTTTTCTTGATTAGCTAATTAATTTTTTTTCATTTTGTAATAATTTAAGAAACAATTGTAGAAATAGTACAGAGTGTTTTTTCTGAGTAGTTTGAGAGTAATTTGCTGACACGATACCCCATCACTCTTGAATACTTAGTAATTCTTAAAACAAAGACTTATACCTATAATTACATTACAACCATTAGAATGAGGAAATTCACTATAATATATTAATATCATCGAATTTCAGACCCCATTCAAGTTTTATTGGTTGTCCCAATGTATCTTTTATAGCAAAAGGATCCAGCCGAAATCACACATTACATTTATTTATTAGGTCTTTCTGTATTCATCTGGAATCTGTATTCCAGTCTTTCTCTGACTTTCATGACTTTGTTTTAAATGTTACAGACCACTCACTTTGTCAAATGTCTTTCATGATGGGACCGTCTGATTGTGGTTATATTCAAGTTATGCATCTTTAGCAGGAATATCACAGATGCGATACCGGGTTCTTCTCATTGCATCCTATGAGGTGGTACATCATTTTAATTTGTCATATTACTGTTAATGTTAAATTGATCACTTGATTAAGGAGGAGTGGTAGACAGAATTTTAGGATGTTGCTGTGACCTTGGCCCATGGTGTCACTCCCATGTGGAGAAGACCTGTGGCAAAGAACTGTGAATGGCCTCCAGGATGAGGGGTCTTTCCCTGGTCTCTGGCTGACAGTCAGCAAGAAAATGGGGACCTTAGTCCTTGAGCTGCAAAGAAGTGAATTCTGCCAACAATATGAACGAGTTTGGAAGGTAGATTCTTCCCCAGAGCCTCCGGATTAGAGCCCAGCCTGGCCAACACCTTGATTGCAGTCTTGGGAGATCCCAAAGAGAGAACCCAGTTGAACCCTGGAATTCTGACTTACAGAACTATGAGATCATAGGCATGTGTTGTTTCAGGCCATTAAGTTTGTAGTAATTTGTTACACGGCAACAGAATACTTGTACAGAGGTACCTGCCAGGTACTCCACTGTAAAGTAACTCTTTTCCCTTAGTAATTGTCTTAGTCAGCTCAGGCTGCTGTAACAAATTACCATGAACTGGGTGGCTTAAACAACAAATATTTATTTCTCACAGTTCTGGAGGCTGGGAAGTCCAAAATCAAGGTGTCAGCAGATCTGATGTCTGGTGAGGGCCCACTTCCCAGTTTGCAGACGGCCGTCTTCATGTTGTATCCTGATATGGTGGAGAGTAGGGGGTGGGGGGTGAGGGGAAAGAGAAAGAGAGAGAGAAAGAAAGAAAGAGAATACGCAATCTCCTGTGTATTCTCATGAGGACACTAATCTCGTTCATGAGGGCTCCACCCTCATGGCCCAATTACTTCCCAAAGGTCCTGCCTCCAAACCATCGCATTGAATGTTAAGATTTCAACAAATGAACTGGGGTGGGGGGAAGACAAACATTCAGTCCATACCAGTCAGTAATTGATAAGCATTTTGTGAACAGGTACTTTGAGGCAAGGCAAATATCCTATTCCCCATCAAATGTTTACCTACTCACTCGTATAAGGACCCATCGATGTTATTGGATGGACTGTTTATCAATATGATTGCCAAAATCACGATTTTCTAATTCCATCACTTCTTCTATATTCATTAGTTGACAAAACACTGTGACAAAAAGTTTTCTATCTTCTTTATTCATTTTGGTGTAGTCTCATGGATCCCTCTTTTATTCACTGGGTCATAATCCATTAGTGCCACTATTTTATGCGCTAATTGAGCTCGCCTCCATGTCTTTCGGTGGGTCCCCGAATTCACTGATTTAACAAATTCACTGAGCACTCCCATACTTTCTGGGGGAAAAATCTGTTCCCTGTGTCAACCCTGGAATTAGCTATTTCTCCAAGTAACCCTAGTTTCTTTTCATAGAAAATAGTTCATATATACCTACAGTTACACAAATCTTTATACATCTATTTCTATACCAATCTATTTATATGGAAAACCACGAGCTCACACTAATTCTAATCCAATTCCACAGGGTTCATTCTAGTTTTGTATCGTTTCATAGTCGTAATCTCTTACAGTAAGCATGAATTTTACTATTCATCTTTACATTGTGCAGTATTCAAATTTAAATGCAAATAGAGTATTTAACTCACACGCAGAACCATAAACATCACCCGATTCATATTTTGGAGATCATACATACAGCTGTATATTATCCTTACCAAAACAGTGGAAACACTGTACAAAACTTTATTTCACGTCTTAATATGCACACAATCTTCATTTGGTTTACTAATGAGTAAAGATGCACCAAAAGGAAAGAAACTGTGGTTTGCCCTCTTTTTTCTTTTCTTCTATGTCATTTTCAGTATAAGTGACCGCCCAACAAACAGAAGTAACGAGAGTAAGGGTTCCTCTGATTAGGTCAGGAGGACCTGAACGGTCTTCCTATCTTAAGGTCAGCTGATCGACCTTAATTGCGTCTGTAAAATTCCTATACCATACGATATAACATAATTATGTGAATGTTATTATAGTCAAAGATTCTGCCTGTACTCCAGGGAAGAAGATTATACAGGAGTTAGGGGCCGTGAAGGCTATTTTAGAATTTGGCCTATTGCATCTCCCTTGAGAGAGAGAATGGCTGGAGACTTGAGGAAGCTATGAAGTTTGTTTTCACAGCACCCACTGGGCCTGGCTCTGAAGAGGAAAATGGATAAATGGATAAAGACCCAGTAAATCCTCCAGTCAAATCAGACAATTTGGTTCTTCCTTAGCGGGCAGCAAGCCTCAGATGTGGGACTGAACTACCCGAGGCACAATTTCCTCATCCGAGTACAGAGGGCAATGCTAAGTCATGGTGCTGGGGAAGCTGCCAACACTTGCAAACACAGCCGAAAATGCGTCGCCTTGGATAAAGATAACACAGAGTGCATGCAGAGACCCAAGAGAATGAGTAAATACAGCAACAAACAGGCTATTGAGAAAAGCGGGGTCTAAATATGATTCAGATGAAATCGAGATGCTACTTGGGTAACAAATGAATACACAAAGCAAGTTCTGTTCAAATATTAGACATTCAACGAGGGGCATGATAATGTGTCAGGTACTGTAGTGGATTGAACAGTGTCCCCGAAAAGTCCATGTGTTCCCAGAACCTCAGAATGTGGCTTTATTTGAACTAGCTCTTTGCAAGTATTAGTGAAGATGAGGGCATACTGGATTAGAATGGGTCAATAGATCCAATAAATGGTGTCCTTGTAAGAAGGTTATGTGAAGGCGGGGGCAGGGATTGGGGTGAAGCTACAAGCCGAGGAAGCCCAAGGATTGCTGGCAGTCACCGGAAGCTAGGAAGACAGGGAAGGATTCTTTCCTAGAGTCATGAGAGAGTGTAGCCCTGCCAACACCTTGATTGTTGAACTTCTAGCCTCCCTCCAGAACTGTGAAACAATGTTTCTGGTATTTTAAGTCACCAAATTTGTGACAATTTGTTATAGCAGACTTAGGAAAATTAATGCAAACACTAAGAAAGAAATAAAAACTGGGATAGTAAGAATATTGCTGTTCGTAGGAAAACAGCAAAGGTTATGAATTCAGCTTATTAATAAATATGAGAGCCATTATCTTTCTTTAATTTCCAGGATCCTTCAAAGGTCGAGGCGGTGAGGTGCAGTTTTTCCAATTTTAATAGCTCAAAGCACCTGGGAGACTGACATATAGGCTGTCTTTGACTTTGCTTCTCACCTGAGCTTTTAGCATCTCTTGGCTCATGGAGAGTGGTACTGTGGCCATTCTCCTCCACTCATGCTTCTCTGGCCCTTGAAAGCTATGTTCTGGTAGAAAGCAAATCCTAGAATTATGGCCTATCACCAAGCCCTGTTCAAATCATACTTAGGAAGGAATCGATAATGAGGAGGATGCAGCTGTTTCTAGTGTGGACTAGAATAAAAGCAAGAATAACTAGGAAGTTTTTTTTGTTTGTTTTGTTTTTTTTTTAAAAAATACAGCATTTTCCCATATCAGCCTATGTATTTACCTCTGGTTAAATTCAAGTGAAACAAAAAAAGTCATGTAATTCATTAATAGGAACTTAATTATTTTATCCTATAACCTAAGCTCTTTAATCAAGGAAATCATAATTACAATTACATAAAGGAAAAAAAAATTTTTAAGTATGTTAAAAGCACACAAAAACAATCCCATAGATTACTTATGAAAGTATAAATAAATAGGAAAAATATTAAAGAGCCTATCAATCAAGGTCCAGCCAGAGAACAGAAACCACTCTAAGATTTGTGAGCACTGGATGTATAATTCAAAGAACTGGTTACACTGGTGGAAGAGCTGGAATGGCAAACCGAAGAAGAGGTGAGGCCACTCTGGTCAGCAGCCGCAGGTAGAGACCACCAGTCCTAGGGCTGGAGGGCACGGGAGGAAGTCACAGGGGATGACTTCCTCATCTCAGAAGTCATGTCATCTGGGGGAGATAGAATCCAGGTGGAGCGTGCCTGGCAAGACCTGGGACCAGAAAGGAAATGTGACTTCTTTTGGAGATGACATTCAAGGTAGAAAGCGAGGGAGAAACACCTGGCTTCTCCCTTCCTCCTGTCCTCCAAGTCACCTAATAGCAACTCCCACTGACCATCTGCCAAGCTATCTGGCTAAGAAGCCTGGGAAATGTAGTTTGTAGATCCTCCGCCATGCAGAACAGGGGACTTAAGGGCAGGAAGCAGGGAGACAAATGACCAGCAGAGGAAGGAATTGGCGCCTCAGCAGCCTGAGGATGGGTGTCACCTGTAGGAAGTAAATCAGAATATGGATGGGGAGGGATGCAGAGCGGTCCTCCACTATACTGTTTATCATTTATTTCATGAATAATGTTTGAAAAATGTTTGAAGCCAATATGGCAAAATGTTATCGTGTTAAATTTATAAGGTGGGGAGTCAGCTGCTTATTATATTATTTTCTGCATTTCTATGTAATTGGAATATTTCATAAGAAGACATTATTATAGGAAAAAAGTTCCAGGTTAATTAATGGCAATGGTAAATATTTTCCTTGTCCAGACACACCTCTTTCCCACCCCATTAGGTAAACTGAACACTTCGTAACTATCAGACGCTTACCAGTCCTCCGCTCAGTTATCTATCTCCCTTCCTCCTCACGACAACCCTGTGCTTTAAAAGGAAGGAAGGAAGGAAGGAAGGAAGGAAGGAAGGAAGGAAGGAAGGAAGGAAGGAAGGAAGGAAGGAAGGAAGGAAGGAAGGAAGGAAGGAAGGAAGGAAGGAAGGAAGGAAGGAAGGAAGGAAGGAAGGAAGGAAGGAAGGAAGGAAGGAAGGAAGGAAGGAAGGAAGGAAGGAAGGAAGGAAGGAAGGAAGGAAGGAAGGAAGGAAGGAAGGAAGGAAGGAAGGAAGGAAGGAAGGAAGGAAGGAAGGAAGGAAGGAAGGAAGGAAGGAAGGAAGGAAGGAAGGAAGGAAGGAAGGAAGGAAGGAAGGAAGGAAGGAAGGAAGGAAGGAAGGAAGGAAGGAAGGAAGGAAGGAAGGAAGGAAGGAAGGAAGGAAGGAAGGAAGGGAGGGAGGGAGGGAGGGAGAGAGAGAGAGAGAGAGAAAGAGAGAGAGAAAGAAAGAGAAAGAAAGAAAGAAAGAAAAAAAGAAAGGAAGAAAGAAAGAAAAGTGTCTTGGGACAGTGTTTGGGATCATAAAGCTGATAAGTGGTGGAGCTGGGATCTGAATAAGCTCTGAAAGACAAATGCTCTTGTCGCTGAGCTATAGGACTTAAATTGAAGAGCATAGAAAATTACACACTAACAACATGGACAGGATCTTCATATGCTAAAATTCTCCACATATTTATTTAGGATTTAGGGTTTCGGCTAGTTGTGTTTATAATAAACTTTTAATATTCTTGTGAGTTCCTTAACAAATACACTTTGTGATAATAAAGTGATACATATTCATTATAGAAAAATTGGAAAATGTAAAAGATTATAAATAAGGAAATATATACCACCTACATTCTCACCAGTCAAGATCACATTGTCAGAGTGCTGTTTTTCTCCAGCCTTTTTTCTGGGCGTATAAATGTTTCTAATACAGTTTTAAACTTACTACCATGAAACAAATTTTTCTATAGATTTTTTTAATTCTCCTTAAAATTTTTTTACATCATTTTTAGTGGTTGTAAAAGATTCTATTTTATAGATCTGTTATGATTTATTCTATCGTTTCTCCTATTCTTAGACATTTAGGTTATATCTAGTTTCTATTATAAGTAAATATATTTTAAGGAACTATGAGTAAAGCATTGGACACATTTTGGTTAATTTTAGGCTAGTTCTCCAGAAGTAGGATTATGTGGTCAAAGAAATTTATTTTGGCTTATCACGTGAGATATAGTTCAAAATTGAACTTTTTTACCAATGCCATTTATAGAATGGCACATCCTCGCACCACTGTTTGCGATATTTATAAAGCGTTTATATTTTTATTTTCTAACATAATAAAAGTCATTTACATACAGTGTATATATGCTCTATAAAAATATCAGTAGAGAATATAGAAAAGATGATGCAAGAAAATGAAGACCATCCGTATTCCCACATTTAGAAACCACCCCCTACACTACACCCTTTAAATAATTAAAATGGATCATGCTTTAGATCCATCAAGGAGTTCCCACTGCACTTACAGTGACATACAGACTTCCGGATTGAGTGAAACCTCTATACACTGTCCCTTTACTGCCTCATCTCGTGCCTCTCTTCCTCTGCTGATTATTTGCCACACTTGCAGGCCTCCTCGCTGTTTCTCTCAGAAGCCAAGTTCTTTCCTGTCCCAGGACATTTGCATTTGCTTTCCGCAGTGCCTGAAATCTTCTCTTGCTGGCTCTTAGCAGGGCTGCCTTCTCTCTTTATGTCTCAGTTCAAATGTCTCCTCTGAGCTGATGACGCCACCTTCCCTGGCCCAAAATCGTTTCCAAGATGGGTAGGTAGTAAAAGACAGAAGAATCGGCCTCTTTGATTTTTTCCCCCCCAATCGATGTTTTTTCCCCCTCTTTTCTCTATGGCTGCTAGTAGCCATATTGTCTAGTGCCTTTCTTTCTTTCTTTTTTTTTTTTTTTTTATCTTTTTCCCACAATCAGTCAACATTCCCCTTAGCGGTCGCCTGATGAATCTATGACCTGGGTCATGTACACAGCTGAAGTCACCCTCCATTGTAAGATAGATATCGGAAGGATATTGCTTTTACCATTTTTTATTTTCAAAGAGAGAGGGTTTCTCATTATCCCTTGCTTCTTTGTCTTCCATAGTAATCCTTAAAGGAAACTGCTGGGGCTCAAATTCCCAGTTCTAGGGTTTCTCGGTGGTCATTACAAGCATTGTCCTTGACAAAGGAAGCCGGCAAACAGCCGTAAATGTGTTATTCCCTGAGTACTTATATTAAAAATAGTAACTAGAGGCCGCCCTGCTGCCCTCTGCCTGCTCCTTCGGACCAAGAAGCCATCTTTGCCAAACTGACTTATTGGGGGCAGGCGTGGCTCTGAAGAGTCACCCATCCTAGTCTTAAAGGAGATTCACTACCTCCTCCCACAGAGCCATGATCTGGAAATCTAAAGTGAGGCGTCACGCGCCATGATTTAGGTTCTCGAGCCAGATTTCCCGCTATCGATGGGGTCTATCGCTTAGCCTTTCTGAGCCTCAGTTGAAAAATGACAACACCGTGGTGGGTCTCAGCAGACAGAAGGGGAGCGCCTATCAGAATCGCCTGGAATGCCTTTACAGCATACATATTCTTTCTTATTTCTTGTGGGGGAAAAAAAATATTCCAGGGTCATCTTAAGACACCCACCACCCAATACTACAGGACCGCGAATGCTCCTACCAATTCTAACATATAGTCTCAAGCACTAGCTCTGCAGCAGTAACCTGTGTTAAAGCTCCGGGAATGTGGGTATCCAAAGATCTGTTACGGAATGAATCGACCGTACATTTCACATGGTGACCAGCAGGGGGTAGCACATACCTACATACATAGCTTTCCCGACAAATGTTAATACAAAACTGGCCCTCAGGTAGTGTTTCCTGGGGAAAAACAACCGGCTTTAAAGAAGTCGACTTGTGCATATAAAATTAAAATCCATTTATAACAATCTAGAACTCAAGCTCAGATCCAGAGCTAGACCAAGGCAGTGTTCAGAAGGAAAATTTTGTCTGTGAACGCTTACCCTTTCCGGGTATGCGTCCCCGTTTTGATTCTCAAAGTAAGGTTGCGAGACTGGCAGCATCGGCCTGAAATATGTCAAAAATGCAGAATTTCGGGCCCCAACCTCAGACCCACGGAGCGAGAATCTTAACTACATCCACGTGCAACCCAGAAACCCTCCCTGTTCCCTGTGCCTGATTTCTCCCCACCCCCACACGCACACCCTACCACTCCACAGAAGTTTCCTGCTGGTGTTGGGCTTAGTAAAGGGGAGGGCGGTTCCTATGGCCCAGAAATGCCTGGGTGACTCAGGGACCCCCACCACCACCACCACCACCACCACAACTCTGTTTCCAACCATCCAGCTGTATTTGTCTTTGGGTAACCACTGAGTGAGGGGACATGGAGACGAGATGCCCCCAAAGAGATTAAAACCTATTAACATCTACAGCCCACAGTCCAGAGCTAGTTTGCATAAATGTAGAATATATGTATTTTCGAGTACCAAACTATTGCTTTACTTATTTGCTTTACTTATTTGCATTTGGTAGTTCATTCCTTGAAACAGTGAAAGAAATAAGCCAGCACCCACGTCACCACAGGCTTCACACCGCAGGCTTCTTCCTGGTGGCTCAATGCCCCCTTTGAAGAAGGACCTTTGTCTAGAATGACTCCTCTGCTGGTCTTGCTGTTGAAGAGAAAGCAAGCATCAAGCAAATTTCTCTTGGGGAGTGAGTGCTTGGTGGATTATTCCAAGGAATTTTGTTTTTGTGCAGAAAAAGGGATTTTGAGGAGTAGCCTCGGAATTATTTTGGAGAGAGAAGGCTTCCTTCCCCAGGACCCTCACATGGGTCCTTGGAGATGGGTGCCAGGCCGCAGGGTTATGTGAGTCCCTTTGGGAAGACCAGCTGTCACCGTGGAAGCTGATGGTGATGATGGAAGCTGATGGTGATGCTGTGTGAATCTTGGGGCCAACCTGAAAAACCACACAGCCTTTTTCTGAAGGTGCCATGGATGGAAGAAGCACCTACAGGAGGGAGACACTCTGTGCTCAGAAAACAGATAATGGAAGCAAATGCCTGCTGAGTGGACCCCCCACCCGCACCTCTCCTTCCTTTCAGCCCTGCCTTTATTCTTGGCCTTAGTTTTCCTTCCTCCCCACCCCCATTTTTCCCCATAGGTGGAAGGAAACAGTACAAGACAGGAAGAAGCTCCCTGAGCTAAATCTCGAATTCCCTTTCTTAAAGAAGTCCATGCAGGAGGAGAAGAGAAAGAACTGATAACCAACCTGCTCCAGATCTAGGCTTGGAGCTATCTAAAGTAGTGTATTTTCTAACTTTTTTCCTTTTCTTCTTCCTCCCTTTCCTCCCCATCCCTCTCTCCTTCCTCTCTTCTTCCCTTCCTCTCTCCCTTCCTTCATTCCTCCCTCCCTCCCTCCCTCCCTCCCTTCCTTCCTTCCTTCCTTCCTTCGTTCCTTCCTTCCTTCCTTCCCTTCCTTCCTTCCTTCCTTCCTCTGTGTCTCTTCATGCTCACACAGGGTCCTTTCTTGTTTCCCCTAAGCTAAGAAGCAATAATAATATAAACTCATGTATCAACATGGCCTGCCTTTATCTGTACTTTTCCCCAACCCCACCTCTCTCTGACTCAGCTCAGTTTCAGATCTCCCAAACCCAGACCCAATCCCCAAGGGTGCTGTGCTCCTTCCTTAGTAATTAAACCCATTGAAAACTATTCATCTTGAGCCAAAGTGATCTGTGGATTCAGAAACTCCCTCTTTCGGGCCATTAGCATTTTAAAGCCTGGAGCTCCGCTGAAACGTTGAAAGTAAATAGGTCTGTGAGAGAAGGTCTGAAAGGTGAGGGAGTTCTGTTATTCCATGTACAGAAAAGGTTGGATTCTATGCTCGAGTATGTAGAGAGAGGAAGCTAAGTTTGTCACTCATCTCAAGGGCGTTTGCCTCTTCCTTTGGCCTCAACTTTTGAATTTTCCCATCTAGATAAGGGCTGGACCCCGGATAGGCACTCAGTCAATATTTCAAAAGAAAACTAAGGTGAAATGGAGACGGGACATCACTTGTAAAATTCTTAATCTTTTAGCAGGAAATGAAATGGGACATCTCTTGCAGAGTTCATCTTTTTAGTAAACCTAGTTAAGTTTTCTTCCCTCCTTTCTTTGGAAAAAGCCCCTTTCCCTCAAATCCTGAGCCCCAGTGACTCAGATCCTCTGGCTATTGATAAGGGTCATCAGCCCTTTGTTAAGCAGAAATGGTGTTAAGCCAGGCTGGGCCTTTAGAGCCCGGGCGGGCAGGGGAGCGGGGAGCAACTATAAGCCAAAGGTCTTCCTTTTTACTCTTTAAGAAACGTATTAACCAAGCCTGTTTCCCTCTCCTCACTTAATAGGCAAATCAATAATAGAAATTAATAGATGTATGATTTAAATAATGAGTTTGTATTTTCTTTTCCTTGTCTAGGGACTGAGGTGGCTCTTCAGCAGG
>NW_006434839.1:5896122-5900063 GCF_000325575.1 Pteropus alecto
TACAGAAGAACGCCCATCCCCCAACATCCATACTGATAACAAGGGGGTTCATGGCTCTTAGAAAAGAGTTAGGCAGGAAAGTTAGTTAGGGGGTTTCAGGTCAGGCTGAAAGACACTGAGGTCATCCTATCTTAGAAGGGATCTGCCCTAATCAGCTCACAAGCCAGAAGGCATTTTTTTTTTACTCACACAAAGAAACCTGTAGGCAAAGATTTAGGTACCCATTTAAGCCAGTCACTCTCACCTGCACAATGGAGACCCCAACGACTAATCAGCTCACAAGCCAGAAGGCATTTTTTTTTTACTCACACAAAGAAACCTGTAGGCAAAGATTTAGGTACCCATTTAAGCCAGTCACTCTCACCTGCACAATGGAGACCCCAACGACCTTCAACTCACCTGAGCCTCATTATACCATCGTTATAATGCATATGCTTGGAAGTTCATTAATATCATTATAACAGACTGAATTCTAGGAACCAACATGCTCAGAAAGCAAAATGATGAATCTGAGTCCTGTCGATCTTAGTTGTCAATCAAGGAAGCCCACTCCTCTAAGAAAAGTCATCACCCACAGCAAAAAAGGGATGAAAACCACACAGGCTTTGTTATCAGGCCTTTTGAGTCACAGTTCTCTTGCTCAGGCTGCTTTCATGTCTGGAAGTGCACTTTCCCTTCTAATAAAGCGTTTCTTTTCTACTGTATTTCGGTGTCTTGCTCAATTCTTTGTTCGAGACATCGAGAACCTGGACAACGCTCGGGGAGAGGACCCCACTCTCCTGTAACAGAATGTCTAAACCTGCCGTTGTGGTGATGAGCATGAGTTCCTGGGAAAATATAGACATAGAAAAAGACTGATGCCATGGACGTGAAATTATTGATAGGACATCAGAGATGCTTGGTTACTGGACACTGGTGTACACTGCCATCAGCATAGCAACTCTGGCCACTGGATTTCTGAATCTAACTGGCTTTTGTCAGCGTGAGCACATTTCTTGTAGACAAGTTAAGCTTAATTTCCTAAAGAAAATTACAGAACAGTTTAGAAAGCGGTTTTTAGTGTTTGTGACATGCAGCGTTGTATTCCAAAACATGCGGAAGGCCCCACACACTGTGGGGAACTCATGGCCTTTGTTTCTGTGTCTCACACTTGCAACATTTTATTGTTATTGAATAGCCTCAACAAGATGGCAGACTCTGCTTGCACAGGCGCAGTGCCTTATCTTTCTTTGTTTCCCCCAGAGGGCCTGGGACAGTGCCATGCAAATAGGAAGTGCAGTCTTCTGGGGAATGTGGAAATCTTCTGCTTTCTATATTTTCCAGGAAGGGTCACTTAGCTTGTATAGGAAAGAACATACCTACAAGCTGCGGGGAAGAGAAGAGGAGGCAGTCATGATGATTGGGCAGCACAAGCGTGGTCCCCCTGTGGCAGCCTGACCCTGCCTGGCCATTTCCTGCTTGAAGGAGTTCGTTCCTGACTGTGCTCCCCCCACCTCATGGACTCTCCTGCTAACGTCACTTTCCTCATAGCTTGCCAACCAATTAATGTTCTTCCTTATCTCTGTAGCTGCGTAGGAATGACAAGACTGTATAAAACTTCCTGTTATGTTACAGTCGCGGCTCAACAACCTTTGGATAAGAATTCACTGAGCCAGCATCAATAAACGCTACTCCCTGCTGATAGCCTTCGTGTCTGTCCATTGTGATAGGCTGCTGAAATGTGAAAGGGTTAAAGGATAATTAAAACCTGAAACTGGACACAGGAAGTCTATACCTTAGGCCTAGTTTCTGGAACCCCTAACCACATTCTGTTAATCATGAAACTTGTAACAATGAGCTCATACGCTAATCTTACTGACTTCTCCATAAATTTCATCCTTCCTTTTCAAATTCTCAGCATCATAATCCATTATCAATGGCAGGAAACTTAGATATTATCTGGTGTAACCCACTGATCTACAGATGATTAAATTGTGGCCTGCAGAGAGGTGACCAGCTAAATTTACACATCTTAAAACTGGAGTGGTTATGTCTTATAATAACAGCATCTATAATAATAAGAGTGAGTAGTATTTCTGCGTCCTCTAGTCTTTCTGGTCACTGGGGACAACTTGTCCTTGATTAAGTGAAAATGTCCTCAAATTCAGATTCCATCTTTGGCAAGCAACTTGGCTTGTCTTCCAGCATCTCTTGGATTATTGCTGCTCTCACTTGTGCTGGGTACTTCTAGCTCCAGGCCCAGGCTCTGCTGATTTTCTTAGGCCTAATCTACTTTCACCCTCTGTGTGGGGTGTTTCAGCAAAACTGTGAGAACACCAAGGACCCAACAAAGTACCACTTAGCAAGTCTTGGGGCCATCCAGGAGAGTACTGACTGGTTCTAAGTGAGCTCCTAGCCACACACACGATCGCACTCTTCCCATTAAAGAACTGATAACTGCATCCACTTGGAGGTAGGCACTGATGGGGGAAGTGAAGCAGTTCTTATGGTAATGTACTGTGCTTGTCCATGAACATGACTGTGAACATGGTGTCCTTGTTCTGCCTCATAAGATGAATGCTCTAAAATTGATGATTAAGAGAGCCATGGAGATGTCTTAAGAAATTTAAGCACAGCCTGTACCCAGAAGGAAGCTCGGATTTTATCACCTTAAGTAGAACATGAGAGTGTCTCAAAATAAAATCACCAAAGAGAGTCTGTACAATTAAAAAATGAAAGACATATAATGAAGAGTACATTTGACAATATACACATATCAGGCATTATCTTCATTATTTTACGAAGTATTATTAAAGTACAGTAACGTTTCATTTATAAAAAGGGTAATATAGACTATGTTTAATAGTAAAAATATAAATGAATTTACACTGAGCTTCGATAAAGAAAGTAAAACTACAAAACAAAAAACAAAAAAACGCAGGTTTTATCGACCTCAAGTCCTTCTGCTGTTGAAGGATGGTCAGGACTAACTCTTACAATCCATCCTTGTTTGCCTGGTACTGTGGGGCTCCCCGTATCACAGGACTTTGAGTTTTAAAATCAGGAAAGCTGCAGGTAAGCTGGAATGAGTTGGTCATTTTATTTATGACCTCGAGTGCCCCCAAAATAATATCACATGGAGTAAACATAGGAATGAGAACTAGATAGTTCAATACAAATAAATTGGAATTTGATAAAGGACATGTGCTCTTGTAAGGAAGCACATTTAATAGAAAAATAACACTACATACTAATAATGGAAAAAGTACACCTGAACACTAAATCTATGATTCCCAGAGAGTATTCAGGTGGATATTAAAGAAGAAAGAAATAGATATTATATTACTCAGGGAGCATGCTTCCAAAAGCCCAGCCAAACGTGTCATACGTTTGAGAGTTTACCGAGGCAAACAGAGAGCTTAAACAAATTCTAAGATTATCAAGCAAATTCTAACGTTTCTAGGAATGAGGGCTTTTTTGTTTTGATTTGAAGAAAGAGGAGGGTAAATTTTGCTTATTTTGTGTGAGGATCAGGATGGTTGTTTTTCAAGAGCAGCCAGAGACTAGGCTAAGAGAGTGTGGCAGTGTCCCCTGTCACCACCCTTGCCTTCTTCCTGGCATCTCCTGTTATGTTGAGTTGGTTTGAGCCTCTTTGAAGGAAGAGGTTAGAAGTAAAAACTTGAAGTTTTGGTGAGAGATTTTATAAGACTTGGGGCTCGAACGGTGATGCCGCAGCATCCAGCATCAAAGTACAAGATACAGGGGACAGGGAACTTGCTTCCCACTCTATGTGGAGCCCAGCTTCACTCTGGCACCTTGAGGACTGGTGGCTTTGGTGGCATTAGGAGATGTCAAGCTCCCCAAGGATACTGATGCTGTCAGCAAAGGCAGGAGTGAGATGCCCTCAGGGGACTCTATGAAAAGTGGCATTATATATGAATTTTTATATATATATGTTATAT
>NW_006434839.1:5900139-5929081 GCF_000325575.1 Pteropus alecto
TATTATATATATATAATTTTCTAGCTTGCTTCATTTGATCATGAAAAATGAGTTTCATTTCATTCATGTTCTTATAACTGCGATTTGTTTATATTATTTTTGCCTTGGTATTCCATTGTATAAACATGCTGTAATGTATTTATCTAATCTATTATTGATGCACAATTGAGTTGTTTCCTGGTTTTTGCTGTTACAGCCAATGCTGTGTACGCATAGGCACCAGGATACATATAGATGTTTAAGAGTTTCTCTAGGACAGACATCGCTGAAGTGCAAATGTATATATCTTCGACTTCACTAGATAATAACAAATTGGTCTCCACAGTGATTGCACCAATATGCTTTCCTCAGCTATATGTGAAAAGTTATGCTGCTCACAAACATTTACTATTATCAGACTCTTTCATTTTTGCCAGTCTGGAATGTTTTTTGCTGGCATCTGTTTGTGATTTTAATTTGCATTTCAATGATTACTAAAAAGGTTGAGTATATTTTGAGTATATTTTCACTGATTACTAAAGAGGTTGAGTATATTTTGAGTATATTTTCATGTCTGTTGGCCACTGGGATCTCCAGTTTTATTGAATATCTTTTTCATTCTTTCCCCCATTTTTTCTATTTGGTTGTTGCTGTCCTACTGATTTGTAGGAATCTTTTATATATTCTGGATAATAATTCTTCGTTGGAGATATATATATGTTATACATATATTTCTGCTTCGTGTATTTTAATGGATGGATAGATAGATAGATAGATAGATAGATAGATAGATAGATAGATAGATAGATCTCCATTGCAAATGTCTCGTAACGCTCCGAGGGCCTGGATTTGTATGCTTTTTATGATATTTTTATAAGAAAAAAATGTTCTTAATTTTACTGTGATCAAATGTACCCATTTTTCCTTTAGTGCTGTTTGTTTCTTCTCTAAGAAACCCTTTTCCAACCTGAGATCAGAAAGATTTCTCTTTTCTTAGCTTCTAAAAACTATACCACACCATTCTTAATTACTGTATAATACGTTACTGTTAATCCTCCAAGTTTATTCTTCTTTTTCAAAGGTTTTTGGTCACCCTAGTTTCTTCCATATGAATATTAGAAGCGGTGTGTCAGTTTCTACCAGTTTGTCAAAAAACCTGATGGCATTTAGGCAGGTGTCACATTGAACCTGGACGCCGACCTGAGAACTGGCATTGTAACAGTATTGAGTCTTCTAACTAATGAACATAGTGAAACTCTCCATTTATTTAGAATTTCTTTAATTTCTCTCAGCACTATTTTTAATGTTCAGTGCACAGATCTTGCGCATCTTTTGTCAGTTTGATCCCTCCATCTTTCCCATTTTTGCTAGTTTTACTGAGAATTTTTAATTAGGAATGGACATTGGATTCTGTCAAATGCTTTTTTTATGTTTACTGATAACGATTGTATATTTATTTCTTTTTTAGTTTGTTTCTGATTTTCCAATGGTCAAGCAACTTTACATTCCTGGGATAAACTTGGTCATGGGGCTTTACCTCTTTCAAACATTACTAGATTGTATTTGCTACAATTTTGTTTAGAATTTTTGAAACCACGTTCTTGAGGGATATTGTGTGTAGCTTTTCTGTAATATCTTCACCTGGTTTTAGTATCAAGATAATGCTGGCATCATAAAATGAGTTGGGAAGTGATCCCTCTTCTTGCTGTTTTAGCATTATTATGAAAGTAGTTTGGGCCTCATGAACCCCTAAATACATCTCACATATCCCAGGCACAATTTAACTCTGTCTAGTCTAATAACATTGACTCACTTTTGCAAACTAATAATGCTACATAAATAAGCCAGTTTCTCCCCGTTTCGGTGCAGGCCCAAGAGGATTCTACTTTGGAAGAAAGCATTGGCATGTGAATTCATCAAAATCTAATACTAGTTCAGTATTCTTGTCAGTATCGTATTATAAATTCAATGATTCACTTGTAAAGAAACTGTCTTGAAAAATTTTAGAACTGGGTCGTATCAAAGTTGATATATATACAAGGACATTTAAATTCAAAGTTGTCCAAAAAGCCATTTCTTGAGTCATAGATCTAAAAGCAAAGTGGGTTTTCAATTTCCAAGTAATTTTCACTGTTTCTTCAGTTCCATGTAAGCTTTATTATAAATATGCAGCAGACATGTTGAAATAAATACATTTAAGTTAAATGACAATCGAAGAAGAACACGCCAACTTGAAGAATGTTGAAATAAATACATTTAAGTTAAATGACAATCGAAGAACATGCCAACTTGAACTAAATTTTTTAAACTAAACTTTAACTTACATGTTTTCACAACGCTAAAAATGTTTAGATCATGTTTATAAGAATGCATTTGCGTATGCATAACCAAATTTATATTTTTATAAGTTTGCAAAAACATATACATATGCATTATGTGTTAAACGTCTGACAGATTAAGATCAAAATGTTGCAAGAATTTATAAATGATAAAAACTTATTACCACTGAAAGTATTATATTGACCAGTCTAAATATTTGCTTTTGTGGTACTATTTTACAAAAGCTCAATAACAAACAAAAAATCTATTTCTCTGCTTTTTAGTACTGCTATAATATTTAGAGTATTCTCAGAAAAGCCAAGTTTATGGCATAATCCAGATCTTATTCTTAGTAATTGGATAATAATTACAATATTTTTTAGTAAAAGATAAGGTTGTCTACTCCCATTCCAAAAGAATCCCACTCCCTAAACCCATTTTGCTATCTTCACTTGTTGCTAACGATTTCCTGGTTTGCCCGTTTCCATGTATCTCTCAAACACAGTTATCTGATTTTTTTCAGACACAGTCATCTGATTTTTCCTACTACTGCAATCTGATTCCTCGGTAAGGCTGCACTTCAATGCATTCAATTACATTAAAATTCTTCCCACGTAAATTTCTCCAACTCAAGCCTTCCAATTTCTACTAATGTAAGAGAAAGGCTTCTTTGGAATGCTGGATCCCCAAAGTAACACCCAAATAATCTGATGATAAGACGATGTTAATCTTGGTGAAGGAGAATGTGACCTCTATGGAATCTCAGTAGCATCTCAATGGGAAAAGTAGGAATATTTATTGAGATTGTTGACTTCCGTGCTCCGACCATTGCCCCCTCCTCCATCTTAGAGAAAGAACCCTGTCGGTCAGGATTTTCCACCAGGTTAATGATCAACCTCTGAGAAGAAGACAGAGTGCTATAGCTTTGCATGGCAGTAGTGGGCGCATTCAATCCAGAAGAGCACATTATGGAGCCTGTGTTCAAAGTTCAAACCAAATTCTCCAATTCAGCCCCAATGAAAATTCTCCAATTCAGAAACAAAGTTGATGCTTTGATCTCTATATGCCTGATTCTAGTGTCTATGGCTTGACGTTTTCTCAACTCAGGAGAGCAGTCACCCTCACACTCCAATAGAACATGATTAATACGTGTTTATTATTACTTTGACCTTCAGTTGCCCAGAAATTTTTATGATATTTTTCTGAACATTTACAGATAAGTGTTTACCAAGCAAGATACTCTGATACTCTTAAAATAGAAACTTTGCTACTGGGGGTAGCTCTCTGAGAATTTTTTATAATGGACACTGAAGAGAGTTTTTTGCAAATATTGGCTTTTGTTTCTACTTCTTTAAAATCATCATCCACCTATGATCTCGGCATTGGCCATGCTTCAAGGGCGATGAGTTTTAAATGCCAGAGTTAAATCAGGGCCACCTGGGCACATGGTCCTGAATCAGGACTAATTCCCATTCATTGGGCAAAAGCAGCCCATAAACATTTACCATAATGTTCTGTGAGAACACAGAGTTCCTCTCCATCTCTGATCGCAAAACCCAGAGTCAGATCCCTCCCTGCCTTAGACCGTGGCTCCATCTTACTTGCTGTGATCTGCAGTAGTTTTTAACCTTTCTATGCCTCTGTCTCCTCTTCTACGAATTGGGAGAATAATAGTAACTAACAATCTTCTAAGTGGGGACTACTTAAATTAACACTTGTTAAGTGCTTGGAATAACATATGATATGGTAGCCGGATTGCCTACCTTCACCTGCCAGCTATTCAAGGTTTTGGTTTCCTCATTTATAACATTGGTATAACAATAAATATCCCTCTGGGAACTGTGACACATAAGTGACATTATCTACGCAGAGTTTGCAGCAAGCAGTAGCATAAATCAGATAGAAGTCTATTTTTTTTTTTTTTCTTTCATGAAAAAGAAGATTGGAAGAAGGCAGTCCAGGTCTGATATGGCAGCTACACCATTTAAAGAATCCAGGATCTTTCTATTCTACTGTTTATCCATGCAGTCTCCTGATTCCAACTGGTTGCTTGAGCTCTAGCCATTATATCCGCCTTCCAGATAGCAGAAAGGAGGCAAAGAAGAGAGGTATAACCCTTCACTAGCGGCTAGGTTTACCAAGAAACGTTCTCTTGGAAAACTCAGTTCCCTTGCTTGGTTAGCTGGAATTAGAACTTTTTCTCTATAATTTTACTTCCTATAAAACTTGCGAGGGTTTTTTTTTCTAAATTAATGATCAGAACTAATCATATAGTTTCAAAAAATATCCGCCCGTCCCCCCAGCCATATTAAAGATTCACTGACAGACTTACTTATCCATCCAGAAAGGTTATCTAAGCATTTGCCACATATATAATAAGTTATATGTATGTATAGGCATCTTGCAGTCTATGGGTTTCTAGTGTGGAAATACTATTCCATTTTATGGAGGCTGCTCTCTGATATTCACACTTTTGAGGGGCAGAAATCCGTGTAAGGATCTGAAAGAAACCTTCAAACTCCTCCCAGGAAGAATATACATAAAAACATACGCTCTGAATTGTGCATGGAATGAATTTTTATTGCACAGAAAATGTATTTTCTTCACAGAAATAATAAAAAATGTACCATGCTTTATGACTCATAAATGTTAAGCTTCGCCAATCGTTTGGACGATGGGCTTTCCTTTTCATGTAACAAAAGAAAAAACTGCCTGAAGTTTTATTATGTACTTCCAGAAGACCTCTGTAGAGTCAGCGAGTTTCTGGGGAGTGTGCTCTCATTTCTTGACAAAATCTGGTTGTTCAAAGCCCTGATTCTGATGAAACTGATGACGACTGCAGCAGTAGACAAGACTTCTTTCAGGATTTTCGCAAATCACTTGAAATTTATAATGAAATGTGGAGCCTCCTCAGAGGCTACAGAGTGCCTCCCCCAGCCCTAGGCACTCTCCACCCTGTACCCTGCTCTGACTCTTTCTGTTGTTATAACTGTAGGAAATCATCATATTTATGCATTGAATGAATGTATTCCTTTTTTATACATCATACTAAAATCTTATTTATCATAATGACCGAGTCTTTTTAGTGCTGCATTCAATTTTGAGCCTGGGACAAGTGCCTCACTTGAGTCACCCTAATCTTGGCCCTGGAGGTCAGGCAGCTTGAAATGGGGGGCGGGGAGAGGGAGTATGAACTCCACAGAGGCTGGCAATCACTGCAAAGCAGAACCTTCCCTCCCCGCCACCGTCCCCAGAACTGATTCTTCAGCATTTATCGACAGATCACTGCCACCCATTCTGGCTGCCCAAACCCATGGTATTTTAACCCCCTTCTCTCTCCTGGATGTTCGTGAACTTGCCTTAAGTGAAAAAGATGAACCCCTTGGAGGACGGTGCCTCCTCTGCACTTCTCTTCAGAGCTGGCTGGTTTTTTTCTGTCAATTTTTTGCTTTAGTGAGCCTAACAGTGAGATAAATATCCTCTTTGGGTATTGCAGCCTCTTTCAACATCCCAGGTACTTTGAAGTTCATGGCATGAAATCATAAGCCCCACTGTCTTTCCCACTGCCCTCGGGGTCAATCTTCCTTGGTGGTTGAATATAAATATTCTACCACTTTCCTGCCCCATCCAATTGCTGCTATAAACTTTTCCTCTCTTTACTGTGATTATCTGTAAATCCACTATCATTAAATATGAAACGTAAGCACTGCATCCTAACCAATACTTTTAACCCCTTCTTATTTCCTCTAATGTGACCCAGCCTGGTCATTTCCTGCTCAAAGAGTTGCTTCCTGACTGCCCTCTCCCCTACCTCAAGAACTCTCTGGCTAATATCAGTTTTTTCATAGCTTGCCAACCAATTAATGTTCTTTCTATCTGTAGCTGTGTAGGAATGATAAGACTGTATAAAACTGCCTGGTATGTTGCAAGTGGGGCTCAGCCTTTGGATAAGAATCCGCTGAGCCGGTGCTGGCATCAATAAATGCTGCTTCTTGCTTATAGCCTCTGTGTCCCATCTCTCCGTTCGAGAATCCTGCAACACGAACGAACACTCTATTTCATCCATTCCTGGACATCATGAAGATCTCTAATCCACTAACCTTACGTCATATCACTCACTGTCTATCACCACCACCTTCCCTGGACAATCAACATCTCATCCTCCATTCTTTTTTTTATCCAGCTTAGATGCCATGGTCTATTGCAGTAATTACACCTTGCCTTCATATTTGGCAAATAAACTTTTTTTTTGTTCTCATCTATAAAGAAGATCAGAGACAGTTTGCCTTCAGACAGAACACAGAATAGTACACATTTACAGGTTTTCCCCAGGGCTAAATTAACTGTTTTGACTTTGTCATAGTTCAAAGACACCTGGCCCTTCTGAACATCCTACTCTAATCCAGGTAGCACATTGGAGACTCTAGAAAGAAACATGCATTCCAGAGGGTAGGAAATAAACCCCACTGTGATTTAGAATGCATGTCACACCAGTAAAATTTTTAGGGGTCCAGTGGTTGGGGCATTCTGGGACAACCCACCCAAATAAAGAAAAGAACAAATTATTACATCTCGCAACTACCACAGTAAAGGCGTTTTTGTCCGTGGACGCAGCAAGAGTCCCATTAAATTATAATTAAATTATAATATGATCAGCCAGCAAGATGAAAGTCACCACCCTGGCAGGTGTAACTGGCCCCAATCAGTGAGAGGGGGTTGGGGGCTCCCTTGCTCCATTATAACTGAGTGGATATGTGTGGCACCCCCAGAATGAGAAGGGTATGATTATGGAAGTGTTGGTCATGACACCAGGTAAGTCCCTAAGACCTCCTGAGGTTATGGGTAGGAGTGAGGGGGGATTTAGAATGCATAGTGGAGGAGGGAGAGGATGAGTTCTAGTTATGGCTCTAGATGAGACCAGCTGCAGCACAGTGGCTGCAGTTCGTCCTGTTAACTGCTGTAAGGGGCCCCTCGGTGAAGGCCTTGCCGCCCCAGCTGCTGCAAGTCCAGCTGGCATACGGCATTCAGCAATCAGATCCTTGAGATATTGTCTCAGCGGCAGAGAGCCACCTTACCCAGTGTCACAGAGGTGGCTCATATCTGATGCCAGATAAATTTTATGGTATAGTCTGAATACCTGGCCATCTCAGTGCAACAGGGGACATCTCAGGTCCTCTCGTACGGAGCTCCCTCTGTCCACTGCTGCTCCAGTCCCTTCTCTTTCACGGGTGTTTATCCCAAGGGCTCTCGTGAATAAGCACTCTGCATGCTAAATTCCATCTCAGAATCTGCTTTCCAGACAACCCAACCTGTGACACCACCCTAGACCAGGGTACCTCCTTCTATCCCCTAGATGGCTGCAGTCAGCCACAGACTGCTCTCCCTGTCTCTCCCTGCATCCTGGGTCTATTCTACACACTGCAACTAGAATATTCCTTCTAAAGTGTACATCAGATCATGATACTGTCCTGTTAAAGATGTTCCAGTGGTTTCCTGTCACATTTAGAATATAACCCAATTGTCTTGTGATGGCCCTTCTTGGCTCTACGGCTCTACGGCTCCACATAATCTGACCTGCGGCTCCCCCGCCCCCACCCCACCCCGCCCCGCATTTTAGCTGCAACTTCATTTCCTAGGGACGTCCAAGGCACTCTCTCTGCTTTACTCACACACACTTCTTGCTTCTCCTATCACTCCCCCTGCCCCCCACCCCATACACACAAACCAACTCATACCACCCTCAGGCGCCACCCAGGACTCTTCTGGCATGCTGGAATGTGTCTCTCTGGGTGACACACGGCTCATGCTTCCTCTCCATTCTCTTTGTCAAGGCAGTCAACCTTGCCCTCATCTCTATCTTTATCATCTCTTTTGTTTCCATCATATGGTTTATCAGTATCTGACCAGATATTCCACTGGCTTGTTTTTAAATGTTTACTCTCTCCCCCGCCTACGAACGAAGCTTCATATGGCCAGAAACTTGGTTCTGTTTATCTCTGCAAAACAGTACCTGTTGGTATTAAATATTTAGTAAATATTTGTTGGATAAATTAATGGATTTGTTGAATGAATACCCATCTTCCATAAAGGTGCCAAATTTGTTAATACCACGTGCACTTTGCCCGTGTACAGAGATCTTTTCTTCTAGTAGATTTTCTCAGCACGGGCATGGGTCTGCCCAGTGAGGATGAAACAGGAGCTGGCAACCAGGAAGTTATCAGGCATCTCATCCAAGTCCATGCCGATGGGGAATGACAAGCTGCTCTGTGGCCTGCTTAAAAAAATAACAGAATCTGTCTCAGCAATTTCGTAGGTTCACTGAGCTTCACCTCCTCTGCTGCCACCAAACCAGAATCCCAGATAAATGAGGTGATCTCTCAATTTCATCAGTAACCTCTCAATTTCACCAGTAACCTATTCATAAATCAGAGTGCAGGAGATGTATTTACTTGTGTTGTGAGGCCCATTCCCCCACACTGACGTACGGGTAAATCTCCTCTCTTGCCACCAGGCATCCTAAGTCCCTTCACTCAGAAAGAAGAAGCCACAGATACTAGAAGTTCTCAGCCACAGAGCCAGCATACCTCAGTGTGCCCCAGAAGCTGTGAGGGATGTCATGGTCATTGGTTTCTACAAATAAATAATTCATGAATACCTTAGGTATTTCTTACAAAAATGGTCTCAAAGTTAACTTGTTAGAAGGCTCCCCTCACTCATCTGCTCTCTCTTAAGCTTTCTTGGCTGGAAGATAAAGGGATGCAGTGACGGCTGCAGGGGTGGAAATTGTGTAGATGCATGCAGACGCTCACTCACATTCTCGTGCATGTGCTATGAAGAGTGTGGCAGTCACAAATTATGGCAGTGTGGATAATGATTGCTCTGTGTGAACAACTCCACCCCTGTGGGTTGATTCTTTTTTATTTTGGTGCTCTTAGGCAGAGTGAGGCCAGTGAGGTATTTGCCTCAATGCAGAATTTGAGGGGGAGTGGCACCCAACATCTCAGTAATCAAGATAAATTATATTTTATGCAATATTTTAAAAATCTAAATTAATGCAAAAAAAATTCATGATGAATAAAATATCAAAATTTTAAAGGAAAGCCACTTACTAACTTCTTGGCCTTGGGCAAATTACTGAATGTCAGTTTCTTCATTCTGAAAATTGGGAAAGGAATGTAGTCAGTTGTCTTTGCCAGGAAGTTGTAAGGATCAAGTCAGAGAATGTATTTGAAGTGCCTGATATACAGAAGGCACCCAGAAGAGTGGATGTTATTATGCACAAAAAATGGAACAGTCACACTAAAAGTGACAAAATCTCTTTCTCCTTCTCTCCCTCTTCCTCTCTCTCTCTCCTCCCTTTTTTATTCCCAGTATCGAAGAGGAGTATTAATATTAGCACTTCTCTCAATAACCCTTGCCATCTAAACCTCATTTGCAAACAAACGTGAATAAATATTGACACGCTGGAGCCAGCTCCCCAGCAGAACAGTTCCCTGAGCCTGAAAGGCCCATCCCACTCCCTCGCAGGGGCTGAGGCCTCTGTCTTCTTCCTTTGGTTCCCACATTTGGATAACCTGGTCAGAATACTCCATTTTTAGATAGTTATGCCTTCATGCAGTCAGCGTCTATACTCAGTGATCATAGAAACAACAACAAAGCTCTTCATGTTGAGTCCAGGTCCTTAACAGATGACTCCTGTGTATAGACCAGCCTGGTCATTCAAGGTGTATCATTTCCCCAAAAGACTAGCTTTTAGGACAGCAACCTCTATGTCAATGAGGATCTATGAATATAAAGTGGTGGGCTATTCCTCTTTCACCACAAAACTGGACCTGGGCTTTCTGTAAACCGTGTGACCAGCTTTACGGGGAAATTAAAATTCTATTATCTGGGGACAAATAGCATCAGAATTTACCTCCTACCAATAGTTCTTATAAAAGTCAAATGGAAAAATATCTGGGCTAGTCTGATGTGTATAAAATTTTCCTAGGGGGCACTTTTTTAGAATCGTTCAAATGGAAAATCACTAGAATAGAGTTTAGAGAGGTCTGTTTCCTGAGTCATTACCAGCAGACATAATTCCCAGTCTTGCATGATTAGGGGAAAGATTGGAGGGTGATGGAGCAGAAAGAGCAGGTTTGGGGGAGGACAGAGCATCATGGAGAGAGGTTGTTGGAACGAAACAAAGATTGTCTTCAAAGTTCTTCCGGGAACTTTCCTTTGGTTGCATTGGAAAATAATGTGTCTTTTTACCTGCCAATTAGGGCTGATCGATTTATTTAGCATCCCTTTATTTGAAGTACTTGAAGCTTTACTATCAAAGCTAATTTTTCTTTTGTGGGTTTCTGCCTTGAATTCACTTTTTCTGGAATTTTGCTAAATGACTAGATTTAAACGTGCCACTTCAATAGAGTCTCGTTTTCTAAAAGTTTATTATCTTCTGTGTGTGTTCTGGATCAAGCTCATGGATGCTTCCTAACCTGCAGAAATGCTGGATTTTGGAAGAAGGCTTGCCGAACCAAACCTATTGTGCACAGACGCTGCTCACAACTATGGCAGGGTGTGGAGATAGCCCGAGGAGCTACACAAAGACAGTCTGGGCAACCCCAAATCTCGAGAAGAGGTTCTGCAATAAGATTGCAAGTCATTTCTCTGACAGGTGTCTTCCTAAGAGCAAAATACCCTAGAAGATAAACCTGCAGTCAAATTATGGTTCGCACAAATTAAGGAGCGGGTATCGTCAACCTCTCAAAGAGCGTGATATCGGGCTCGAATAACAGATAGACGAACATATTCTTCGGACCCTTAAAAAAATAAAAGAAAGAAAGAGAAGAAAAGAAACCAAAACTCCCTCCCAGGGTACTTATTTGTAGGACGTCTTTTAATTTTGCTAAAGCATTCGCATTTCCAGGCACCACAGGGGCTGGCGAGTTCTCTTGCTGCTGCGCGGGTCATGCCCCAGCAATCTGAGCGGAAAAGTACGGCCCACTAGGCCCTGACGTAGCTCCAGCGGCCGCACCCTGGGCGCGGGCGGGCCAATCAGAAGCCGCCTGCGCGTAGCGGCAGCCAATCGAAGACCCCGCTGCTTCCTGCCGCACCTATTACCCGAGGGCCGCATCTGCACGACGGCGGCGTGGTCCTTGCTCCGGGGTTTGCGGGCTTCAGCAGCCATGGCCGGCCACATCATGCTCAGCAACGGCTCCAAGATGCCCTTGTTGGGGCTGGGCACGTGGAAGGTAGGGGCCTTGAGAGGTGCGTCCCGCGGGGCTTTCTTCGGGCTTCGAGCAGCCTGGGGCGGGGAGCGACCTGGAGCGACCTTCGGAGGGCGTCCGGCCTGCACGGAGCCACACTCGGGCTTGCCCGGCCCGCGGCGGGCTCAGCTGGGCCCCGCCGGGACCCGGGAGCCAAGGCGGGGGAGGGAGGCCCTGCGCGCTAGGGACAGGGGACTTGCGTGAGGGGCTTGGGAGCCGCCCGCGGAAGGCCGCCCGTGTAGACACTTGGTGGATGGGGGGGAACCCTAGGCCACACCTTGAATCCGAACCCAGCTGGAAAATCACTAAAAGGGACCGAAAGGAATCGGAGGGAAGGGGGTGCTTCCCGAGCCCCCACTGCTCTGGCCCCGGGACGGAGACCCGGGGGAGCCCAGGAAGTGGAGCAGAAAGGGATGGGGGCCACTGAGCGCCAACTTTCCTCTCCTCAGGGCGCTTGTTGCGCCGCCCCTTTGTCTTTCTTCTAAATCGTTTGTCCTTAATCATTTCTATTTTTCTCTCTTGGGAATGAGCATCTCAAGGAAGCCCGGAGATTGCAGATAATTAAATTAGGTGGCACGAATTTACCCGGGACCCATTCATTTTCATGTCCCCAGACGCGCAACGCTGAACGCCTTTAGCCAGGCATGGCACTTGGGGTTGTTATGTGCGGGGTAGAATTCCACAGAGAATCTGGGCACAGGTGGTTACCACCAATGGAAAACTCTTAGCAGGCGTCGGTATTAAAATTGTCTCCAGAAACCTGAACACCACTGAAATCTCTAAACAGCGTCCTTTAGAAAATGATTAGGGATAAAATGGCTAGCTTGATTATCTGAAAATTAAGGGGTACAGAGGTATTATGGACACTGAGGCAAAACCCAATATTTTTAAGCCTCTTAGAGTTAGTTTCGGGTATTATATATTACTATATATATTCCACAGCTATGACCCAGGTTTCCCCAGAAACTTTGAATATGGGACTGGGCATTGGATATTTATGCACAGACAAGAAAAAGACAGTATTGTGTGCACTTTGACATGGTTTGAAGTAGAACAGTGGACAGTTTTTACTTTTGTCCTAAAACCTGCAGTTGAAAATTAGTAAACATAACTTGAAGAAAAGGATCTTGAAGTTCCCTCACATGGAAAGTGTTTCTTGGCCAAAGTTATCAGAATATGTAATTTTGTGTTTCCTCCAAAAAGTCCAGTGGTGGTTGGCTCTAAGGCTGTAATTGAATTATGACCATGATACCGAGTTAAAGTCCATCTGCTGCAGGTTATTCTCTTGGAATGGATGCACTTGTTCGCATGTTCTGTCCCCTCACCCGTTCACAGCAGCTGATGCCCAAACAGCAGATGCTCACAGCTGCTAATGCCCCTGGGGAGTTTCCTTTTCATTCTTTCCTACCCTAACCCTCCAGAGGAATGTGCCCTATTTAGTCAACTGGTGCAGAAGTGTTTATCTTTCACCTCTCTGGTCTGAGCAGGAGGTGGAGTAAGTGTCCATGCGATCAACCTGTGAAGCTTGATGGCTATGCAGGCACTTCCCCCTACTCAACAGCCAGGCTCCCCATACCTGTCCTGGTTACTCAGATATTTTGGGCACAGACAGCCATTCAGTTTCTTTGCAGCTCTGTCCACAAACCATATGGTGAGCTTCCAGGATTCTTATACAGCGAGAATTGAAGCCCAGGCCTTTGAATCTGCATAAGGAACATTCTTAACTTTATGATAATCTCGCAGAACTGCTTAAAAACAAGTGATTACCAGTATCTGAATTCGTGCACGGAAGGAGAAAGTAAAGTGCAGGTGTTTACTGATAGAGCTCGGAAACCAAATGGGAATTGGGTTTCTCATTTGGGAAAAAACAGTGCTTTTTGAAATATTTTAAGCCAGGGGTCCCTAACCCCCAAGCTGCTGACCGGTACCAGTCTGTGGTCTGTTAGGAACCCAGCTGCACAGCAGAAGGCTAGCAGCGGGCAAACGAGCGAAGCTTCATCTGTGTTTGCAGCCACTCAGCGCCAGCATCACCACCTCAGCTCCACCTCAGATCATCGGACTTTAGATTCTCATAGGAGCAGTGGTCCCTTGTGCCAAAAAGGGGACTGTTGTTTTAAGCTATTTGAAGGAAATGATATTCTTTATGGTTCTGGGAACCTAATAGACTCAGATGAGGAGAGAATATTTTATACAGCGGTTTGTAAATCAGCATGTGAAGAAACAAGGAGCGAGATGGCTTTGGCACATCTTTTTAAGGGGACCTGTGCTGCTATTAAGCCTTTGTCAGATTACCATAAAATGAAGCAACGTGGCATTTTACCTCATTCTGAGAGCAAATAGTTTAGAATGTGCTTCAGAAGCTTTCCTTGGCTTTATGTAGCTGGCATAGGGACACGCGCTTCAGCGAGAGCCAGTAGGGTCACACTGGCCTTCTTCCTGGGTTGTGTGCAGACTGTGTGTTTTGTTTGTTTTGGGTTTTAACTCAATGCCTTCTGTTACTTTTCAGTCCCCTCCAGGCAAGGTGGCGGAAGCTGTGAAGGCAGCGATTGACTGTGGGTACCGCCACATTGACGGCGCTCATGTGTACCAGAACGAGAGCGAGGTGGGGATGGCCATCCAGGAGAAGTTGAAGGAGCAGGTGGTGAAGCGTGAGGACCTCTTCATTGTCAGCAAGGTGCCGTTCTGCAGGGGAGCCTGGGGGATAGAGGTGTCGTTCATGTTTATCCATTGAGGGCATCAGCTCAGGAGCCAAGGTCATACTCTGGGGCTTCTTAATACAGCTACAGTTATCACTTGGCAGGTGATTCTTCCAGAGGAAAATGTGTTGACTCTAGACCGTGGAGGGCTCCAGAGCTTGCCCATTCACGGCTGGCAGGCGGATGGGCATTCCATCTGGATCCATCGCTTAGAGCCCCTTACTGATGAGGCTGAGGTCGCGGGTTGGTGCTCCCTCCCCAGGGAGTCGTCTTTGAGGATCGAACTTGGTTCTCATCTGCAGACTGGATCTACACTGCCGACCACCGTCTTTTACCTGGAAGCTGTTGGTGTCCAGAGGACACCTGCTGGGTGGGCGAGGCTGGCTCCTCGAAAACCAGCCTAGTGGGAAAATCGCCCTGAGAACTCATGTATGGGGCCTAGGGCTGGCGCGCCGACCTGTTCATGCTGTTTTGTGCCTTTAGTTTGGTCTTGAGAGGTGCCCGTGACCTGAATATCCTGCCTGCCTGCCTTTGGAAAGTTAGGATCCGTAGAGTGAAATGGAATCTCCATTATCACCATTTATAGCATCATGGTGACTTGGGTTGTGGGGAGAGGAAAGCGAATCCTTTGCCTTCAAGCCCTCTGGCTCCACGCCAGGACATGGCTTCTCCAGCGCCGGTGATAAGATGTGTTCTCTTGCTGGCTTCAGCTGTGGTGCACGTACCATGAGAAAAACAAGGTGAAGGGAGCCTGCCAGAAGACGCTCAGCGACCTGAACCTGGACTACCTGGACCTCTATCTTATTCACTGGCCAATGGGCTTCAAGGTATGGGGCACAGGGTTCAGGTGTAGCTTGATACGTGTTAGACCCTCCTTTATTAGCAGGTTACGAGTATGTATATGCTGTGTGTGTGTCTTTACTGCTCAGGGTATAGTCCTTAGAGCAGCAGCAGTGGCATCGCTTGGGAGCTTGTTAGAAACCAGTCTCAGGCCTCACCCAGGGCGTCTGAATCTGAATCCCAGGTGGCTCAGATACACATTACGGAGTTTGAGGTGATTCGGTGATTGTATCATATACAACTTAGGGATAGCAAACTTGGCTCGGGTGACATTTCTGCAATAATCCTTGGACGTTATCAGCGCTCCCCTTCCTATGCATGTGTATGCACGTGGATTCCTACATTCTAGACACGTGCACCATTCTATCGATGAACATTTACTGGCAGCGTAACTCTATGTGCACAAAAGGAATCTAATGTTGTTATATCTTTTACCTTCATTGCAGCCACAATTCAGTTTTGTTTTGTCAGAGAGATGGAAATTGTGGCCTTTACCCCATAGCTCTATTTTATTGCACAATGGTGTATCAGAGCCTGATTTTATCTTTTTTTGGTTGTTGTTAAATCTTAATTTTTATGATAAGCCTACAAGGCTTGGTAAGGTGACAGTTCATAGGCCAGTGATTCAGCCAGGACTTGGACCCCGTGAGTCCTGGTCCTGAGTCCTTTCCTCACCCACACTCCGGCCCATGGCGGGGTTCATCTCACTGACCAAGAATGGTTCGTCTGACAGTCAGCAGCAGCCTATTTGTAGAATAAGCATCCAGGGGCGTCGGGAGTTGTCTGCCTTCTTCTCCTTCACACTGACACACAGATTTGTCCTTGATTATCTTCTAAAAACTTAGCCAGCTGTTGTAGTTTAGAAGATTTTTAGAGCTTTGCTTTCAGAGATGCAGCTCCCACGGCAGCTCTAGGAAGGGCTGTTACTGAATGTCTGTTTTTGATTTTAATGACAGCCCGGGAACGAATTTTTTCCATTGGACGGAGAAGGCAACGTGATTCCCTCTGATACCGACTTTGTGGACACGTGGGCGGTAAGGCCGTCCCTGGTTTGGCTTTCTTCTTCCTTGCTGGTTTTCTGTTGTCAGGGTGTGACTTCTTCTGCTCTGCCATTTTTTTCCACCGCATTTTGTTCTTCTGTCACCGTTTTTGCTCTTCCTGGCTCATTAAAGCCAGCCTTGCTTTTTTCTTGGTGTCTTTTGGACTTCTCAAAGGTCTAACTCACTGGCATGGGATAGTGAGGGTGGGGCTGGTGCAGAAGATGCTTTGGATTCTTGTCCTTTTGGGCACATGTCAGCAGCAAGCAGACCCTTTTCCGTCTTTAGGCCATGGAAGAGCTGGTGGATGAAGGGCTGGTGAAAGCTATCGGAGTCTCCAACTTCAACCATCTCCAAATCGAGAGGATCTTAAACAAACCTGGCTTAAAACATAAGCCGGTGGTTAACCAGGTAGGCTTCCAGCAGGGAAGCTGGTGTGGGTGGCAGGCTTTTGTTACTGTGTGATCCTGGCAGTCATTTCTTGGCCGTGGCACCCTGGGAGTAGCCAGGAGGCGAGTTCGAGGGCGCTGGCAGAGTCCTCATTCATGATTCAGAATGACAGTGGCACATCCGGGGGTGAGACTTGTAGGAGAGAGGAGGGCTTTGAGCCTAGCTTGTGGTGGTCAGGGTCTCACGGATTAGAAGTTTATAGACATCGAGGTCCTCAGGCCTGTCACAGGTGATAACTGGCCAGAAAATCTCTTAGGGCCTGTGGCCGCAGTACATCGGTAACAAGATTATTTTGTTAGTGTCAAGGCCACCAGCTGGGAAACGGAGACAGTTGTCACAGCTTATCTGGGAGACAGGATGTTGGTTATACATAATTTTCTATCTTGTGAGGGAAGGGGCTTAGCATGGGAAAACTTCTGTGTGTCCCATCACCAGTGCCCACACTGCTGCCATCAAACCTCTTGTTTCCATTTGCAGATCGAGTGCCACCCATACCTCACTCAGGAGAAGTTAATCCAGTATTGCCAGTCCAAAGGCATTGTGGTGACTGCCTACAGTCCCCTCGGCTCTCCTGACAGGCCCTGGTGAGTTTCCATGGGACAAATGTTTTCTTATCGATTGGTGAGGATTAGAAATGGCTAAAAAGAAAAATTCAGCATCAAGGAGGATGCTTCTGGGGCTCATTTGCAGACCTTCCCAGGAGCCTCTTGTTGGGCTTCCTGCTTGGTCTTTTTAGTAGCAAGAGACCTGCTCTTGTTCCAAAGGGTTGGGAGTTCATAAGCAAACTTCAGATCAGGACACTGGTGGCTGCCCTCTGAGGTTGATGGGTGTTAGGGTTAGGGGAGCTGGCTGCCGTGAATGATGGTGATGATAGCTGCTCACGTGGGCCATCTTTCCGTCTCCAGGGCCAAGCCTGAGGACCCTTCCCTACTGGAGGATCCCAGGGTCAAAGTGATAGCTGATAAGTACAAGAAAAGCACAGCCCAGGTACGGCCATTTCCAAGCTCTCATGACTGCTCCCAGACCGTCCGTGTTTGTGGTAGGCCCAGGGAGCCAGGAGGGACAGATGACCGAGCCTAGTCAAGCCCTCCCCAGAAGTGCAGCTTGGGGTCCTGGGATGTGTGGTTGAAAGGGCACCAAGTGGGGAGTTAGAAGACTTTTGTGTGGTCCGGGGGTAGTAGTACCTGCCCTACTACCTTCCTCGGCTGCTACGAGGGTCAGCAGTGGCCCCTGTAGGTGAAAGCCCCTCCCTCTTCAGCAGCTGCACGGGACACTGTCTTCTACCCCGTGGTGGTGTGGGTGGTCGGCAGTGAAGGGTCTCCTTGCGGGTCGCACGTCGGGGGGACACGGAAGCGCGTGACGTGGTTGGTGAGAGCAGGGCTCTGCGGCCAGACCTTGACCTCGCTGGCGCCGGGTGTGACCCTGACATCTCCGCACCTTGGTTTTCTCACACATGAGGTTCTGGAATTTCCCCCTCTGGTTATGGATATATAGAATTAAGTGAGATAGTGACAGAGTGCACGGCGTACGTGTACACTCGGCACATGTGTTCACAGGTTCTGATCCGGTTCCTCACGCAGAGGAACTTGGTGGTGATCCCCAAGTCTGTGACACCCAAACGCATTGCTGAGAACATTCAGGTAAGGTCCCACCTGGTCGGCCCAGGTTTTCCTGGGAGGTTCTTCACAGGGCCTCTCATCCCGTCTCTGCAGGGTCGTGTGCGGGACCCCCACCCTCTGTCACCTCTCAGCCAACCGCAGTGAGTGCAGTGAGCACACTGCAGACTGAGGACGGTGGCTCCGTGCCTCAGTGGCCGTCCCGAACACGTGCACTCCTATGCCGAGTCTCCTCAGTGACAGTGTTAGCCCTGAGAAATGTCATTCTCGAGTAACACCCTGTGAGTTTGCATCAGGGCTTCGTTAGTTCCGGTGCCTCAGTTTCCCCACCTGTAAAGCAGTACCTAATTTGAGGGTTGTCATGAAGATTAAATAAGATACATCAAAGGAAGGGCTTCACACAACGCCTGGTACCTTAGTAAGTGCTCAAGAAGCGCTGCTGTCCTGGTGATCGTCTGTGGACTGCAGACCCTCCAGGCCATTAGCCTGCCCATCACTTCTGCCAGGACTCCACCCCACGAAGGGCAGAGTAGCAGGGCTGGTGTCAAGGCACCAGCGAGGTGTGCCTGGGGCTGGTCCCAGGGCAGATTCCAGGGCACGTCGGCCTGCCTCTCACCCAGTGGGGGAGTCTGTGCGGTGGGGTCAGTGGGGTTGAAGAGCAGCTCCAGGAGTCCCGCTGCCGGGATCCTGGCCATGCCCTCTCCACCTAGCTTTGGTTCCAAGCAGCTGCTCCCACAGTGAGATGCCAATTTTGCCTGGTCCACTGGCCACAGGCTATGGCTCTAACATGCGTCATTGGTCCCCTGGGAGCCTGGGGTGAGGCCCGGGGAGGGGCGGGGAACATATGGTGTAGTAGGGGAGGATTTCTTCCTTCTTCAGATGTTCTAACTAATCGAGATAAAGTGGTAAAACCGCCTGCCGTGGGAAACACATATCTTGCTAGAGATAGATCCTTTGTTTCGTATTTTATCTTTCAAGGCGTTAGAAAAGAAACATTTTTAAATGACTAACCTCATAGTAATATGTTAGTTTCGCATCTTGCTATGTAGTCCGTGCACATTTTGGCACAATTGTGACCACAGGTCTGTAGCAGACTTTGCCTGCACATGCTGTGATCGTCCGGCGCTGAGGGTGCGCCAGGCTCGCCCGCTGCTGCTCGGGGCCTGCCCTCCCACCTCCGTGCCGGCCACGTTCTCCCCAGCAGACCGGTCCTCATGCGGATGGTTCTTCTCCTGTCTGGCCCTTTCTGTCAAAACTATATGAGGCTTCTTAGGCCTGTCTCACATCCCTGACCACAGCCTTCCGTCCTCCAGCCAGAATTCCTACTTCCTCTGGCCTTCCTGAGTGCTTTGTGCAATGTCTTTTACACAGTGCGCAGTTAATTATCCCTTTTATTATAGCTGTCGTCCTTCCTTTGCTTCATTGTAAAACGGAGGCAAAGACGTGTCTTACCCATCATTGTGTTCCCTGGTGCTTGTCACAGTAGAAGTGCTTAGTGGCGGTCTTGAAATGAACTAAATGGAGTAAAAGGTAACATTTTGCTTGGAGCTTCTGGACAGGAGGGACTGTTACAGTTCCCAGCCAGAACATACGGCTCCTTCGAATAGTAAACATAGTGGAGTCTCCCTCCCCCTGTTCCCGCTCAAGGCAGCTGCTTATCAGCGGTCCTGCACAGAGTCGCTGGGGATAGTCTGTGTTTGAGCTTTACTTTCAGAGGTGCTGGATATGTTTTTCTTTTTAGATTTTTGACTTTGAACTGAGCAGTGAAGATATGACCACCTTACTCAGCTACAACAGGAACTGGAGAGTCTGTGTCGTGAAGAGGTGAGCGAGTCCCGGGAGGGTATCAGATGCTGCAGAGCAAAAGCCTAACTCTTTAAACATCTGTCAGCTGAGCTACACACAGCCACGGGGAAGATGCCAGGGCATCTGCTCTAGTCTCTTCTCCCGGCCCAGCTGCATTGTTGGCCTGACCTGCAGTAGCCACATATTTTGGCATTTAATTTTCAAATCTTAGCGAATCATCTGAAACCAGAGGATCCCTGGTGGTTCCTGCCCCATCTTCCTGGGAGAATTTGCCTGTGACTCTTTATGTTATAATGTTATAAAGGGGTTTAGTAGAAAGACTGTGGTGCACAGGGCATCAGATTGTCCCAGCTCTGTCACTAATAAGCCACTTGACTCTGAGAAGGTCGCTCTACCCCTCTGACAGGCAGTCACCTACAGGCCCTCCAGCTGTTCATTCACTGGTCCCTTGTATTCTCTCTGATTTGTAGTTTGGAATCTGAAGGAATCTGACAGTAAGGTTGTTTATTTTCTCTTCCTATCAGTACAATAACTAAATGAAGTTTAAACTCCTTTTCTGCTTTGAAGAAGAAACGTCCCATTTTTCAGTGGAGACTAAGAACCTCCTCTGTCACTGTTGTTATTGTCTGAGCTCTCTGACTGTTTCTACTCTGTCTCTTTGAGTAGTTGGTTACTCTTCTAAGCAAAACTCAATCTTTCTCTAAGACAGGGTAGGGCGGTTCCTCTCTCCATCCAGCCTCTGCTCTTTCAGCAGTTCAGAGTGGCATTCCCCCTGGCAGAGGTCCACCAAGTTTGCATCTTGGGTAATACTTCTGTGCTTCAAGTGTGGGCATGCCCGGTGAGCATGTCGCTGTCACGTCATGGCCTCAGATTCAAATCAGGCCACAGAGTTTACCACTGGCAGCCCCAAACCAGGGCCCTTCCTGATGTCCCCGTTTATTTACATTAATGGTATTTAACCTTAGACATTAAAATCACTTGGCTCTGACGGGCAAGAGAGAGGAGAAGTGAATCATTCACCGAGTTACATCTCTTTTGCTTTAAGAATCTGTATCACTCATTCGGTTCCCTTTCCCGCCCCACTGCTGACATAGAGTACTGAAGTTCTCGAGTGGTTTCTAATTGGTCCCTTTACAACTAGACTCTTTCCACTCTCCAGTGCCATTCTGGAAACTGCTGTTGGATAATTCTGTGGGCTACTGATACTTAATGGGGATAGGTCAGGGCTAGAATGGGGAAGGAGAAGTTGTCTCCAGTATTCCCAGGTCACCCAGGAGGAATTTTCCTAACTATACATACACATACACATACAAAGTTTCTGGGGAAACCTGGGTCATAGCTGTGGAATATATATAGTAATATATAATACCCGAAACTAACTCTAAGAGGCTTAAAAATATTGGGTTTTGCCCCAGTGTCCATAATACCTCTGTACCCCTTAATTTTCAGATAATCAGGCTAGCCATTTTATCCCTAACCATTTTCTTAGGGATGCTGTTTAGAGATTTCAGAGGCCTCTTTCTGCCCAAATTGCGATAGTCGTCATTTCTATCGTTTTGTAGTTTGTTATATTTGAAATCTCTCCTTAAATAGTTAACATGTTCCTCTTTTCTCCTGGCAGCTTTGTCACCCACAAGGATTATCCCTTCAGAGAAGAGTACTGAAGCCGTGGGTGCCTGCTCCGCCCCAGCGGACCTGCTGCCACTTTCCCCGCCTCATTCTTCTGTATGTAGCATAGTGTGGCCTGTGTCCCTCGGTGGCGGGTCTGCGACCTGCACATGAACCAGCAAGGCCTTGGCCAGCTTGGTGTCGAGTCTGAAGAGCAGTGTCATACATTAGAATTCTCTTTCCGTTTTCTTTGCCTTTCTTGTCCAGCTGAGGAAATATAACCATGATATCCTTTTCTGACTAACTTGAATCTACAAAGTGAAAAGCAGTGCCACTAACAATTGGATTTTGACTGTTTGGAACTATAATCCTTTCAGCCAGACTTCTTGCCTCCAATAAAAACTTTTGTGAGTTTGATGCTATTTGTTGAAATGATTCATCGCCTTCTGTACCGCTTGACCTCTATCTCATCGATCCCCATAAAGCAGGCCATTCAGCTCTGCAACAGGCACAAGGACTTGGCACCTTTCCCTTTAGTGGAGACCCCTCACCCCTCAGCACTTCACCCGTTTAGCTTTAGGGTGGCGGGTCTCACCTGGCTGCACGTTGGAGTCACCACTTTAAATGTCTGGACCTTACCCATGGTGGTGGTCTGGTCCCGGGGAGGGGAGTTACCAGGACATCTCGCATTTGTAAGCCCCCCAGAGGATCCTAACAGGCAGCCAAGATGAGAGCCACAGCTTTAGGGCCAAGCCAGGACATAAATGCTTTTGTAATTTCACAAATGCCTCTGTTCCTTCTACGGGGGAAGGCCAAGCCCTGTTTCCTAAGCAGCCTCCTCACAAGAAACTGCTCTCGAGCTTGTAGTCCAGACCAGGGAAGAAAAGCATCAATAATTGGTATCCAGTCAGCTCGTGCTGCCACAACAAAAGATCATGGACTGGGTGCCTTAAACAGCAGAAACATATTTCTCACAGTTCTGGAGGCTGGAAGTCCAAGATCAGGGCCATTGGGTTCCGGCGAGGGCTCTTCCCCGCTCGTAGACAGCTAGGCACCTGCTTTCTCCCTGTCCACGTGACAGAAGGGTGAATGCTTTAAATGGGCTTACAAAATTAAAGGGCCCCCTCCTTTTTTTGTAACCTTTTTAAACCTACAAATACTGTTGCTTGTTTTTATTAATAGGGCTTCCTTGTCCAGAATTAAATCCACAAAGGCCAGGAAAAGGATGGGGTTAGAAAGTGCTGACTTCAGATTCCAAGATGACAAGTTGCCCTGTTGCTCACTTGATCGGACGATGTTAGCCCCTAATTGAGGTGGCATTAACTGCTTTGTAGGTTATCCATGTGTAAGTAGTTGAGCAGCAGCGGTTGCTAGGCCTCACCCAGGGGTGTTGGAGAGCACCCAGCCCCTGAGTGGAGGTTGAGAGGACGCAGAGCTCACCGGCACACTGCCTGCCAGCCCTGGGCCTGGGCCCCTCTCCTCCTGGCACCTGCTGGTCAGAGTGGTCCAGCTTCCCCTGTCGGATAGGCAGGTCCCGTTCTATTCCAAGTTAAACTGCAAACCTCTTCAGTCACCTAAATCATCAAGAGCAGACTAGTTTCATTGTAAGCTATGTCAAATCCTCTGTGACCTAGTCTCCCCCCGCCCCGTCTTATTTCTCCAGTTAGTCAAAAACTGGCTTAAAAACACTGGGAAAACTTGAAGGTAGTCCCAAGAGGAGTTTTTAAATCAGCTGCCTGCCTTCTAGATCCCTGAGTGAGAGCATATCAAAACAAGACTAAAAGTCAAACAAGATAAAAGGCCCTGCACTAGCACTGGCCCTGCTTTCTAGCAGAGACTCAGAGGAACACGTGCCCAAGAAGGAGCCTGGCCTTTGGAGTCGTGGGAGGAGGAAGCGAAGGCCTACCTACAAAGGACTGTTCCGTAGTTTGAAGATAAAACAGGATCATTGGCAGCCGTGGGCCTGGTGCTGGCACGTTGCTGCTGGAATGTGGCACGAGGGAGCAGCCGGTGAGGCTGTTCTGGGGCCACTTCACTCCACCCCTGACACTTGATCTGGAGCTCGAGCTGAGTGAGACACGGGAGGGTCTCCATAGAGGCAGGTGCCATGGAGTGCCTGTTTGTCCCTCCTACCCTTAGTGGAACTGAAACCCTGTATCTTCCGGGGCAGGTTCCGACCCAGCCTCAAAGCTCAGGTGGACTCACCGTCATGAATGAAGTGACCCTCCAAGGGGCCAAGTCGGTAGGGGTTATAGGTAGAGCAGTGGTGCTGGCCCCGTCTTTGAGGAGCTTCGTTGGGGCCTCAAAACACTTTTCATGAAACAGTTGGAGTTTTATTAAAACAGTTCCAGCCCAAAAGTAGAATTGTTACTAAGGTAACGAGACCAACTGAAAGAAGGGACTAAATATTAGATCGCATGGGTGGTTATGACCTGCACTTGAAAATATCTGAGCAGTGCTGCAGCAGACTTGATTTCAAACAGCAGCTTCTCAAGGGCCGACTTCACAGGGCGAGGACTCAACACCAAGCCCCCTGTGTTGACACAATGCCTGAGCGACCTGCCTTCGTGCAGTGTCTATGGTGCTGGCTAGCAGACCCTGTGTGCTGCCCAGCCGGGAGAAGCACAGCCCAGGCAGGCTTCCCAGAGGGACTAGAGGGACTTTCTTTGGGGACAGAAAAAGGCTGTCTTTGGAGACAGTCTTAGAAGGGCTATTCCTAGAGAAACTGTCTTTGGGTGGTCACGGCTCTTTGGGATCCAGTTCCAGGTCACACCTAGTCTTTCTGTCCCTTGAAGGCATTTTCTAGCTCTGCTGCAGTGAAGCCCTTCGGTCTGCAGGGCCTAAAACAGCACGTGGGCGCAGAGTAGGCTGTCAATGTCAGTTGCAAGAATGAGTGAGTGAACGAACGAAGAGCTTCTCTTATAACAGCGATGAAAAACTCAGTGTGAATCAATGTATTTCAGACCCAGTTCTGAAGAGTGGCCTAAAATACATGAAAGGGTGGCAGAGGGTCTTATAGATCTAGACAGACTGAGTCTTCATTGCAGCTTTATCTTCCTAATCCATGACTCTGGTAAATTATTTAACCTACCAACACCTATTTCTTTGAGCTAGAAAATGCCTTTCTCCTTGCAGTCAAGGGGATTAAATGAGATTATGAAGGTACAACCCGTACCCCGGGCCTCACGCACGGCACTCGGTACATGCTAGCCATCATTGTCAAAATCATCATTATTATTATAATCAAATGTCAGCAACAGAAACAGAGCCCCCGTCCCCTCGCAGCCAGCAGATGGTGGCTGGTGGGGGCTATGCTCAGAGGCCTGTACGTCTGCAGGAACAGTGCTTTGTCCGTGGCCTGGCCTCTGCCACCCCCACTCACAGGAAAGGCAGTGTCTGACATAGTCAGCAGTGAGCAGCACATCATAGACTTCTGTTTCCAACCTTGTTGAGGACTGTGCCTGCTGGTAAGAAGAACGAGCCCCGAAGAAGACAGTCCGTGTGTTTGTAAGAAGTATTTTTTTCATACTGATAGGTGAAATCATCAGTTAGGGGTCATTTTATCTGATGTTTCCCTTTCCAACCTATTTTTGGTAGCAGACGCCTTTCTTCAAATCCTGCATGGATCATCAGTATATAAATCAGATAAAGGCAGAGCTGCTGCAGTGGCTTAAATGAGGAAAGAGTCTGGGAACTAAGCTAGTCAATAGGTCACGCACAGAGTTTCCCAACCATGAGGGCCCTGGAACACAGTTTCAAAGCCTTGGGATCCAACCTTTTGTTTGTTTGTTTGTTTGTATGTTTGTTAACAACTATAAGCATTTTTTTTCTTTTTTCATACAGTTGCTGGAGTTCAGGAATTCTGGAGTGGCTTAGCCGGGTGGTTCTGGATGTGGGTCTTTCATGAGGTGGCGGTGACTATGATGGCCGGGAATCATCACGCGAAGGCTCGACTGGGCTGGAGGGTTTGATTCCATCCAATATGGCACACTCAGTCACAGGCCACTTAGTACTGGGTGTTGGCAGGAGGCCTCAGTTTCTCACCACAGGTACCTTTGCATAAAGCTGCTGTCGTATTCATGACATGGTGGCTGATTCTCTCTGAGCGAGTGACCCGAGAGCACAAAGCGGAAGCCATAATGTCATTTTCTAATCTCAGAAGTCACACCGTGTCAGTTCCACCAAAGATGGAACCTAAGTCACGGGGACACCAAGGAGGCTGGCCACCACGATTTGTAAACCTAGAACTCCATATTGTTTAGAAAGCATTTCAGAGGTAACTACGAACATGGGAATGGTATTGCAAAAGAATATACGTTTAGATTGGCATGCCCCAGCCCAACAACTGTTTGATTTTACAATAACAACAAAAGTCGAGGATCAGAGAGGTCAAGTGACCAGACAGAACTCACAGAGACAGTTAAGTAGAAATTTAAAGTCTCTGGATTCTCGTCTATTGCGTTACATTAAAATATTATTAACAATGACTTTCCATTATAATAAAAATTAAAGTGACTGCCACATGTATACAACTTTATCACCAGGCGATCAAAGTTAAATCGACAGAGAGACCACGTTAATAATATGTGCTCTTGGCATGCTGTGATGAGAATGGCAATTTACCTCTATGATCTTCCATCCCCCAAACCAAAAACCCTAGTCGAATCATGAGAAAACAGTAGAGAAAGCTGACGTAACTGAAGAACATAATAGCCAACCAATACCGATACTTCTCAAAACTGTCAAGGTCATTAAAAACATGGAAAGTCTGAGGAGCTGTCACAACCAGGAGGAGAGGAAAGACACGATGACTAAGTGTATGGGATCCTGAGTCAGAAAAAAGGACGTCAGTTAAAAACTAAGAACGCTGGAATAATCTGGACTTTATTTTTATTTTTTTATGAGAGTTTATTTGAGCCAAACTGACAACAATATGCCAGGGAACAAGATCTCAAATGCTTCCTGTCTGGACTTTAGCTAATAATAATTTATCAATATTTGCTACCTAATTATGCCCAATGTGCCATACTAATATAGTATGTTAACAATGGAAACTAAATGTGGAGTATATGAGAACTGGGCTCTGTCATCAAATCTTTTCTGTAAACCTAAAACTATTCAAACACAAAATGCCTGTTACGAGAAAACTTTATAAAACACTCAGAAAGAGCTGTTTTTCTAGACAAACAAGTCTTCCTAGATTGCTCAAAATAGTCACCCTTTTCTTACATCAAGTAAACAAAATAATTAGCAAGGGTATAGGTATGAACAACATAATGACTGATCTTGTTCCCCAAGAACATGTATTTATAAGCACATGAGGAACATTTATGAAAACCAATGCTTTGCGAGGCCAAAGTGCTGGCCTCGACAAATTTCAATGAATTGGTGTCATATGGATTACATTCTGTGATCACACGTAAAGAAAATTATAAAATTGTTAACCAAAAAAATTAACTAGCAACGGCCTCCCCACAGACACATATTTGGAAGTTTTAAAACAGATATGCAATTAACAGAAGGGTTAAAGAGCAAAAATAACAGCAAACGTCATATAATAGCACTTTATAAATTAATCATATCTCTAGCAATATTTTATAGGTGTGGTATATGTTTTTAATCTTCTAACTAATCCTTGAAGGTTGATCCTATTGTTATCCCATTTGCAGATGAAGAAACTGGAGCACAGAGAGCGTAGACAATCTGCCCAAGGTCACACAGCGGCTAAAAAATGGCGAAGCTGGGTCTGCAAGTGGGCAATTTGACTCTAGAGTCTGCCTCCTACTATAAAATAGAAAACACGTGCAGAAGGGTAAAAAAATAAAGATAAAAAAATTAAAAAAATGACATATCAAAACTTTTGGGAGGCAGCCAGAGCAGTGCTTAGGAGTCTTATAACTTCTGAACTCTATAACCATTAACAAAGCTGAATAACTAGTTAAAAATCTTGCCACAGAGAAAATACCAGACCAAGATGACTTAGGGGAGCGTTGTCATGTATCACAATATTCTAGATACGGACAATGCCTATCCCACAAGAGCTCTTCCAGAAAACAGAACAAGAGGGAATACTTTGAAAATCATTTTATGCAGCCAGCACAGCTGTGACACCGAAATCACTAACATCCTGGAAGAAAGGAAAATCACAGATCGATCTCACTGAAAAACACTTATGCAAAAATCCTAAACAAAATATACTTAGCCACATTCAATAATGTATATAAGAATGATCATTGAGATTTTATCACAGGAGCGCAATGTTGATTTAACATTAGAAAACCATTACTGTCATCCACCATGTTAATAAATTAAAAGTATATGTATGCATTCAAATAGAAAAATATTTGATAAATTCAAAATTGTTTCATGATAAAAATCTTTTGGCAAACTCAAAATAGAAGCAAACTTCTTTACCCTGCTAAAGGTCATCTACTCAGACATCTCATAAACCTATCGTGGCATATTCTCATGGTGTACAAACTACAGCTCCATGCTTTTGCATGAATGAATCTCAAAAATAGAATGCTGAGTCAAGAAAAGCTAATCATGGAAAAATACAGTAAGATTCCACTTATATCACTTTCAAAATAGGCAAACCTAACCAACACATTTTTAAGGACGTAATCACAGTTTATAAAACTATAAAAAAGGAGTAAGATTTATGCAAAATTTAAAGGTGGGAGTCGACAATAGGAAAACAACAAACAATCCAATTAAAAAACGGGCAGAGGACTCGAATAGATACTTTTCCAAAGCCATACAAATAGCCAACAAGTACATGAAAAACCGTTCAACATCACTAATCATCAGGGAAATACAAGCCCAAACCATAATGAGATATCACCTTATGTATGTTAGAATGGTTCTTATAAAAAAGACAGATAAATGTTGGTAAGAATGTGGAGAAAAGGGAACCCTCATGCACTGTTAGTGGGAATGTAAACTGGTGCAGCCACTACGGAAAACAGTATGGAACTTCCTCAAAAAATTAAAAATAGAACTACCATATGATTCAGCAATACTTCTGGGTATGTATCTAAAAGAGATGAAATTATTAATTTCAAAGAGTTATTTGCACAATAGCCGAGATGTGGAAACAACCTAAGTGTCCATCAATGGATGAATGAATAAAGAAATCGCGATAATGAAATATTATTCAGCCATAAGAAAGAAAAAAATATTGCTTTTGTGAACAACAGGGATGGACTTTGAGGGCATTAGGCGAAGTTAAATAAGTCAGACAGAGGAAGACAAATACTATATGATCTCACTTATATATGGAATCTGAAAACATTGAACTCATAGGAACTGGATGTAGAGTGGTGTTTGCCAAGGGCTGG
>NW_006434839.1:5929124-5930830 GCF_000325575.1 Pteropus alecto
TGTAAGATGAATAAGTGTTGGGCATCTAATGTACAGTGTGGTGACTGTAGTTAACAAGTCCGTACGTATTGTATACTTGCAAGTTGCTAAGGGAGTAGAGCTTTAATGTTCTCGGCATAACAAAGATGCCAAAAGATTAAGTAAAAGAGGTGAAGGAGGGGTTACCTAACTGGACTGTGGTAAACATTTTCAAATATATATGCGTATCAGATCATCACATTGTGTACTTTAAACTTACACAATGTCGTATATTGGTATTTCAATAAAGATGGGGCAAGAAACAGACTCGGGCTGCAGAAACAGATGCAGGCTAAAGTTATCACAGACACACACGCGTGTGCGCGCACACAGACACACACACACACACACACAGAGGTGGGAATTGGGGTGAGGTTTAAGATCAAGGAGGGACATACAAAGGCTTTTAAGGTACCACTTTTTAACGTGGGTTCTGAAAACGTGTTTGTTTTATTTTACTCCATTAAATGGCATACAGATATCTTATACACTTTTTGTACGTATATGACAAAGTTCAAGATAAAAAGACATGTTTGCTGGATAAACAAATGATCTCACCTGATCCTTACAGTAGTCCTGAGCGATATCATGATTTTCGTTTTACAGTTGATGAACTTAAATCGAGAATATATCACAGCTAGTCGACAGTCCTACCTTCCTGTTCTGTGACCTTTACCCCAAATCATACTTAAACTAATTTTTATGACTCTTTCTGCTGCTATCTGATTTAGACACAGAAAATTTAGAGGGCCCAACTGCATGTTATCGAGCAAAATTTTTGAACAGAATCATCTTTCGAGAATCAACGTTCTCTCCTACTTTCCTTGGTTTGCTATCCTGTGTCATAAGATTCACTAGTGAGGAACAAAGTAGGCCAGAGTTGCAAGCCAGGCATAGTTGCAGTGGTATTGGGAAGTGAGAGAGATGGACAGACCTGAGACAGCAGATTTTAGAAGAGAATTCTCAGTGCCTTTTATATACCTCTTAGATAGCTGGGACCCAAGAGGAAAGGGTGAGCCTGGGGTCCAGTACAGAAGTCAGATACATTTTGGTGGAACTGGTGCACAGGATCAAAAGGGATCAGAAAAAGAGGACGGTCCCCATGGCTCAGCAAAGCAGGGAGCACAGTAGGCCCCCCGGCACGGGACAAGGACCGCCAGAGCACAGGATGGCTACGGACACCCTGCGAATATTTCTAAGTTGACCACTTCGCTTGCATCAGAGGCTCCCAGCCTGGACCTGGGCACCGAGAAGAATTGTGTGGCCTTCTCTCCCAGTTGGCATGAATCAGCAGGTTTCAACAAGAGTGTTGACTCTGGTGAGGCTCTCAGATATCAGATGGCTCCAGCTTTTATTATACAGGACTGGGCAAGTGACTCTGAAAAGGCCAGCCAGCCACTTGGTGGAACAGCCAGGATTAGAACTTACGTTTCCAGATGTTGACGCAGTGTTCTTTATCTAGAGGTCACGTGCACTGGTGTCGCTTTAGCCTGAAGTCATCATTTTGGAAACCCTAAACCATCGATTGATTTATAGCCTGATCTGGACTAGAGACTAGACTGGTTTGTTATCCAGTGGGAAGCAGGGGTTTCAAGATGCATTTCTGGGGAAGCCTGGATTTGTGCACAGGACTGAGGGTCAAGAAGGTGGCAGGAATAGGGGTGGGAAAGGGGTGGGCTATGTGGGGC
>NW_006434839.1:5930876-5953868 GCF_000325575.1 Pteropus alecto
TTCCCCCCCCCCCCCCCCAACCAGAAAGCATTCCTCTTCATCTATTTTGTTTGTTGGAAATGTGTGTAAGATTCCATTTGTGAAAAAAGTGTTCTGATCTTTAAAAAAAAAAAAAAAAGTCTCAGAAAACATTAAAACCAGGAAATGGAGAACCCATTTGACTCTCTTGGGGTTCTCTCTGCTCATTTTCCAAATTTTAGTACCTTTCAATAAGTCTTCTTGGAGACCTAGTTACATGTTCAGCTTTGCGGCATGTGCCAGGGGCATAGAAAAGATCGTCTAGCTTCTGGTTACAAATTTACCAACGATTCCTACCTAGATCAGTCACTTGGAAGAAGAAAGCATTTTCCCTTAGAAACAGTTTTATAAGTGATAAACTTCAACTTGCCTATCTCGAGCACGTTATTTTTATCATTCTATTTAATTGCTTATCATTTCTCGGATGTCCTTGAGAAGGGTTGCAAAAGAATAGGGCGATGTGACCTTGGTATGTACAACTTGCTAACTTCCTGCCACTATACTTGGGATGATTTTTTTCTATGTGTGCTCTAATTCAAAAGCTTTCCAGATTATTCTGTACAAGGTAAGATAAAGCAATGATTTCATCATGGTGCAGCGATGGAGGACAGAATGGTACGTCCTGGGTCGAATATTTCTAAGTTGACCACAACCTGTGTAAACTCTGTTGGCTCCTGGGATTACCTGGAGGGCAGGTGATATTTCTATGAATAAGGAGGCAGGTGAAAGGTTAGATAATAAGAAATATTTAAAGAGGGAGTATGTGAGAATAAACTGAGAGGCCCCCACTATATACAGAATTCTTCCCAGGACCTAGCACTAGCTCTCTCCAATTATAATATTAAAATGCTGCTTGGATTGGACAAAATATACCCAAACAGCGGGTCTCTGGCCCCGTCCCTGGCCTGCCAGCCTTTCCAGAATATTCCCAACAATGTCTCGGTGGTCTGGGCACAGAGGACTAAGCAAAGGAGGCAGAAGGCACCGAGTTCATCTAGTTCATTCTGCGTGAGCAGAAGGGACTCCTCTGTGCTTGTCCTCTTAAGCTGGAAGCGTAGTGTTTGTTGCCCCCTGCTGGCACACAGGAGTCAACGCTAATGTTTCAGTAACACTCGGTAACAGTAACCACGATACTATTTCTATTTACAGAACCATCAGTGGAGGGCTTATAAGAATATATAGAGCACTGTACTAAGCGTTTTACATATATTACCTGATCTAATCCTCAAAGTGATTCTGTGAGGTAGGTGTTATTACTCCCACTGCAGAGGAGAAACTAAGTCACAGAGCAGTTGTATGACTTGTGCAAAGTACTTGCTGGTAAACGGCAGGCGTGACAGTGGGGTCCATAAGAGGTCTGGAAAGAAGTCACGAGGTCTGGGAACTTGGACAGGGAAAAAGTTGCATTCTATTGTGAACACAGAAAACAAACAGAAACGGTGTGATTTTGTCACTAATAGAAATCACAGAAATTTCTATATCATATTACCGATGTTATAGATACCTCGAAACATCAATATGCTCATCATTGCTTTACAAGTACGATAGTTATTAACCTGCCACCAGACCTGTTATTTAATTATTAATTAAAAGTCTTTATATTAGTATATCACAATTTTTTTTTTTAATATTGTGTCAGCACTCTTTAAAATTATGGAATTCCTTTGTAATCCTGTACGTTTTATTTCAGCATTAGAAAAATTTTTTTTAGAAGGGGCCCAAAGGCTTCTGCAGCCTGCCAACGGGGTCCTGGCATGAAAAGTGGTTGGAACTGCTGCCCTTGAGTTCATGCCAGGCATTGGCCTCCTGACCCAGACCGTAGAATGCAGCAGTGACCAGGGAAGGGAGACATTACGGTGTTCCAGATAGGATGGCCACGTGGTTTATCTGCCAAACCAGGACACTTCTGAGTTGAAAGGAGGCACTCTTAATAATTATGCTAGAGCAAGTGTAAACTGGGACATATGGTCACCCGACTCGAATAGCATGTGTTCTGGAAACAAGAATTAGGTAAGAAAATGCCAGTTGATTAAATATAGCTAACAAACATCAACATAAAACTCTGTCAATATGCTGCTAATAAAACTAGATGATCTCCTAAAATCCAACCAGAAAAACCAAAGTACAACTAATATACAGTATACCAGCTTCAAAATTATTCAAAATTATCCAAAAGAAAGAATTATAGCATGTAATAATAATAATATAGCAAATACTAATGTACTGCTTATTGTGGACAGGCACTGTCTATCGTAGTAGGTATGTAGTATTATTATCTCTAACTTACAGATGAAGAGAACTTGCTTGACATCACACAGCTGGAAGGAGGCTGAGCCAAGCCACAAATCCACATGCACGGGCTGCCACATCTATGCCACCGACTCCCCTGCCTCTTTGAGACCTTGTAACATTTGGAATTTTCACAATGCGCTTAACAGAGTTGAAGTTGCTTTTATTCTAGGTGAGCCGATCCGGTTGCTTGAAAGAAATGCCCCAGAGTAGATGAGGAAATCTGGAAGGTTCCATGGAGCAACAGAAGAATTCCTTTGAGAATCCTAAAATGGAAGTAACTCTCTCCCCAGGCATTCATTCACCGTTTTCCTTTGACAGCAACCCCTGGTTCCCCATGAGAGGCAGCACAGGGCAGTAATTAAGAGCATGGGCTTGAAGTTCAAATCCCAGGCAACTGCTGGCTGAATGAGCTTGGGTAAATCATACAGCCTTCTGTGGCTTTGGTTTTCCCAACTGTAACATGGAAATAATGATAAACTCTCGTAAGTAATGGTGAGGAGAGAACGAGTCTAGAAAACACATAATACATAGTCATCATTATTATTATCACTGTTATGTGACCACTCTCTACTTTAACCGTTCTGTCCCCAGACTCACCTCTCTTTATGATTCGGAGTATTTACATGTGTTCTGTCAATTTTCAACTTTACTTCCTCTTCAACTGTTTTCATTATTCCGTAGCTATCTTTGGGTGACTATTAAAACATTTGCTTATACCAGCATTTGCACCAGACCTCATTTTGCTGATGCAACATAAACTTTGACAGCTGGAAGTGAGAACAGGGCCTGTCCGTGCTCCCGTAATTACCACATAGTCTCGATTTGCCCACTCCCTCACAGCATTTGCATTTCGCAGAGCCGACATGAGTTTTTATAAGTTCAGGGGTGCCCAGAGAACGCTTCGGTAAGAATGGAATTGACAAAAAACGCGATGGATCATTTATCGCCTTTGTAGAAACAAGATGACTTTCCAATTTCAACTGAAAACAGAACTGCCAGGCCTGAAGACATGAAAAATTTAAACGGTACGAAAGAAAAAGCTAATTCAGTATGAAAAGGGGAAGACATAGCTTGGGAAATATTTATATCAGTTTTAAAAGGGGGTTCATAAATATGTTAAATATTTATATCAATTTTAAAAGGGAGTTAATAAATATGTTTTTTAAGGTCGATTTTTAAAAATATTTTGGTTGCATCCTCCACAAGGAAAAAGAAGCTTCTGTATCATGACACCATACATAACTTGTGTTGAAACAAAAGTTTCACACACAAAAATCCCACCCCACAATGCACGGAATGATATTTTTATTTTATTCTGATAACATTATCAGAATATAATTTTTTAATATTTTTATTCTATTCTATTCTAATGCTGGTCACGAATATAAGTTTTTAATATTTTTATTCTACTCTATTTTAATGCTGGTCATGAGCCGCTTAACTTCATAATCTACTAGCGAATTGTGACTTCCAGTTTAAAAAGCAGTGATATCGAGAGCTATTAAAAATACATTATTGGATAAAGAACATACGTAGATATTTCTATGTGCAGAACAATTTTTCACAATCCTTAAAATATGGAAAAACAATTTTTAAAATATATCAAAATCTCAGCCTCAGTGCTCACTCAATATATACAAATTCTAAACGATGATGAAATACAATTTTCACTGATTAAATTAGCTAAAATTAAAAGCAATGATGTCTAATACTGATGACATACAGTAAAGGTTTTTCTTTAATGCACTTAATTATCTGTATTTGACTTAAATTCAAAACAAATTTGAGGTGGTTTTATATACGGAACTTGCCAAACACGATGGATGGCAGAATAATCTAGTATTGCAATTTTGTCTGAGACAGTTTAGCAGTACATTTTTGTAGTCATAAAAATGTTCACACTCAAAAGTAATTCCACTTCTGGGAATTTGTCCCAATGAGGCAGTTCAAAGAAAAAGAAAAATCTCTGTGCACAACTTTATATATCACTACTTAAGCAGCAAAAAATGAGAAGCTGTCTAAATAGCCAAGAATAGCACAATATTTAAATAAGCTATTCTAAAACGTTCAAAATATTTTGCAGCCAATAAAATGATAATTACGATTATGAAGTAAACGCTTATGCTAATAAATGCAAAAGTTATCAAACAAAACTCTACGTGTGTTCCGGTTACTGTGGCTGCATAAAAATCACCCTAAAACAACCACGAATTTAATAGTGAAAAATCGTTAATGTAATAGTAATTAAATCATAATAACTCCATCTATAACCAATTCTAAGCTCTTCCCAGAAATGTGGTTGCCTAAACCAGACAATGTATAAAGGTCATAGACTTGTGGAGACAAAAAGAGAAAAATCCCATAGAATTGCAAATGATTCCTCCAGTTATGCTCTTCAATCTCTATATCCATCCCAACCCTCTTCTGAGCTCTGGCTTTTAATATCTAATACCTATTGGACATCTGCAAACAACTCTAAAGTCAAAGTCATTATTTTCCCACTAAAACTTGCTCTTCTTCCTATGTCCACGGCATCGAAGTTTAAGGAGGGAGAGACCAATGGAAAAAAATGTTTTTAAGTGTAAATCTCTAAGACCAGGTGTTTTTCAAATTCCAGGGCTCCCCGCTTTTATTCCCAGAACTTCTGAGTGGGACTGAGGAACCTGTATCTTTAGCGAGCCAGCCAGACGCTTCTGGTTCGGAAGGAAGTGGGGGCGCGGCAGCTGCGTTTGAAAAATGGGCTCCAAGTCCTGCTGCCCAGGAACCGAACCTGAGTGGAGCGGAGGGCGAACTTCGCCATGGATTCCCCGGCCTCTCTCACTGTCGTGCTCAAGGTCATCACCGTGTGCCCAGCGGAGACGCCCGGGACTCCTCCTGGCCTCCCCTTCCCTTCTCACTGCCCCTCCCTTGACAATCGGCCGACCTCCTGGTGGGGCATCCACACCTTCTCCTGGATTTCCTCTTCCACCCCCTGATTGAGACCCGTGCCATCTTTAGCTGGGTGGCTGCAGCTGTCCAGTCGCTGGGTCTCCCAGGCAGAATACCTCCAATCCATCTCCCCGCTCCCCTGGTTCCTGAGCGACCTTTATCAAGTGACGCTGATCGTATATATCACTTCCGTTTAAAGGCTCACAGTGGCTGCCATTTCCTCCGACCCAAAGTTTTCACCACTGATGCCAAATTTGCATTTGAACTTGACCCTCTCCCCTCCTAGATTCTACCCTCCTAGATTCTACCCTCCAGTCATTTCTCTGCTATGCCAGGGTGTCTTAGTCCCATGGGCCTTGGCTCATGCCACACCCCCTGTCTGGTGCTCTTCATTCAAACACACCTGGGTAACAGCTGCCCTTCTCCTCCTGCCCCCCAGGCCTAATGGGCTTTGGTGAGCACCTCTGCCTCTTCCCTCACCCTTGTCCTGGGCCACCGTCACCTCCCACTGGTCTGTGTACTGCTTGAGGGCCTGGCATCACACTGAGTATGCGTCTTACTGCTAATCCTAGAAGTTACCACTCCTCTCTAGTTTGGGAGTTTTCCAAGGGAGTTTTGTTTATCTTTGCATCTCCAGGGCCAACCCTTGAATGGAAATGAATCAAACATCCATGTAGAAGGCGTCCATTCCAACGTCCCAAGAGCAAAGCTATATTTTGTCCTCTGCTGTGCATTTGTCTTTCTGCCCCTCAAGTCAGATCCTGACCTGAGAGGAAATATGGTTGAATGTTAGGTGTGGCGTGGATGCTGGATCCAGATTCCTGGATTGAATCCGGCTCTACTGTTTGCCGGTAGATCCTTGAGCAAGTTATTTCGCCTTTCTGTACCCCAGTTTCACCATCTATAAAATGAAGGAAATAAAAATATCCGTGTCTTAAAATATTATGAGAATTAGATGAGACAACATGCCTGAACTACAGCACTACCTGGCATGCGGTAAGTGCCATGAAAATGCTACGCACTCTGGATGGTTGTTGGCCGGAATGATGACTCCTCCTCTGAGCTGCTGCACAGACAGGAACCGCACTGGTCCCAGGCTGTGCTCTGCCTTTCTCATGCCTTTGCATGATAAGGACAAGTTGTCAGCCACGTGGTCACTCCAGAACCAAGAATTCCTGCACATGGCAATGGCAGAGGCAGTAGACTAGAAATGTGCCTCACCATGCTGGATGTGCCCCGTCTCGGTGACTGACTCTCCTCCCCTCCCCCGCTAGAATAGCCTCCCCTCCTCTCTACCTGTCCAAGTTGCCCCACCCTCTCTGGCCATGCTTCCTCACAGTTCAGCTCACAGGAGCCTCTTCCTCTGGGTCCAGGAGGCTCATGTCTGTATCACTCACATGGGAACTGTATGTAAGAAGGTACCAAGATCCTGGATGCTAGCAGGTCCAAGGCCAAACCCACGAAGACCCCATGAGATGGCATAGCGTGGATGGATGGAGTAAGATCAAGACTTGGATGAGACTTAGCCCTCAGATATCTTGCAGACTACCTGGAGTTAGCTGGGATTAGCTTCAGGGTAGCTCTGAGAAGAGCTAGATTGTTCTATTTGTGAGTCAGACCCGGCCTGATGGGGACTGTTGACCTGGAGGGAGCACATCTCAGCCAGTCATTCCCAATCTATCCCACAGGCAAACTTGGCTTCCAAGGTGCCTGATGCCTCATGGCCACTTTCTACCCTGGGTCTTCATGGGCAAGATTCTTCACCTACCAGAAGGATGAGCTAGACCAGGTAGTCAATAGAGTCTCTACCAGATCTGTCACTCTGTAATTCTGGGACTGATTTGGAAAGTAGCACCAAAAAGGGCCCGGTCACTCGAGACTCCTCCTGCAGCACTCAGCCTTGGACAGGGCTTCATGGCAAGTCCAGGGCTGGGCTCATCTCTGCCCCAGGTGGGGCGGGGGGCCACAGAGGAGAGTGGGAGGGAAAGACACCAAAGTCCCAGATGGAGGGGGTTTGTGAGCTGGGCTGTTGTTCAGATTTGAGGAGAGAACAGGGGTCCCACCCACTCTCCCCCCAACGTGGATCTGTGCTTCAACCACAGTGGAAATCTACATTCTAGTGGAAGGGTTTTTTTGTTTGTTTTGTTTTGTTTTCTAGGAACTCGGTGTGCTTTTGGTTTTCTAAGTTCCTGAGAAAAAAGTTCCTTTTGGAAAATTCCAACGTGGCCTCAGCCAAACAAAAGGAAAAAGGGATTTTTCCACGAGGCACTCTGAGTTGATAGGGGCACTCAGAGCCCCCAGCTGACACTTGTCTGAAGAGCTGTAAAGAACCAGAAGCTGGATCCGCAGGAAGAAGATCTTGGGAGGGCTGGAGCGGAGGTCAGCCCGGTGACACCTGGCTGTTCTCTCCAGCATCATCTCGCTCTGGACGGGGAGGGGTTCGCACACTGCACCTTGCTGTTTTAGGACTCGGCACTTGGGGTTCCTCCGAACATATCATCCAACATAATCAATCAAGTAGTAGGATAAATGCAGTCCATGGGATTCCCCGCTCCAAAAAGAAAAACGTCCGACAGGAGTTGGTCCCGGAGATCTTGGAATATCCTTTTGCCTCTCTACCCCTAAGAGCCACTCACTGTGCTTTGTTAAGTATTCAAATGCTTTTTAAAACTGAAATATAATTTGCTTAACATGGAATTCGCCATTTTAAAGTGTACAATGCAGTGGCTTTTAGTAGATTCACTGTTCCGTGGGACGTCTTATCTCACCGACATCTTTGCTGGGAGAGAGAGGAAGGCAGCTGGGGCTGGAGGTTTCCCTGATGTCACCAAGGCCACTCTGGCAGTGAGAGCCTAAAGGCTGGCCCCCGCCTGGGGACACAGCAACACCCTTCTCAGGAATCTCCGAGGAGCTGTCCTGTCTGCGGAGCTGGAATCCTGCCATTAATGGGACAGATGGGTTCTTGGGGAAAATTTCCATGTGTGGGAGCCTCTTATGTCAGTGACAGTAGGGTCAATCCTTGAGGGGCTGGAGACCCTGACCCTGTGATGAAGCCAAGCCCTGAGGCTGAGCTGACCAGGTTGGGGTGGTGAGCAGGCCCCAGGGCCAGTCGCCCCGGAGAAGAGAGTCCTGGAACACTGGTAGAGGCTTCAGAGACCCACAGCCCAACTCCCATCTCCCAGAGATGAGGAAACTGAGGCCCAGAAACCGCGAAATCAATCGCACCACCTGGCAACGGCAGGCCCAAGGCCAGAACGCAGCCTTCTGACTCTGGGCCGGTGTGCTCTCTGCCAGGCAGTTCATGTAACAGTAAATATTCACCGAAGTCCCCTCCTGTGGGCCAGGAACCTCACTGGGTTCCACACAGGGCCGGCCTGGAAGTATGCATGCCGGCCACGTAGTCCTAGCTCTGGGACCAGGGAGGACGCCACACCACGCCGCGCGGAGGGCTAAACTCCAGAAGGAAGACCTCGGGGAGAACACCCCCAGTAAGGCTTCGCTGCCTGCCCAATAGCTGGGCCAGAAAATTCTTTCCTGAGAGCCGTTCTTGCCAGCAATTCCCGCCCCAGCCCTGGCCCTGGTCCTCCCTCTCCAGCTTTCAGTTAGTGGCCAAAGGTTTCTTGGAGCAGAATGGTTATTTGTTGAAACTGGCTCATCCCAGCTTGTGAGAGCCTACTGATTCATTTTCAGGGATTTTGTAAAAACACGGTTCATTAAAAAAAAAATTTAATGATATAAGCACAATTAGATTATATTAGAAATGAAGTTAATGAATCCTCAAAACTCATCACTTCCTAATTATTGTGTTACATTTTACTATTATCTAGGCTCTTGGGGTTATTTACAATTATATCCGGACGGCGAAATACTGTAAGATGTTGTGCGTCTCCTCTGTGTTTACTCGAAATAGGCCACGGGGGGTGGAGTGTTTACACCGCTACAAATGAAAGTTTTGTTCTGTTTTTACATTTCCCAGCCATCGAAAGGTCCATACTGTGCACGACATCCTCAGATTAGCAGACTGTTTGCACATAATTCCTGAGCTCCCATGGGGTGGCTGCACCCCCTCAGAAATGGCAGAAAAGGACTGAGCGGGGGAACAAATTAGAGTTGCAAACAGGACAGGTCACAGGGAGGGGACTGAAGGGAGAAGGAAGAAGAGCTGGTTAAAGGGAAAGGTACACATGCTCGGCTCCTTTCTCTCTCTCTTCCTTCCTTCCTTCCTTCCTTCCTTCCTTCCTTCCTTCCTTCCTTCCTTCCTTCCTTCCCTCCTTCCATTCAATCGCTTATTCATTTCATTCATCAAATATTTGGAATGTCCACTCTTTGTCAGGCACCTTGCTAGCCTCTGGGAGAAAACAAATTTCAGAGGGAACATGATTTTCCTTCCAGCACGGTTTTCTCTCTCCTAGGAAGTAAATAGAGCCCATTTGGGCCTAGGAGTCTATGTTAGAACTTACAAAAGGGAGGAGAAGCGGGTCTCAGTTTTGACATAAGGGTTAAAGTTCACAGGACGTAACCGAATTACCCAGTACTAAAATGTATGGGGAGCGCTTAAGTTTAAGCAACTTAACTCGTACTTGATTTAACAAAAAAGAAAAGGATCTGAAAAGTCCTCTGTCTAGCAAACAAAAATTTCCATTTATATACTTGTTCAGTTGCACAGATAGGACTCACGTGAGTGTGAATGTGTGTGTGTATCCATCAGTTCAGGATTCTCTTCCCCTACAAGTTTCTATCTCTGTCAAATGTGATCATTTCTCTTCCTGTTCACTTATTGTCTTCAGCTTCTCTTTTTATAGAACGCGTTCAATGAGCCTCTCTGGCTCCTCATTCCTTGGCTTCTGGTCACTTTCTGGTCCCAAATTTTAACACGCCCCGGACTTGCCCGAGGTATTTGTTAAAAATACAAACTCCCAGTCACTATCCCGAGAGGCTCTGACTCAGTAGGTCTGGGGTAGGTCAGGAATCCGCACCTTTACCAGGCTCTCCAGGTAATTCTGAGGCAGGTGGTAGAAGAACAGCGTTTGCAAAATACTTCCTTGTGCCACTGACACACTGTAAGCAATATTCTATTGTTATCTCTCTAGAGAGGATTCATTTCTGTGGCTACATTCCCACTCCCTTGCTTGCTGCCCTTTCTAAAACAGTTGTTTGAAGTTTCCTCTGTGTTAGCGTGCCGGTCCCTGTGAGCTGGCACCACCAACCTTGTGCTTTAAAAAGCCAGGCCTTGGATCGGGTGGTTTCAGGTAGCTAACTCTGATCATAACGAAATTAACGAAAAGCCAGCAGCCAAAGCTGTAATTCTCAGTTTTACCACTGAGCGGCGCCATTGCTCCACTGTCCATCTCCCGATCAATTGGCCTGGAGACCTGAAAGTTCCTGTTTATTTTGCTGATGGCTCAGAGGGAATTGGTTGCCTTGTTGTCGTTTTGATCTGTTTTTAACCCTCTGTTACGACCTTTGACTCAGATAGACAGCCAGAGCTGCCTATGAGGAGCCTGGAAAATGGATGGCATCTCTTTTCACCCTTACCCGTTTTGGGGATACACTTTGGATTGAGATTAGAAAGATGGCCCCCAAAGCATCCACAAAGAGCCAGGTTGGTGGCAATCAAATTGGGAGAGGCTGACTCAGACCTCGGTCATGGGGAGTCATTTCTCTGCCTTCCCACCAGGCCCTAAGGCAGAGATTACATCTCTGGTGCAAGGAAGAGGGCTGATATTTGTCCATCACCTCCTGTGTGCCAAGCACTTTACATGTCACCTCATTTAATCCTCTCGATAATCCTGTATTTTACTTCTCTCAAGGGAAAACGGCAGGTCTGAGGAAAACGAGACTCAGAGCTCCCATTTTTTCTGCACACAACATCGTCTCCGTTCATTCGCTGATCAAACATTGATTGACAAAGCAGATTCGTGAGCGATTCTATTTAAGACAAACGCATGGAGGCTCAGGCCTCTGCCTACATTCAGGAAGGAAAGTACTGAGCCACCGGCTGCTGAGCAATGGACATAGAGTAATTTACCGCCAAGGGCAGAACAGATTAAAAAATAAACGAGAGGAAAGGAAATGAGTACTTTCTAATGGATGGGCAAACATTGTCCCATCAGCGGCTAAAATCAATGAAGCTACAATGGATGGCATTTGAGCGCACCCAGCAGCCCACCTCTCCTTCAGTTTCCAAGGACATCTCCTGTCCCTCTCACACCTGCAGACTTCTGTGAAGGCTCCAAAAGCCACTGGCAGGGTGTCCAGCCAGAGATACACAGAATAGATGCTGTCCTCACTGCCTTGGTCCATCTCGTATGAGCAATGCGGGAACAGGCAGGGCGGGGTTCCAGGTTAGTTAAGGTACAAATTTAGGAATTACATAATGTCATTAGGGGAGTAATTAATAACAGGTATGATCTGGCAGGCAGGAGCTGTGTCTGGACAAAACTCTGTGAAGTAAGAAGCAGAGAGTGTCCAACTGAGGCTGATTGGGAGGGGGGCGGGAAGGCACCCCCATGGGCCTCCTGTTTGGGTGGGCAGCCTAGTTTCTTATTTCAAATGCCTACTGGGCTCTCTTGGCTCACTGGTCCTCCAGCAGCCTCCCATATGCCCAGCCAGCCATCCGACCCCAACGTGAGCCGCACCTGAGACCACATTGTGTCCTTTCCGGAATCATCCACGTTATTCGAAACCCTTTCCTGCACCTTAGGGCAGCTCTACCTACAGAACTCCAAGCCTGCCTAAACAAAGCGCAAAGGGGAGGACCCAGGACCCAGAAAAAAGACGTGCATCTGAGGGATTATTCGATCTGATTTGCTCAATATTAAACCATGTATGTGAAAGTTACGGAATTGCAGCTCGAAAGGGGCTGTGCTGTTGGCTTCTCCGTGGCCACCCACGAGCTCCGCGTTTGCTCCCACGTCTTGGTCGATCCGGGTGTGTTGCCATCCTGTGCACCCAGCCTGTGTGAGCCAGGCGTCACGGACACGCTCATTCACTCGCACCCTCGCTCAGCAAACGGCGGGTGAGGGCTACTCTGTGCCCCGCATGCGTCGCACGGTGCGCATGACAAGGAGGCTCCTGGAGCTTAAGTTCTAGTGAAGGGCGACAAATGGAGAATGAACAAAAATCAGGCGGCGATGAGAGCCAGGGTGGGAGAAACGCGGAGCGGCTGAGCACGTGACCAGGGGATTCGTCTCCAGGGACCATGCAAACCTTCCCCAAGAGCAGCCTTTGCTAGATCCACTCAGCTCTGGCTTCTGCAGGAGGAAAACCAAAGGACAGGCATCAGGGAAAATGAGCGATGTCATTGCTTCTCGGTGCTGCTGCCGGTCCACGAGGCGGAGGAATACCGGATTCCTAAAGGCATCACCGCCATGGCCCTAACGGGTGTGCAGAGGAAGCCGGAGATCTGAAACAGTCTGCTGTCGCCCTGGGCCACAGACTGTGCCAGCTACAAGAACCAAACCTTCCTTCACGGATGAAAGGATAGAGCTGGACGGGTGGTGTGCCCTATCTGACACCACACAGCTACCCATCAGATCTCTGTTTTCCTGGAAAATGAAGAGACAGTATGGAAAAACTCACAAAAAATTCATGCCGGGGACATGAATCATCTCTCCGTCCAGCGCACTGCGTATGCGCTTGTCCATTACTCACTTAGTAGGCGTCTCAGTTATCAGATCAGTTATCAGAAAGAGAGACCATATTCACAAAACTTATATTACAGTAGATTGCTATAATTGCGCGATTTTATTATTAGTTACTGTTGTTACTGTCTTACTGTTCCTAATTTACAAACTAAACTTTATCCCAGATACGTAGGTATAGGAAAAAACACAGTATATATAGGATTCAGTACTACCCGAGGTTTCAGGCACCCACTGGGGGCTTGGAGCATATACGCTATGGATAAGGGGGGACCACTGTGTAGTTCATTCTCCACACTCCAGCCAGAGGGACCCTTTGGAGATTTTAATCCCATCATGTTATCCATCAAATTCAGGATGAAATCTGAGGCCCCCAAGTCAGGTCCAGAGCTGGCGTTTGCTGGCCTCCGGTCCTTCCAGGTCCTCGAGCTCAGTCTGCTGCAGCCACATGGCATGTTGCTAGTCCTAGAACACAGCGGGCACACTCCTGCCTCAGGCCGCTCGCAGATTGATTCCCACAGCCCGGGGATGGATTATTTTTATTTTTATTTTATTTTTTTACCCCAGAAAGCCCCAGGGCTGACTCCCTCACTTCATTTAGATCTCAGTTTAAATGCCATCTTCCCTCACCACCTTATTGAAACTCTCCCTCCCTTCACACTCTACCATTTTACTCCGCTCTGTTTTGCTTCCTAACGGTTTTCAGCACGTATTATTTTATAATTTTTCAGTCGTCTGGAGCGCCTCTCTCTTCCACGAGAACATAAGCTTCCTGAAGGCCGGAATTTTATATATGATCTTTTGCCCGCCGTGGAATCCTTAGGCTTCTCAGCGTCTAGTATACTGCAGACTCAATGACTGCTTGCTGAATGAGTGCATGCATGAATGAATGTGTTGACCCAAATAAAGAAGTAAATTGAGGTCAGCTTAAAAAGATGAGTTTCTTCAGGAATGACCAAGAAATTGCGATTTGGGATGAGTAAACTGTGGCAAGCTACAGGCTAGTCCATTGAGGGTTTGGGGTAGGTTGTATTTATGCGTAAGAAATAAAAAGAGGGTAGAGTCCAGTTAGAGTCGGTTAAAATAAAAAACAAACAGAGATCAGCCTTTGAAATGCTCCCAAGCAGACAAAACCTGTCTAGTCACATAACCGAAGCTCAAATTAGCCCACTTTGTGAGACCAACCCCACCTGGGTCATCTCCTGCTCCTGCCTCTGTCAAAACATCCCAAGGTTAATATGAGACAACCCCGGACCAACCCCTCATCATCCAGGAAAATGCCAACATGATCAATTTTCTGTAAATCAAGCATTTACAGGAGATCAGTCTCTAAGCCCTTAATTTTTGCCTTCCTGAGGGCCCATGCATGAGATTCTCCTCTTTATATCCATCCTCCGGTTCTATTTTAGACTGAAATTCTTCCACAAATGAATAAATGTGTGAGGAACAAAAGCTCATTCTCCCCATGAAATACACTGGGTTCTGAAGGAAACTTTTTTGTAGGGAGACAAGCCCCAGCCACCCTTTGCCTCTCTGGCTGCAGTGGGAGACCCAAGCTCATAGCCTTATTCCTCTGCTCAGAACCTCCTTACAAAACTGACCTTTCAGAGGCGCCTGGGAAGCCTGGTCCCTGAATGCCCGTCGGAGGCCCCATCTAACACCTCTGTGAAGGCTTCCCACCTCTACCTGGCTCTGAGCCCCTCTTCCTCCCGCCCAGCATGCTGGCAAGGTGGCCTGGCTTCCCCTCTCCTGCTCACAGCTTGGCACCTTTGCACTGCCTGTTTTGGTTCAGGTCAAGATCGGCTAGCGGAAGTAAGCCTCTGCCCTAGACTAGACAGCCTCATTCTGAATGTAAATTGCTGATAACGAGGAGGAAGAATCTTGAATGGAATGTGGGAGAGAGGGAAGGAGGGGCCAGGGAGAAGTCATATGTAGGTTGACAGTCTCTATCAGATCTTGTAGGGTTCTCTGGTAATGAAAGTAAACTCATACCCCCTCTGATCTATCAGACTCTTGTAGGATTTCCCCTTCTCTGGTAATGAAAGTAAACTCATACCCCCTCTGTCCTCCCAGGGGGAGAGGGGTGGCTCCTGATGACATTCCTTCACTCTTCAGGTGTCCTGTTTGGGTCTCCAGGTTTCCCTTTTTAGTTGATGTTTCCTGATGAAGGCAAGGTCACCACAGATTCCATTTCCTTCTTCGTCAGGTGATGTCAAAGAGGACACTGAACCAATATAGCAAAGGAGTCTCTCACCAAGCTTTTGATTTTGACACGGAGTCCTTCATAAAAGATTGGGCAACTCTAGAGACCAGGTAACCGAACCTTGTCATTTAATTAATGAGGTAACAGAGGGGCAGAGATGCTAAGTAACTTGCTCGTGGTCATGCAGCTGGCGAAGGGCATGAAATCTTCTGACTCACTATCCAGCTCAGCTCTGCAGGACTAAGAGGCTGCAAAGACAGATTCTCCCCACTTGGAAGTCTAGTTCCCAAATGTTCATGGGTTCATTTGGTCTTACAAATAATTTCCCAGAATGGTCAAGGGCAAACATACCCCATTAGCCTCTGTTGTTGCTTAAGGGTCTGTCACATTTTCTCCAAATTATCATCCTCTTCCTCTCCCCTTCATTCTTCCCTCCGACTCTTTTCAAATCCACTACCACTACCAAGCTTTCAAATGACTATTTGGAGTTTGGGCGTAAAGGCAAGACTTGTGCCCACCTGACACCAGTTTATAGTTGGAGGTTATTTCCGCTCCCAGACTCAGCACCTTCCCCTCCCTCGTCCCTTAGAGCCAGCGACCCCTGGGAGCCCATGTATGGCAAACCAGGCCAGCAACTGAGAACTCTGGCTCTTAATTCGTGAAACCCTCTCCTTCTGGCAGTGTGCGAAGTGGCCGTGGAACAGATGGCATCACGTGACTAAGCCTCTGCAAAGCCAGCAATAAATTGCATTCCTGGAAAATCTATATTTCGGTCGTCGCATTATTTACATTTTTCATTTATTCATCCTATTAGGAACATTGCCTCCAGGAGCAGGATAAAGGTGGAACAGAAAACAGCAAGACAAATAGGCAACTCTGAAAAGAACACCACATTCAAAGGCTGGCGGTTTCTCTGGGGCACAAGGCTTATATATCACCTGCGTGCAAAACAGGACATCTGACTTGGTGCAGATATGAGAACATCTGCTGCTCCAAGTGCCGTCTGAATACCCACCAAGACTCCCACAACGGTTCAGCCTAAGGGATCTATTCTTCAAGGAAAGCTGCAGCCAAACATTTCTTTAAAATTCTGGTCATAGCCCTATCCAACGCTTCCAGATATTGATAGGATAAAACACGGTCAGAAGACAGACCAACGGAAGAGCCAGCGAGCCTGGGCTGTGGAGGGGTACGGCCGATGGTAATGAGCTTTCAGTGGGCTAAATATGCACCTGAATGCATTATTGGCCACATGGTGACCGTTATTGCCTTTATTTTAGCCCAAAGCCTGGCTCATGGTAAGCTCAGGATTCAGGTTCCCCAGGAGGTCCTCATTACTGTTTCATCATCTGTCTAGGAATCACTGCTCATCCTTTTGGGACCAGCTCTCACACCGGTTCCTCCCTTAGAGCATTCCAGCGTCGGCACCTTCTGTAAATTCCTGTCAAACTGGCCTTCATTTCTTTTCCCTAATGTTTGCTAGTCCTCTGCCTGTTTTACGCCCCTCATCTCATTGGATTGTTAGCTCCACAAGAACTGTGATTGTTATTCCCCCTTTTTTTTTTTTTTTACCATCCCATGGTATACAGTAGGGACACGATAAATAAGTGATACCATCGCAGGTGACAGTCACCATATTTTTTGCTTGTTGCTAGTTTGAGTTCTGCTTCCTAATTCTTGTATTGCAGCTTCAGAGATGGGAAAAAGCTGCTATAAAGCAGATACACATAAGAGAAGGGGAATTTATTTTTCTCATTTGCCCACATGCTGTAGTCTTCTTGGATTTTGAGAGACTGGAAAGGATCTTGGCCAATTAAAAACAAAATTAAGAAGTGCAACCCGTTCTTTGAATATAAAGTGGAGGCATAAGTTTCCAACGTCACAATTTTTTCACCTCTAAGATGAATAATAATTCCTGTCCCTACTGCCTCACAGGACTATCGTGAGGCTCTAATAAGATAATATGTGTATGAAAGCTCTTTGCTAGTAGGAAAGCATGATATGGGTGTAAGGTGTTATTATCCCTTTAATCTTTCTAGTCTCATAATGGAGAGAATTTTTCAAAGACAAATTGGGAGCTCATCTCAGTCTCTCAGCTGCCTCTTGCGACATGATATTCATGACAATTAAATGCTGCAAAAGAGTCTGGCTACATTCAAATAAACAGCAGTGTGCAATACATTTGTCAACCCTCACGCGCTGCTGAAGACTGCCAGGATTCTTCTTCGGCCCCGTGGGACTCATCCGCGGGCTGAGATGCCAATGTGCATGAGAGCACCACAGATGTCATTCTGGGTAAGACCTTTATTTTGTGTGTTCCAGTTTTCTGCTCCTACCGTGCCACTTGGGGACATTCTGTAGGAAAGCATGGCTGCTCCTTGTGATCATGGAACTCAAAGCCCCCAGAAGCAAATCCAAGGAGTTCTGCCCAGACCCTCCCATCCCTTTTGGGACCAAGAGACCCATTCTCCCAGATGCTGGGAGTCATGGCAGCTGGTGGCTGTCAGGTGGATTCTAATCAGGGCATTGTCTTCAGCCTAAGAGAGAGTCTCTTGTCCAAAGCCACATCCCCTCCTAGATCTGGTACCTGATCCATGGTGGAGAGCGGTGGGGGAAAGACCTGGCTCCCTCATCTCAAAGTGGGATGACTCTGAGGGCCTCCTCAGTTCGCAGCTCCCCAGAGGATCTGCTGAAGTCTCTGAGGTCATTCTATTGCTACCCAGTTTCTCCCATTGACCAGTCCCAAGTCTCTCACCCCTCACAGTGTCGTTCTTGGAAGCACGACTTCATAAAGCTCCTGCATGCCAGTACCAAAACAATTCCACCTATGACATCTGTCGAACAGTTTTACTGTGCATATGTGACTGGTCTGCAGGAATATCGGTCCTCGCAGCCCTCGGAGAAGCTAGGTGGGTCCCCTGTCAGCCTGTGTTCCCCAGTGGGTGGTCTTGGCCATAAGCAGCAATCTCCTTTTACCCCAGCTTGTCATACAAGCATTATTTTCTCAGTCCTGTGACGAGAACGAGGTTGGGAACCCCGAATGTTGTGTGTAACACACTCAGATGTACATCTATTTTAACACAGCAGAGTTGCCTTTCCAATATCCATTCTGTCTCTTCCTTACTAACTGAACACCGATTTCAATTCCAGGCAGTGATTTCCTCAGCTGGAAAATAAAACAACACATTTCTCAGCCTCCTCTGCAGCTGGGAAGAGCCATGCACACAGTCCTCGCTCAGTAGAGAGAAGCAGAGCCGGGCCGGTTCCCTAACGCAGGTGTCACCCACTCTTCTTCGCCTTCCTGCTTGGAACAGGGATGGGAGGCTGGTGATCAAGAAGAGACCCATGTGCTGAGTGTAATCGTCATCTATTTCTGCACTAAAAAAGTTTCCGCCAAATTCAGAAGCCCGAAACACATTTATTATTTCACAGTTTCTGTGGGTAGGAAATGAGGGGGGAATGGGGTTGCATTGATGTATTCCCTTGGTCACCCAGCCCCAACTTGGTCTAATGTGTGCAGAAACTGGACAAGGATGTAAATAGCAGAAATCAGGGATCGTGAAAGCCCCTCCTTGGGGGCTGTCTACCACCACCTACTCTCTAGCCCAGTGATGCACACCCCTCTCACATCGCTCTCTCCCCAAATCTCCGAAAGGCTCATCCCATTACAGCATCGACGCACAGTTCAGAGCCTGACCATCTAAATCAGGTCCAAGTGTGGACGGGGCACAGCAGGTGTGATTCCAAGTAGCAACCCCTCAGCTCATGTGTTCGCTACAGCCCAGCATTTAGGTCTCCCAACTTACATGCGAACGTGTCAAGAAGGAAAAGAAGGATAATTTGGCCATTTCAGTCATCTCTCTGCCTCCCCGCCCACTGCGTGCTCACGCTAGACGGTGTGTATGAACCTAGACGTGCACAGGCACGTACATGTTTTTCCCCAAAGCACATCGAACGGGTGTGTGCTAACCAGACGAGCAAGACGATGAAGACGGCAGTCAAGCGGGAAAGCCAGAACTGAGATTTTTGCAATGAGAGCAATTTACTCAGAGACGGAGCTCACGGCTGGTGGATGCAACAGATGCGAAGTGGGAATCCTAACTCGTTTTCAACCCTCCCCGAAGCTCTCCGTCGGAAGCAGCGGTGGAAGCGAGACTGTGATGGGGTGAGAGATGCTCGGCAAGTTTGGGACCGGGGCGATGAGAGCTGGGACCAGGAGAGAGGCCGGATCGGAGCTCACGGGTCAGCAATATACCCGTCTTGCTTCACCATTCCAAAGAGTCATCTCTCTGATTTTTTTCACAATGCCGACTAAAAGACTCTCTACGTTCTACAAAATGAGGGGCGCAGAAACACCTCCTGAGAATATCTTCGGTGGCTCAGTTGCTTACCTGTGACCTGAGATCAGCTGATGGCACACCCTTGGCATTTGCGTTAATTTCTAGTAACTCTCTCGGGCGGGGCCTGCTGAGCACTTCCTTCGCCGCGCTATCTGTGTGAAAAGTCACTTTTAAGGGTTCTCAAAGGACGATTCCAGATACAGATATAGAAGCCAGCCCTGAGTACGACTCTGCTGGCTCTACTGTCTCTGCAGACAGGCAAAGAGATTCGATCACTTTCTGCATTTTAAAATTTCATTCTACAAAATTAACCTTAATAACCAACTGAAATTCACTTTTCTTTTTTAACTGAGACCACCAAACCAGAACTTGAGGTTCAGCCTTTTTCATCCCTGTACCCTAGTCGGAGAAATTTAAAAGCATATATAGCCAGAAGCTGGCATCAAACCATCTTGGGTGTCAGTCTCCATACGATCTGAGTTCCTTGGTTCCAGTAATTTCCTCTGCCTTGTTCCATTTGGCCACGCTTTTGCCGTGAGCCCCAGTTCCAACTGAATCCTAGTCTTGGTTCCAAGGACTTCAGCACATCCAAGATTGAGGTAACATGTTAGCCTGCATCCTCGAGGATCGATGGCTTATTTTTGAACCCAAATTTCTGAAGATAGGTATTGCCTATCTACGTGGCAAGAGTCTCCTCCGGTGCCTACTTGTCCCAGCCTGATCCTTCTTCCCTCCACTCAGGTTTCCTGGAACTCTAACTGTTCCCAGGTCAAGGTCGATGCACTTTCTACTGTGTCCCTCACTTGTCAGACCGCTGACGAGAATAATGGCATTCATGCCTAGGACTTCAAGCATCATCTCGTCCAACCATCCCAACCTGCTTTGTCTGACGAGAAACTCAGGGAATCGTTCAAACAACTCCTCAGATTCAGAGCTCTCCCCTTGTCACGCTGAGTAACAATGACTTAAAAATTTCTCTTAGGTCTCCGGCCCTGCCACCCTGAACGTGCCCGACCTCGCCTGATCGCGGAAGCTAAGCAGGGTCGGGCCTGGTTAGGACTTGGATGGGAGACCACCTAGGAAGACCGGGTGCTGTAGGTGTTAAAAATAATAATAAAATAAATAGATAAATAATCAAATAAAAATTTCTCTCTGATGTCAACGGCCAGGGCTGCCTTTGAGGTCCAGGGAGGCTATTTTTCAGATTGTTTTAATAATGGTCTGGCTAATGGGTAGAGGAAGGCTGGTCATTATTGTCAGACATATGCAGTCAAGTTTCAGACAGCAAAGAGGTGACAAAGGTTGAGAAGGAGGCACCTCTACATACTTCTGAACTTCTACAGTGACAGCTATCTCGTCCTCTCTGAGACTGGACATGGACACCCCGGCTGCCTCCTAATTAGGTCCCACGATGAGGCCATCTCCTTAAATACTGTAGAGAGGTCTCTTGGCTAAACAAAGGGGGCCAATGTTATGGGTTTTAATTTTTCTTTTTGGGGGATGATCTAGGAATCTGTGGATCTGAGCTGGTCTACGTGACATTGTAAGATACAGAGTATCCTTCCTGGACTCGCGGTCAGCTAAGGAGCTATGAACAAGCCATGGGTCAGCTAAGGAGCTATGAACATGGGTCAGCTAAGGAGCTATGAACAAGCCAAGCTCCCACCTCCACCCAAAGCCTTGGAGCCTCTTTGCAAAGCACCTCCTCTCCCAGAGTGCTCCTTGTAGGTCACCCCCGTCCAGGCTTGTAGCTGAACACCAGTCCTTGACTCAGTTCTGGTCCAAGGGCTCAGATGCTTTGGCTGGGTTATTTCCGGGTTATTTATCAAAGCATGTATTTGCAGGTAGGTCACCAAATAAGTTTAAATTACTTAGTTGTTCAATGACATAAATCCCTAGGGAGAGGTGGGGCTCACCCAAGACCCTCAGAAAGGTTAGGAGGAAGGGGTGGTGAAATTGTGCTAATCTCAGTCAGTGTGCTGACTGTCACCAGGCAGAGAGCCCTGATGTCTGGGGAACAGAAAATTCCAGTGAGACCCCAAGCCGGGGGAAGACTCTGCAAGGGGTTCTGAGAACTGCAAGCAATCACGCTCCCTCCCACCTCACCACAGGCAGGCCCCAGAAATCGATGGGGTGCACTCAGCTACGCAGAACGCACAGGGAAAGGCAATTGCAGAAGGAGAACGGGCCTGATAAATGCGCTGCAGCCTTTGAGAAGATTAATGTGTGGACAAGGGGAAACCAATGAATGTAATTTATTTAGACTTTCAAAAAGGCTCCACGCTAATGGGTATTTTTAAAAGTCGCCGTGGAATCTGGGTTTTAAAGGGCTAACTTTCTGAGGTTAATGCCAGCGAAGACATTCACATTTTATCTTGCTGTCACTGCCACAAAATATGTATGGCCGGTGACTTTTACTCTCCATGGCAATTTCTAAGCAGATTCTCACCTCCTTTCGCCCTTCTAGAAGCGACCTCTTGCTCTCTTCCCTCCGAGTTCCCACCTGGCTCCTCTCCTAACGCTTCCCTTCCCACCTGTAATTCTCTGTGGGCATCTTACCCCCGAATAGTCTGGAACCCACCTCAGGAGAGGGACAGTGTCTTAGCCATTTTTGTATCCTTATATAATATAGTGACTAATATTTCCTTCCCCCGAGTCAGAGGAAACATGGTGACTTCAGACCCAATAATCTTAACCACTCCAGTTTACACCCGGGGATGTCACACAAGCACCTCAAATTCCGCACGGCCAGTTCCGTGGCCGTCGTCCCCCAGCCCCATCACACACAGCTGCTCCTCCGATGTCCCCCTCGTGGTTAGTGGCACCACTCCTCACCCACCTGGCAGTGCCCAGGTCTTTTCCTCCCCACGGCACCTGCCTCAGCCTGGGCCCTCGCTGCTGCACCTGTGTGGCAACGCAGGTCGAATTCCTCAGAGGTCCAGGCCAGCACGCGGGGCTCTCCACATCCGCTCCCAAGTTCCACTCCCAAGTTCCGCTCCAGCCTCTCTTTGCACCACCCTCTGTCCCGCCTGCCCAGAGCCGGAGCTGCCAGATGGGGACCCCTGCAGGTCCTTTGACACATCTCGATAGCTACCGCCCCTTCATTCCCTCGCTTCTTCCAGCTTCTGACTATAGTGAAATCTGAACTGTCCTTTCCATCTCATCTCAACTCAGGTGCTGTCTCCTCTGAGAAAATTTCTCTGAACCCCCAGTCTGGGTTTATTGCTTTTCCTGTGTGCCCATTCCTTCATTCAACAAGTCATTCTTGAGCAGCCACTATGTGGCAAGTGTTGTGTTATGTGAGGGTGAGATCATAGTGAACAAGACAGACACAGTCTCTGCTCTTACAGAGCTCAGCCTCTAATGAGGGGCACGGACAATTTTACAAGGAATTATAAAACATATAGTGTGTTGCAAAGACATGGATGGACCTAGAGGTTATTATGCTGAGGGAAATAAGTCAGACAAAGAAAGATAAATACCATACGATTTCACTGATATGCAGAATCTAAGGAACAAAAAGAACAAACTAATCAGAAAACAGACGCAAAAATATAGTGGAGAAGCC
>NW_006434839.1:5954216-5972038 GCF_000325575.1 Pteropus alecto
CTAATAAGAGCCCTATTTTTGGTTTGATAGTTTAAACCATTTCCAACCTGACCTTTTAAAAACCTTTTCTCTTAGGATTTGGTGCTATGGAGAAATTTTTGGTTGAATATAAGAGTGCAGTGGAGAAGAAACTGGCAGAATACAAATGTAACACCACTACAGCAATTGAACTAAAATTAGGTATGTGTGCCATTTTTAAGTGCTATTGTGTAGGTACTCTGTGTTGTTATATGTGTGTGTGTATATATATATGTATGTGTGTGTGTATATGTATGTGTGTGTGTGTATAGTGTGTGTGCGCGTGTGTATAGTGTGCGTGTGTGTATAGTGTGTGTGTGTATAATGTTAAAATAAATGTCCCACTTCTGCCCCAGGGTCTTTGCATACTCTCTTCTCTCCCCCTAAAACTCTCTCTCCTCTTTGCCTAATACTCCTCCAGATTTAAACTCAATTCCCCAGGCTCGATCGAATCCCCTTCCTTTACGCTTTTATTACACTTCGTACCTCTCCATCAAAGCATTTAACACAATCATAATTTCATATTTACTTGTATCATTACTTGATTGATGACTCCTAACTCCTCTAGACTGTAAGCTTTGCAGCCACAGGGCCTTCCTTGTTCGGTTTGCTCACCTGGAAAAGCCTGGCACAATAAAAACTCAGTAGATATTTGTTGTATGAAGCGGAGTGCTAGGGAAATGAATAGTAGAAGTATTCAACCTGGTTTAAGGATGGTCAGGCAAGGCTTCCCCAGAGGAGGTGATAAATCAGAGACCTTGAAGGGGGTATAGGAATCAGACCAAGAAGAAGTGGGCAGCAAAAGTGTCTGAGGCAGTAAACACAGCTTCGAGATGACTCTGTCGCTAGGTATTTTCAAGGACAAATTTCCAAAGGAGGGTGCTTTTCCCCCCAGGGAATGCATAAGAGAGTCTATTAGGAACCAGGAAGAAAAATACTCATCTACTTATGCTGAATTTTTAATCTAACTGAATAAAAAAGAAATTAAGCTCTATTATTATCTAATACACAGGTTGAAATCAGGAACTCCATTCGTCAGAGGGTCACTTGCCATGCAAAGTCCATGACATATTCTGAAAGAAGAATGCCTGCGCCCTAATATGCAGCTTATGTGTGTTTATTACATAAACTCAGGGATTATATTACTTTTATTCCAAACCAACTCTCGCACAATGAAACGTGGCTTAAAGAGGTTCCTGCAAAAAAGTCACAGATTGAGGTAATGTTAATAACGTAAGCACAAGTGAACAAGAATTTTCTTCTGAACTGACACTGCTTCATACAAGCGCTTCGTCTGCCACATTGCGAGACAAAAAACAATGATTTAATCAGACGTGACAAGAAGTTTAGTGCCTAAAGCATACTAAATTAACAACAGGTCTTTTCGAAATATGGATTTGCCTCTTCTGTTGTTAGTGTTGAATCTTGCCCTGTTTATAGTTCTTTTCATCTTCGTACATTAGTTAATGTTGATAATACATGTGTACGACTTATGAATAAATATACATACCTCAGAGAGTGTTTGTAAGCACGTATGTACATATATATTGGAGCCTGGATGATTTTGGCTTATTTATTTGTTGTTCTCTAACTGAGATGTACAACCCAGTATTTGGAAACTGTTTCATCAAAGAACTGTAGGAAATCGGCATAGCAGAACTGGGGAGCAGCGGACGGCAGTGCTGAGAAATCGAGCTGAAGAGGTAAACGGGGAACAGAACCCTAGCATAGTCTTTATCACACTATTTCTAGTTGTTTATTTCAGAGGTTCTTACCCTGGTAGCAAGGGTTAAATTCTAGTAATTTATATATGTGAGTATTTCATGCAGATGATTCATAACCTTTATATAATTCATAATTCTCTAAAGGTCTATGCCTTATTAAATGTTAAGAACTATTGATTTAGTTAATGGTCTGCCTCCTCCACCTAAACTGTGCTCCTTTGTTGTCGGAGACTCTCATCTTTATGACCATCATCATAATAAGTATGTAACTGTGTCTCAATAATCGTGAAATGAATGAATGATTTATCCGTCGCTTTCTCTTCCAGCTTTGAAAGACAAAGGAATCAGACAACCACATGCAGCCTAAAGCGGATTCATGGGAGGGGAGTTTTGTAGACTTTCTTCAACATAATGCTTATACTATAGACAGATACTAGTCTAAGTCTGTCAGCAACATTAACTTTTTCAGTCCTTGTAATAAATCTGGAGGAAGGTGCTATCATTGTCCGTTTTTTAAATGGCGAAGCTGAGGCGCAGACAGGTTAAGTGGCATGCTAGGGTATATAGCTGACAAGTGGCAGAGGCAGGCGTCAAACCCAGACAGTCTGGCTGCAGAATCTGTGCTTGTGACCACTGCACCATGGCAAGACCTGCATCTTGGCTCACATGGTGAAAGGGTCAGTGTCATCAGAAGATGCTCAGTATAACCTGACAGCAAAGACACCTGCCATAACCTCCCTCACTCCTTGGCAAAGAATGCCCTTCAAAAGCAAAACCGGAAAAAGCAGAGTTAGATTTGAAGGACTTGGGTTCGTGAGGCTACGAATGGTAGAGCTTGAGTGGATGGCTCTACTTTATAAGACAGCAGACTGCTTACAAAACTGTGAGATTGTAGTTAACATTTTATTATTGAAATTCTCAAACATATTCAAAAGCGGAAAGTACAATGAACCTCTATGTACCCCTCACCTAGCCCAAACAATTAACACATGGACAATGGCGTTTCATCCACTCTCTCATTCACTTCTCTATGTTATTATCTTTAAGGAAACTCCTGATGTCACGTGATTTTATGATGGACTTTAAAATATTGTATCACTCATCTTGAAACTGCCTAGAATCGAAGTCAAGAGACTCGAGATCGAGTCTTCAACAATTTCCTGCTGTTTCCTTGGGCAGTAACTCCTCTGAGCCCCACTTGCAGATCTGTGACTTATGGATGATAATACCAGTTTCACAGTATGGTTTTGAGGATTTGATAAGTCAACACATGTTAGAGTCATTTTTAAACTGGAAGGTTCTGGTTGAACTTCGGTGTAACTCTGCTTCCATCTTGTCCCACCACAAGGAACGGGATGATTAATTTTATGTGTCAACTTGACAAGACCGTGATGAGCAAATATTTTGTCAAACACCAGCTGAGATGTTGCTGTAAAGGTATTTTTTAAGATGTGATTAACATTTACAATCCATTTCTTTAAGTAAAGTGGATTACCTTCCTTTATATAGGTGAGCCCCATCCAATCAGTTGAAGGTCTTTGGAGCAAAGACAGGTTCCTCGAAAAAGAATAAATTCTGCCTCCAGGTTGTAGCATAGAAATTCTGCCTGAGTTTTCAAACTTTGAACTCAAGGCTGGAACATCAGCTCTCACTCAGATTTCCAGGCTGCCACTCACCTATGGATTTTTGGACTTGTCAGCCCACATAGTCATGTCTGGCTTCCAATTGGGATTAGCTCATGGGAGTCAGCAGCAGGGGGTTGGAGGGCAAAGGGAGAGAGAGGCTGGGGTATTTATTCCTATGATCTCTCCCAGTAGGTTGTTCCTGGCTGCTGTACATCTCTACCAAGATGGTCTTCTCCACCGCCCAGGCTCAGCACTGCTTCCTCCGTCTCCCTCCAGGTGATGGGGTGATGATGCCCTCCCCAAATTATTCCCAGCCCTGGGCACTATCCCTGGTGCCTTCCTCACATTGTGCCCACGTCTTTCCAAATAGTCCCTTTATTAAGCTTTTCTCAGTTACCCAGGTGGGGTGCTCCATCTGTTTCCTACTGGGACCCCGAATGATGCTAGAGAAAGCAGCTGAACAGAGACTGGAAACTGGGTATGTAGATTAAACACATTCACTAAGAATTCTACTGGGAAACTTCAAGTGCTCATCAATATCACTCTTCCTGAGTCCCCAGACTGTCATGTTTTAAGCTCTCCAGTTTGTTGGGAAACTCGGCTAATACTTTCTCCACATCCTTCACCCCCTTCCCTTCCAAATGCATCTCCAATGAGGAGCTATACTCAGGTCCCTCAAGCCTGCCCTTGACCCTTTACTGCATCTTGGCAGAGGGGAAACCAGCTCTCCCTCTTCCCCATATTATCACTTTATCTCCTTCCTTCTACACCACCGGCATCTGATGCTTTTCTGTCCCCTGAGCCCTGCTCCCTCTGGGAACCGTTAGCCTCCGAAACCATCTCCCATCCAGTGTAATCGTCTGCCGGGCAGCCTCCCTCACAGACATACAAAACTATTTTGGTTGTTTAGATCGTTCTTGTCACTTTTCTTTCAGATGTGCTGATTCACCAGTTTGGCCATTTCTGCAGCACTACACAATTAATGTCCACCCAGAGCTAACTGGTTATTCTTTTATATCCTCCGCTAGTCACCTAGCGTGGCTCTCATCACCCCTCACCCCCATAAATACTTATAACTCCACTCCAAATATTTGAAGTATGTTTTGAAAAACACATCTAATTTTACCAGGACTCTGATGTTATATTCAAAGCGAGTCACAGCCTTTTCTTCCCTGGCAGGTTACTAGAAAAACTTTGTTTATAAACAATAAAATAAAATAAAAACCACCTCTATTCACCAGCACGACAGTATGTGCAAATTTTGCTTTAAATAATTAAAACTACTAATAAACGACAAAGCAGCCCTTCTACCCTGCTAGAGCAAGAGACGTCCATTTTAATGAGACATTGATACAATGTAGCCATTTCGATGTTTCCCCTATTTCATTAAAATGGAATTATGTGTGGGTGAGTGTGTGTAACCACAAGAACAAACCCAAAGACCAAAAAGTACAAAAGCTGTTTGAAAGCTAATTAAAATGGCCTTCAGGATTCAGGGGGCGGGTATAAGTAAACACTATCTCCCTGCCAACCACCCTCTCAGTCACGAACACACGGTTTGGAGTCAGCCAGCGTTTCTGCTTGGGATGTTTATAACTCAGCTGGTTAATGGCCTGTGGACATGAATATTACCCACCCCAGAGTCATCAGTCAGCTGGAGCCGTTTTTGACATCCTCTCCACCCAAACCTCCATTAGGCTGTGGCATCTTGAAATGGGGAGCATTCCTGGAGCAAATCTGTTCAGCTTAGTGACTGGGATTTTCTGCTTCATAGTGCTCAGAAACCTGGCACAAGGCTGCGAGTTTCTGGGAACCCTTGCTGAAGGGCACCATAGCGGGAACTTGAGCATCCAGTCTGGCTTGAGCACCCCAGCCAGAACTCCCGACCTGGCTTGAACCCCTCCATCCAGCCTGACTCCCCACCCAGGATGGTCGCTCACCTGGACTGACCACCCCCCAACCTGTCCTGCTTCCCCACCTGTCCTGACCCCTCAACCAGTCTGATCCTCCACCTGGCATCACCCCCACCTAGAAGAGGTGGTAAAATCCTCACAACTTCTAAGAAGAAAGTGGTTTTTCTTTCTTTTTTAATTTTTCTATTAGAGTTGACATTCAATGTTATTTTATATTAGTTTCAGGTGTACAGCATAGTGGTTAGACATTTATATAATTTACGAAGTGATCCTCCCGATTAATCTAGTACCCACCGGGAACCATACATAGTTATTACCAATATCATTGACTATATTCCCTATGCTGTCCTTTACATGCCCATGACTATTTTGTAACTACCGATTTGTACCTCTTACTCTCTTCGCCTTCCCCCCACCCCCCAACCCCCCTCTCATGGGGCAACCGTCAGTTTGTTCTCTGTATCTATGAGTCTGTTTCTGTTTTATTTGTTCATTTATTTTGTTCTTTAGATCCCACATATAAATGAAATCATATTGTATTTGTTTTTCTCTCTTATTTATTTCCCTTAGCAAAATACCTTCCGGGTTCATACATGTTGTCGCAAATGTTCTTTCTATGGTTGAGTGATATTCCATTGTATATATGTATCCCTTCTTTATCCAGTCATCTATGGATGGGCACTTAGGTTACTTCCACATCTTGACTGTTGTAAATAACACCGCAATGAATGTAGGGGTGCATATATCTTTTCAAATTAGTGTTTTGAATTTTTTCAGATCAATATCCAGAAGTGCAAGTACTTCGGGGTCATAAAGTAGCTCTGTTTTTCACTTGGAAAACAAGGAAACTCTAAATTGTTTTTCATAGTGGCTGCATCAATTTGCAATCTACCAACAGTGCACGAGGGTTCGCTTTTCTCTACATCCTCACTTGTCGTTTGTTGATTTATTGATGACAACCATTCTGACAGGTGTGAGGTGAAAACTGGCTTTTCTTGGTCCTTATTAGCCATTAGCTTCCATACCTTGGGAACTGCTCAAAAACAGTAGGTGAGAAGTAAAAAACTATGCCCGAAGAAGCCTTTTGGGGACCCATTTCACTATCCTATTCTCTAAGGTTTTTCTCTCAAACCCCTGCCCCATTCCTTCACTCACTCCACCATTCCCCTCAAACCTACTCAGAAAGAGGGCGACAAACAGCCGAAGGAAAGAAAGAGGTTTTACATGGAAATGTTTGCCTTCCCAATTTTCTCTCTGGAATTAAACAGCGAGGCCATGTAGGAGGGAGTCCACGGGAATGGTCTGTTCTTTCTCACTCGTCTGTCTTTGCACGTCTTGGGAAGGGCTTGAGCATCGGGGTCAGGTAGGGCTGGGCACCACTTGCTAGTAGATAACTTTGGGATGATATTTAATCTCTCTGGGTCTGCGGTTCCTCATCTGTCAACAGGGAGAACGATAGGGCTTAATAATGGGATAACTATGAGGATAAGGAAGTTAATAAATGGAGAGAAGCTTTGGGCAGAATGTGGAACAGATCGGGTTTTCTTTTTTTTAATTTTTACACTTTTATTTTTTCCAGTGACAGTTGGCATACAATATGATATTCATTTCAGGTGTACAACACAGTGCTCAGACATTTATATAACTTATGAAGTGATCACCCCAATAAATTCAGTACCCATCTGACACCATACATGGTTATTACAGTCCTACTGACTGTATTCCCCGTTCTGTGCTCCACATCCCCATGACTATTTTGTAACTGCCAATTTGCATCTGCTACCTTATCTTCTAAATCGCCGATTCAATCCTCTGCTTCGTCTAATCCGTTGATTCCTCCCTAGGTATTCTTCATTTCAGTTATAGTATTCTGCATTTCTGACTGGGTCTTTTTCATATTTTCTATCTCCACTTTTATGTTTCCTACCTCTTTGTGAAAGTTCTCACCGAGTTTATCTACTCTTCCTCTAAGTTCACTGAGCATCCTTATAACCGGTGTTTCGAACTCTGCATCCGGTAGATTGCTTGTCTCCATTTCGCTTAGTTCTGTTTCTGGAGCTTCGTTTCGTTCTTTCACTTGGGACATGTTTCTTTGTCTTCTCATTTTGGCTGCCTCCCTATGTTTGTTTCTGTGTATTAGGTAGGGCTGCTATGTCTTCCAGTCTTTGTGGAGTGGCCTTATGTAGTAGGTATCCTGTAGGGCCCAGTGGCACAGTCTTCCCTGGTCACCTGAGCTGGGAGCTCCAGGTACGTCCCTTGTATGGATTGTGTGTGCCTTCCTATTGTAGTTGAGCCTTGGTTGCTGTTTGCATGTCAGTGGGAGGGATCGACTCTCAGGCTGATTGGCTGTGATGACTGGCCATGACCAGTGGGGGAGCTGCTGTGCAGGGGCTGACCCTACAGAGCAGGATTCGCTTTAGCAGGGCTCTGGTTTCTGCCCTGTCTGCCCTTTGGGTGTGCCATTCTAAGATGTGAGTCCGGGTGGTGCTTCAGCTCAGATCAAAGCCAGCCACTGGATATGGAGGCCAGGGCCTCTTGTGAGGGGCCCTGCCGCAGACTAAATTCAGCTGCAGCCTGTGTGCCCTGCGAGGGGGCTACCTGGCATGAGCCACCAAGCAGTCTCAGATGACCTCCACCCATGCTGGGCTTGGAAGTAGCTCTAGAAGCCAAGCCACAAACTGCTGCTTTGAGGCCAGCTGCTGCTAATGATGGGCTTGGGGCTACTCAGCAAGAGGTATGGGGCATACCGAGGCCAGATGCTGCTTGTTTGGGTTTTGTGAATCTTTGAGAGATTTTAGGAAAATCTACAGCATGCCCACCCACGCTGAGCTTGGAAGTAGCTCGAGAAGCCAAGCCACAAACTGAGGCCAGCTGCCGCTAATGCTGGGCTTGGGGCTACTCAGCAAGAGGTACCGGGCATACCGAGGCCAGATGCTGCTTGTTAGGTTTGAGGAGACTTTAAGAGACTGCTGCGTGAGTCAAGACAGGCCGTTTTATGGGAAATCCACGGGAAGCGGCTTGGGTGGGCGCACACTTTGGGAGGGCCGGGTCTCGGGGACTCACGGGGCGGGGCGATCTGTGTGAGCCAGGTTGGTGGAGACTCAGATACAGCAGCCACTGGCGTCTGCACGTCTGCACACTGGGCAGCAGAGGGCTCAAAAAAAGACTAATGCCCTCTGCCAGCACTTCTGTCTGAGAGAAAGCTGCCTCTGCAGCCCTCATCCTGAAGCCAGACAACTCAGTTCTTCCCCGTGTGTCCCCAGCGCCTTTCGAGCTGCTTCCCCAGCACTGGAGCTCAGAGCGAGTGAGTCCGTCCGTCAGCGGTAAGTCCCTGCGCGGGTCCCAGGAGAGGAAAGTCTGCTCCTCTCACAGGCCTCCGTGTCGCTCGGCCACAATCTCCACTGGTTTTCACAGCCAAAAGTTATGAGGACTTCTCTTTCTGGCACTGGAACCCTGGGCTGGGGAGCCCAGTATGGGGCCAGGACCCCTTGCTCTTCTTGGGGGGACTTCCGCAGCTGAGATATTTCTCCTGATTCTCAACCGCCACACACGATGCGGGACCAGCCCATTTCGTGTCTCCCCCCCACACAACAGTCTCAAGGTGGCCTCTTCTGTGTGTCCCCAGTTATAGGACTTTTGTTCAGCTAGACGTCAGGCGACTGGCAATGATGACGGCTCTGTAGTTTCGTTGTAATTTTGATGTGCTTGTGAGAGAAGACAAGCAAAATGGTTACCTACTCCGCCATCTTGCCCAGACTCAGACCAGGTTTTCGGTCACATAGAAAACACCTGTTCTCTGGCCGAACCGTGACAGGGGCCAGGCTTTACATTTTCTGTGAGACTAAACAAAGCAGAGGGAGTGATAAGTGCACTCTTTTTTATATTGGGGGGAATATGGCAGGCTGAATAACATCTCCCTAAAGATGCCCACGTTCTACCACCCCAAACCTGTGAATATTTTGCCGTATAGGATAGAAGGGTTTGATTAAATTAAGGCTCTGGAGATGGGGAGATTATCCTGAATTAGCCAAGTGATATAATCATAAGGGTCTTTACAAGAGAAAGGCATGAGGATCAGAGTCAGAAAAAAGGTCACGTGATGACGGAAACAGAGGTCAGAGTGTTGTGGGGCCACAACGCAAGGGATGCAGGTAGCCTCTAGAATCTGGAAAAGACAAAACAAACCAAAAAAAAATAAAAATAAAAAAGATTCTCCCTTGGAGTCTCCAGAAGCAACACAGCCCCCACTGGCCCATTTTAGACTTCTGACTTCCAAAACTATCAGAGAATAAATCTGTGTGCTTTAAGCCTCCAAATTAGTGGTAATTTGTTTCAGCAGCAATAAAAAGCATACAGGAAGCACCTGCATGTAAGAGAATATGAAAGTGTATGAGAAATTTTAGAATCGAAACTAATTTCTCTAAAGGACTGATCTCGAAGACAGGGAAATGATGAAAACCGCTTTGGAGGAAAAGCTTTGCATCTCAGCAGCATGCTCAGAAGGCAAGGAGGAATAAGGGGTCAGTTCCCTGGAGTCCAGCCCACTAATGATGCAGAGAACCAAGCGTTCCTTTCCCATAGATTGTGTGTTGTTTATCTCTGTATGTCCAGAGCCTGGAGAAGCATTAGGCACAGGTAGGTGATCAGTGAGGACACGCGGGATGAGTAGAGTGGCATGGAATGGAACGGAAGAAAACTGGGACAGAGGCAGAGGTCCTCCTGGAATCTGCAGGGACCGGGTTACTGGCAGCTGTCCAGATGTTGAGGCCCTTCTGAGCTGATAGAGCCCTCTCCTTGCAGAGAGAAGGGATTGGTCCTACAAAGGTCAGAAAAGGTGGTTGGTGGAATCAGTTTTGCTTCCATTTTCAGTAGTTCCTGAATAGTTCTGTAGTTCCTTCCTGCATCTGCCCTGGGCTACAGACCTGTCTAAGTTTATCAGGGCCCTGATGGGACACAGATCCTTGGGCTCAATTTGCAGGACCAGGTAGGCTGCACAGGTTTGATTTCAAAGACAAGGGACCTGGACTAGCTTGTCCTGATGGCAACTGGGGCTCTCTGTGTCCTTTTCCTTTATCTGTATCTGTGACCTACCTCTGTGTGGCCCAGAGCTAGGTTATACACAAAGTTAGCCCATTCGCTCATTTCCATAAGAAATCCAATCGAACCAAGCATTTTGTGGTTTTTAATACTATCAGTGAAGATGAACCCCACTGTGCAAAGCGGATCTCCTACCACCTTGTTATCTTACGCTTCCTCCTTTTTCCTCTCTTCTTTCCCTTCTCCAAGGTAAAATAAAAACATAAAGTTTATCTTATGCAGAATAACTTTGGCTCTTCCTCTGAAACCTTGGCACCAGAGAACAGGTACGATTCAAAGGAATCGACTACACAAGTGAGCTTATCCAGGCATTTTCCTCAAAAAGGCAAGTCTCTTCCTAAGATACATTCTTGTGCCAGCTACTAAGGGGATAGCATTTTCTTTTTCATCTCCTCGTGCCTGGGAACCGCAACTGAGTAGAGAAGGGTATCTGTCACACAGACTATCTCCTGACCCAGACACCTAGTGCTCATGGCTGAGTTCTGCCCTAAAAGAACAAGTCAGATCTCAGAGAGCTTTCCATCATTGTCTCCACAGGACTCTGAGAACACAAGACACAGCCATACTGGTCCCAGCAGCTCTGCACTGGTGGAAGACAGTGCCAGGAGCTTCAGAAATGCCACACAACTCCCTTGCTCAGTTATCTAGGCCTTCGAATCAGACAGCAGCTGGTGGTAGCCACGGTGGTGATTTAGGTGCAGAATCCATGCCTGGATGTTGCTTTTGGAGTTGGCCCAATCATCCAATAAACAGGAAATGGAAAAGTGCAGGTGCCACTGGATAGCTAAGATAAGTAATGCATGGAGTTCACATGAGACAACCGTACCCCCAGGGTGCCTTGAAAGCTCTGGGAGGAATTTGAGCATTAAAAAGATTAACTGCCCTAGGTTCTCAGCAGGAGATGGCGGGGGTGACCTACCAGGGATCTCTCTGTCAGAATTCTGTAACAAATGGGAAATAATCCATAAAACAAAACACATGCTTTGCGAATTTGTCTTCCATGGCACATAGCAGTGTGACCTGTCTTGCTCAAGGTTATTTAAGAATAGCTTCAAAGTGTGCAGGAAAGAGAACTTGGCTGACCTGCCCCTCTCTTCCCTTCTCTATGGCTCTCCCTTTTCTCTCTCTCCTTTCTCTCTGAGGGACACAGAGATGGAGACAAAGATTCTTTTTGCTGGTCCAGGAAAGGGCAGAGACAGTTCCATCCCCCGATGAAAAATGTTCCTGAATTTCCGTAAGAACTTCCTCTTCCCTCCATCTTTCTCGGACCTCTGAAGCAATTTGATTGATACATGTGAGCTAAGATCTTGGAACCAACAGAGAAATGATGCTAGAAGCTACTTCTGTAAGGTTAGAAGTCTCGTTACTATAAATCTCAGATCCAGCCAGTGGCTTTATAGCCTGCTAAATCATAAAATCATTTTTACGAAGTGTGAGCTAGAGCCTTTACTTCAATCTTCTCCACACTCATTGTGTTGTCATCAATATCCTTCCAATCTCTTTAAGCTGTAAATAGATGAGCCACAAATTGGGATAGATAAGAAATATACAGGAAGGGAGCTGAGAGTTCAGTGCTATTGTAAGGTTTACTTGATGTCAACATTAATTTGTTTCATCTAATGATCTGTATGGGGAGAAGCATAAAGAACATAAGAAAGTTTGTGCTCCTGGTTATAATTCTTGTACTTGAGTTCATGGGTACCTTTCAGCAGCTTCCATGGAGACCCTTTTGTCTATGCCTGACTCTCTGCCAGTGCTCAAGGTCATTTAAGCATTCCTCTATGCGGCATGCCCTCAGATAGAGGTCACCCTGGTGTAGCAAGACCCTCTGACCTCATAGCATCTTCCTCCTCATCCCCATAACTGCTGCATCCTCCCTAGCACACAGGAATGAGGTTCTAATTGGCTTCTCCAAGGCTGGGTACTTTGACATTAGCATCCTTTCTTTCTCCCAAAGCCGAGTTGCAACTTCTTCTCTGGACCATCCATTCTACCTGCCTTCTCTTCTTTGCACCAAACTTCTATAGATTTTCTCTGCTGTGGGTCATTAGTATTTCTAACCAGCATTAATATCTGTTTTCCCTTCATAACTATGCATCATTTAATTTTTAATATTTTTTATTCTCACTCTCTCCCACTACACACATGCATACAGTAAAAATATCTATACCCAATATTTCACCTGGTAGAATTACTTTTATTTACACAGTTATGCATTTTCTACTACTCTGTGATAAGAAATTTAGACTTACAATGACCATATTCTCTTATACCAAGTAGTTTTGGCCACCATTTGTTGAGATCTGTGTAATCCCTTATATAGAGATGAGGAACTTAGGAGTCAAGAGTGTTTAAGGAAATTGTCTAACATTAAGCTGCTAGTAAGTGGTGGAGCTGGGATTTATTTCATGGTCTTTTTGACTCTAGACATGTTTTCTTAACCCCTGGCCTAGTTATAGTACTATTTGAAATCAGTGCTGGCACTACTATTTGGTTGTTATATTACTTCTTCTATACTTCTAGACTCGCCATCTTTCCATATAATACTTGTAATTTGGAGGGAGAAGGGGGAATCCTTGTGCATTGTGTCCAACCTTTGCACGCTTAGCCCCAGGTATCCTGGGCCTGATTTGTCCCACCCAACAATCTCCCAAGCCATGTTCCCCATCATCAAAACTCATTTCCTTTTCTTCAGATGTCAGATGAAAGCAATTTGTTTTATTTCTAGACTACAAGTATAAAACAAACCCATTCTTAGAATCATTCTAGAGTTACAGTAGAAACTGTTTATAGATGGCAGTGTCTGTGGTTGGTCAACAAAGTTAAAATTTGAGCATGACCTTCTCAAATGTCCAGGCCTGAAAATGAGAAAAACCTATGGGCTGAAAATAATCAAAAGAATTTGTAATGGCTCATGCACATCAAATTCCTTTTGTGATTAAAATAGTTATTTTTTAAAAATAAATAACAAAATTCAATAAATACACATGATCCCTCTTGATTAAGATCCAAAGATATTTTTGTTTTAGGTTTTCACTATTTTTCTTGGCTCATATTGAGGGACACAAGAACAATTTATCCTCAATCTGTCTTTCTATTATTTGATTTAGAGGTCTGTGCATCAAAGAGACAAACATATCTAGACCTGGGGTGAGTAGGTGTGAATTCCAGATTGATGGCAATTAGTATTTTAATAAGGTATCAGGTTGACTAATGTTCTTTTTATATCTATGTCAGTCTGCTCTCAAAATAGCTTTTCTTCTGAATCTAGACTCTTCAGATGAATTCGATATTACTAGAATATTTTTAAAATGTTCTTTGCTATTCCCACCTGTTCCCTCCAGATGAACCTTATTGGCAATTTCCAAAAAATGTCCTATCAGAATATTGATTGGTTTTTTAACAAATGGATAAACCAATTTAGGGAGAATTAACATTCTTATAGTAGTCTCGTTATCTAGAAGCGTGCATACGTCTCCATCCTTTAAAAACTTAAATCTATAAGTGGTAGTGTATTTTGCTGTTTTATCTCCCAAGTTATACACATTTTTTTTGCTTTTTAAAAGATGAGTTCTGCTTTTACCTCTTCTATCTCATTCCTTCTATTTTTCTAAGATTTGTTTTATTCTTATTATTCTCTCCCCACTGCCCACCCCCACCAAGAATAGGAAAAATGGTTTGAGTGTATGAGTTTATTAGAGCTTTAGCTGCCTTCCAACAGATTTCATGGCTTCATAGCTCATCTGTTTTCTTATTTTCCTATTGTTTTGTAATTATAGTTTTGGTATTCTGTTTGATTCAACAGTAGCTTAAAAATTTTTTATTTTATCTTAACTGATTGAGAGTTTAGATTTATTTCTTTAAATTTTTATTATTTGGAGTAATAGAAGATGTGACCAGAAAATAATAATAGAAATAATACCAATAGCTAACATGTATCGAGTGCGTATTATGTGCCAACTGCTGTAATAAGCTCTGTAAAAACTCATTTACTTCTCACAACCCATAGAAGATAGCTGTCATTAATATTCACATTTTATAGATTAAGAAACCAAGGTTAGTGAGCCAGGATGTGACCCAATGTTTCTGCATTCTGTTTTGAATCCTCACACTAATGTCCACTCATCTGAATTATTGATTTTCATTAGAACCTCGTATTTACAGTCTGCTTTGGTGATGTTGCACAGATGCTTGACAGAAACTCTGTTTACAGTTACCAACTTTGCAGTAGTTCTATTAATGACCATACCCTTTGTCGTTATGTGCCTTCCTGACCTCATCAAAGACTAAGAGGTTTGTTAGAGTCTCGGTGATCATGCTTTCTCCTGATTGCGCCTGGAACAAGTAAGCCTTTTACATTTGGTAGAGATCTGCCTCGTCATTGAGCCTGTTCGCCACTGTTTCAGTCTGTCCTCGACTGCCTCCAAAGTGAATTTTAAAAAATTCTTTTTTACACATAAAACAAATAAAAATGTATTTTGCCTCTTGGTGTCCCTGCGAGCCCCTCTGACCTCCATGATCTCCATTTTCATCTCAGCCTGTTGCCTTTTCATCTCGGTTGCTTCTCTCGCTAGTTCATTCTGTTCCATAGGCCCATGTCTTCTTACACGCTACTTACAACATCAAATCACCCTCCGAACGTTTCCTCTGGTTTCAGAGATCTGTCCTCCCACGAGCCATGGAAAGTGCATCCTTCTCTCTCCCCATGTTTTCTCTCTTTCTGTTGATCCCAAACTTGGCGCCTGCTAAAAGACAGGGCCTGGGAGTGTCCTTGGCCTTACTCTCTGCCCCTTTCCAGCTCTGTATTTGGTTCGTGAGTTAATGGTCATGACCCCTCCCCCGATTCTTAGGTCTCCAGGGTATTTCTTATTCAACTTTGTGGAACAGAGAGGAGACTTCTGCTTTTCCCAGTGCTTGACTTTCTGATACTCTGATTGGTGAGAACAGTAAAAGGCAGTGTACACATGCATAATGATGAGCACTTCCTGTCTCCACCTTGGCTTCCAACAATTTTTCTCAAGAGCGAATCCAGAAATCTGTGGGTTCTCTGGGGATTTTTGTACTTTTGTTCTTATGATAAACCAGTTATTATTAAGATTAATCTGTTTCATTTGCAATGGTAAGATAGTTGCATAAAACCAGATTTAGGTGTTTTTTTTTTTTAAAGTCACAGTTCTCAAAAATATCATCAGTCATTATTAACATGATTAGCAAGATTGGATTAGATAAAAGTATTGTATCAATGTCATGTTTCCTGATTTTGATAAATTTTTATTGTTATAAAGAGAGAAAGTTCTTTTTCTTAGTAAATAGACATTGGAATATTTATGAAAATGAATAAGAGCTGCAAACTACTAAGAAATAGTTCAATGAATGTGTGTGTGTGTGTGTGTGTGTGTGTGTATGTAGGTAGGTAGGTTGGTAGATAGATGATAGACAGATAGATATTGACAAAATGGAGCAAAATGTAGATAGATAGATAGATAGATAGATAGATAGATAGATTTTGGGAAAATATATACTAGTTTCTGGGACTATATCAAACTTTAAAACTTCTGTGCATCAAATTATATCAAAATGAAAAGTTTTTTAAAATGTCATAACTTTCATGGACCTTTATCCACTAAAATGTTCTAGGAGTGTTTAAAAAAACTTTTTTCATTCAAGTCGAGAAACACCGATCAATCCTCCACTTTCCCACTGGGTTGATCATTGAATGGACCAATTTTAGAAACCACAACCGTTTTACTTTACTGCTTGAAATGTTCCAGCATGTTCTGGAGCCTAGTCTGGCCTATACAACCCTCAGTGACACAGCCCTTGCCCAGTCCCAGCTGCGGTCACTCCTTGTCCTTCACTTAAAAACATTTGCTACTTGTGGCTTCCTAGGAGCACCTTATGGTTTTACTGTCTGTGATTTTGGCCAGGTTACTCACTTTATGCAAATTGCCACTCCCTAACTCAGCCTCCTCACACACCCATCTTTAACTGGATAACTGTTCATCATTTGTTAAAACCCAAATCAGGTAGCTCCTCCTCCAGGATGCCTTCCTTGAATCCTCCTAGGCTAGATGTGTCCACTCTGGACTCCAATAGCCCTCTGGGAGACCCTCCATCATAGCCCTCTTACTGTCTGTGTCGCCACTAGACTGTGAGCTCCAAGAAGGCAGAGAAGTCTGCCCTCTCTGTGTGTCCTCCATGCCTAGCACAGTGACCAGGACAGGGAGGACATTAACTGACCTGAGGAATAGAGAAGCTTAGCAGATGGTTCTCTAGGTGGAGTCCTGCTGCAGATATACAAAGCGAACATGTCTGCTTTGTGATGGATAAAGTTTAACTACATTTATGTTTTCTGGTGTGAATAGACTATTAGCATGCATTATTATTACAGCACAGATTATTATCATTAATGAGTATGCTACACATCTGTGCAGCACTCTATGGTTTATAAACCATGTAAGTTGCTTGAGGGTCTCACCCGTCTTTACATACATTTCTGTATTTTTCAGCCCAGCAACGTTCCTAAACATAGTAAGTGCCCAATAAAAGTGTGCTGAATAAATAAATGAACGAACAACTTTTCAACATTTCATTAGATGCTCACTTATAAAACCCAAAGCCGGAAGAGACCCTGACCGTAAACCTGTTGACATCAGTTACTTAAAGGAATGGGCTGTTTGGAGTCAGAGGAGATGACCTGAGATGACACACTTGTCTCGTGAGTGTGTGTGTTCACACACACATGGAGGCTGGCGAGTATAAACTCTTTGCAGAGGAAGGATGATGATGGAATGACCTAAGCCCAAAACAGGTGCTAAGATAACTCTTCTGAATCCTATGGATTCAGCAAGGGGTTAATAGAAGCGTTCAAGCAGCATAGATAATTAACGGGATTAAATCTCTACCTGTCAATTAAGCCAATATATTTGAGTATAATGCTATTTAATTCTGTACCAGGAACAGTGCAATAAATCAAAGTTTACAGATGTCTTCAGCAAGCCCTTGATGGATGAAACACTGTAACTCAGAGGTGCATAGAAAATCTCAAATAAGATAACCTCCCATGTGATTAATATAGCTGTCTGCACTGGCATTGGCTCCAGAAGGTTCTAATCCAAACATGTTTAACATCACATACTTTATTGTGACAGATTCAGACACCTGAACTAACTAACCAGGCAAATGGTGCTTAATTAAACTGACTCATTATGGACCTCAGCAATAAAGCCGGAACACAAAATTATGTGTTCATTCCCTTCACACGCAGTCACATACAACATAAGCAGCCCAGTGTCCAGAGTGCCTTTGAGGGTCTGGTGCACTAAGCACGGGCTAGAGGAGCAATCTGACTCCTCTGAGGGATATGTTCCTTCTTTCTGTTCAGCGATGCTTGTCCACAGGCCTCATTCTGACTGGCCAGCAAATGGCTGTGACCACACAGGGAA
>NW_006434839.1:5972086-5981951 GCF_000325575.1 Pteropus alecto
TCCCAGTTAGAAAACAAAAAGAATCGAGGTTGAAGTCTTTTTTTTATATATGCAAATGATGGTACCTACAAAAGTACATACACATGACTGGAACTCTGTTAAGAGGCTAAAGCAAATGCTCTTTGTCCTTCGGTATTTATTCTGGACTTCGTCCTTCGGTATTTATTCTGTATTTATTCCAGGTATAACATTCAACTCCCAGTCCTGGTTCTAGGCTGAACTTATTCATAGGGGATCTCTCTCTATCTCATATGAGCGTCAAAATGCACATGATCAGAGCAGATTTTTTTGGAATAGGATCAAGTCGGTTGACTCCATTTAATATCATGGCTGACCATGTGGAGTGAGTCTCGGTCATTGCTTGCTGACTGACTGAAGGATCGATACCTTGTGCCAAATGTTGTGTAAAGAAGGTGTGGGACATAAATGAAGTATAACGATAGTCTCTACTCTCAAGACATACCTCATTTATTGGGGGAGAGCAGCTTAACACATACCAAGGATCACAGTTATGGTGCTGGCTCTACACAAAATAAGAATTCAATGTGGAGAGAGACCTGCGTGAGCTGGAGTTAGTCAAGAAAGCTTTCGTGAAGAAGGTGAGTTTGAGATGAATGTTAAAGGGAAGGGTTTGGACAAACAGAAGATAGAATAGCACATTCAGGATGGGAGAAACAACACAACAGTATAGCAGTAGGAATTAATGTGTTGGGGGAGGAAGTCATATGGAGAGAAATTTAGAGAGTGCAGGTTGCATCTTGGTGATGGATGAAGTCAGTGCGATAAAACCACATCTGGAAAAATACCCAGAGAAGTCTGAGTGTAAAATCAACGGCGAGAGGGAGACATTGAACATAATTTGATAAATATGTGACAACACGAGAAAAGGGTTTTTAAGAACCTTCGTCTAGCACGGGTGTGCAGAAGTGGGCTGGAGAAAGACAAGATGAGCCAGAGAAGGCAGATGAAAAGTCATTGTAAAATCTAAGAATGAAAGCATGATCGTCTTCACTGTGGTAGTGACAGAAGAATGAAGTCAAAAGGAATCAATTCAGAATAACCAAAGGAAAAGATCCAAAATGTCTTTCTTTGACTGCAAAATGGAAATAATGTCTGTGATTGACTGCCCCAAATCCGCCCCATCCAAACGCTCTTCATCTTACACCTGGACAAATGGTTCTAAACCAATGATGATGATTTTATTCTTCTCACTAGTGATGAATTCAGGATCGGGCATGTGACCACTTCTGGCCAACAGGAAGTAAACTCCAGGAAGTGTTTCTTCTCAGTTGAAACATAAGATGAGATGATCTTTCTTCTTCTTCTGGACAGTGTCCCATCTGGAGGTGATGTCTTCACTGTTGTACTATTTTGCTATCAGTTTTAGAAAATAATCTGAGTCCTTGATGACACAATTGAGCTGCTGAATGAGCTAATCCTGAGTCCCGCAAAACCCCTAGATGTTCAGTAATGTGAGATAATTCACGGCCTTATTGCTTAAACTAGTTTGGGTTGAGGGTTTTGCTGCTTCCAGCCAAAAATACCTTAATCGATACACATTTCTATGTTCCTGAGCTGAGGATAGAAAACCTCTTAATGTATACAATGAAAAGATAGAAAAAAAAAGGAGGAGGAATAATGTTTCAAAAGTTACCACACAATTTAAGACTTGTATTTAAGTCTTGTTTCATGGGTGTATGGCTAAACAAAACAAAAATTTTTAATTATGGTACAACCTGAAATTCTTTATTCCTCAAATTCAGTAAAATTGGTACTTTCTTTCCACTCCCATCAACAGAGCCACTTACTCAAGTGGGGATTAATGCCTCCCCGTTACCTTGTGTGAACAGCTATTAACGATGACAATAAATATTTTGGTTATTCCTTGAGAATGCTGTGGGATGGTGCCCGAGATTTTAACTTCTAACATTCCGTGTGAATCCAGTTCGTTTGGAGAGCTGGCAATAGCTACAGTCCGCTGAAAGCACACACTGTATCAGTTAGGATTAGCTAGATGATGCTACAATAACAATAGGAATTTCTTGGGGCCTTAACAATAAACATTTACTTCTCATGCTCACAATGTCCACTTTGGACCTAGAAAACTCTCCAGGCTGTTGTCCTGTGCATGGGATGGCTTGGTGGTACCTGGTACTTTGCTCCTGTGGCTTTTTCATCACCAGCTTCCATGGTCGCCATGGCAGGAGCAAAGAGGGCTGGAGGTTCTCATCCCAGCACGTAAACATTCAGCCATGACATGACACTCCACTCACAGTCCACTGGCCGGGACTAGTCACATGGGCCACTTAACTGCAGGGAGAGCAGGGACATGTAACCCACCCATGTGCCCCAGAGGAGATAAAAACTAGGTATGGGTGAGCACCAGAGTCTCTGCCACACCTACCAACATGTGACACACCCAACAGGCCCTTTAAATTGTAGAATTCCAAAGGGCATTACCCAGTCCTGCTGGTGAGAGTCTGAAGGGAACTACAGGCCTTTCATAAAAACGAACATGAACTGGGACTTAGAATCACTCCTATAATGACTTTTGGACAAGGTATTTTTGTCTTAAATGACTTTCAAAGTGCTGCTTTCAGTTACTAAGTCTCCTAGCTTGAGCAATTGTCCACCTTAACCACTGTCTTCCCTGTGACTCCTGATTCCCTGAGCTCAGACCCCTGTAAGGAAAATAGGATCAGGGGAACAGCAAAGATAAGATGAACCTGGATCTAGTTTGAGTGGGAGCGGTATTGGCAATAACGTACCTAAGGACATCAGACGTTCCAGACTTTGAAAAGCTGTCTTCGTCTAGGCCAGTGCTGCTCCCGATTCTACTGACAAACCATGAAATGCTGTCAGCAGCTTTGTGAAAGGACGTAATGGGTTATGGTAGATTCCCCCCCCAGATTTCTCAGTATTTGGAGCAAAGAAGCTGTTCAGGAAAAATCACCCTCTGGTCCTGCGGGCTTCATACTAGCAGGAGAGCTTCGCTAGCCAAGTCCTTGAGATGCAGCCTGAGAAATAATCTCGATAATGTCACTTCTACTTGATACTTATCAGCATCACATTGCACCCAAATCTTTGAGTTTCCCTGTCAATGTTTGTTTTAGATTGTTAATGAAAATTCAAAATAATGTCAGTTCTCTCTACAATTCGGGAGATTTCACTGTTTACGGTTGTCCTTCTAAAGTTCAAGGGAAATGTTGCTCAGTATGAGTGTGTGAATGAGCAAGATGGCGGCAGTAAGGGCGATTCCTCTGCCCCCAACCCCACCACGTTCTCACCTCCTTTTTCTCCTCTTACTAGCTCCCCCTCCCCAAGGGTTGACTGATCAGAGTCTAGGACATGCATTGAGCTGCTTATTAGCAGAAGATGGGATAGTTGCATCTAGAGCCAGGAACCTGGGCTCCACCCTCTCTCCCCTGATTCTTGGGGATGTGACTGTTCATCAAAAAAGTGAAAAGCTGGTAGGAAAAGAGGCCAACCTTGATCGCTTCTCCCGCTGCAAGTGGCTAGCCTTGTCACACAGTCTCTGTAGTCCAGGAATTAGACCAGACACTCCTGAAATGAATTCTAAAAGCCATCTATTCTATATTTAAGAGACGTTTATCTGCCGGATATATCGCAAGGATCTAATATAGTACCTGCCACTTAATAGATGCTTAATAAAACAGTTTTGCGGAGGCGGGGCGGGGGGGGGAACCAGCCTAGGAGATCACTTGGATTTGCAACTGATAATTTTTTTCTCTCATAATTAAAACAGACCTTTGACTCTAAAAGCCATCTATTCTATATTTAAGAGAAGTTTATCTGCTGGATATATTGCAAGGATCTAATATAGTACCTGCCACTTAATAGATGCTTAATAAAACAGTTTTGCGGAGGCGGGGCGGGGGGGGGAACCAGCCTAGGAGATCACTTGGATTTGCAACTGATAATTTTTTTCTCTCATAATTAAAACAGACCTTTGAACCTCAGCAGCACTGCCAACTTGTTTTGTGGCCTTGGGAAAGTTATTTAGCCTCTCTGAGGTCAGTTTTCTTATCTATAAAATGGAAATGATGATATAATAATGATAATACTCCACAATGTTGTTGAACCCAATGAGATAAAGTATATAAAATTCCCATTAAAGAATCATAATAATAATTCTATGATAATTACGATAATAAACCTTAAATGCTCTCTCCACCCACTTTCCATAATTAATGTATTTGACTGGAGCATTTTTTCGATTACTTGTTCCTAATAACAGGGGAGCAGTAGGGCTGGATCAACGATTGTGAGTTGTCCCCAAGCTCTTTGTTATTTGAATTTCAGTTCTGTCATCAGTCATCTGGTAAATCAAGTCGGCTATGTTTTTCAGTCTTTATTTGATAAAGGAATCCCAGAAACAATATCTTTTTAAGAAAATTTAATTATTTTTGGGTAAGCACTGCCTTGATCAGATATGAGAATGAATGAAAAGTCATACCCTGAACAAGCTCCCTCTCACGCCTGTTTTCTTGCACCCCATTCCTCAGCTCCGGCCCTCTCTGATAATCATTTTTATCTTTTTCTTACATGCTCAGTTTTTTCCCTTCCCTATGCAAAAGGTAGCATTCTTTATAAAGTACGCTACACCTTGTTTTTATCACCTAGCAATATATTCTAGGATTCTTCCGGCTTAGAACATACAGAGGTTTTTTTTCGTTTGTTTATTTGTTTTGTTTTGTAAGATCAGCATGGGATTCTACTGTGTGGAGTCACCTTGGTTTATTTAAGTAATGCACTATTATAAACATGCTGTTTCCAATCTTTTTCTATTACAAACAATAATACCATGATAAATAATTTTGTACTTAAGTAATTCATGTGTGGGCAGATAATCAGGAGAATAAATTCTCAGAAGTGGTTTTGCTGGTCCAAGGGGTAAATGTACTTATCATTTTGAGAGATATTGCCAACTTGGTCTTTATATGAATTCTACCATTTTCTACTCCCAGCAGCAATGTCTAAGAGTGTGAAACAAGCATGTTTAAAGCAATTTAACAAAGGATAAATGAGGATAAATAATGAAAGTAAGCAGAACCGTGGGTGAGGAGCATTGGTGCATGTAGGCTAAAATTGCATTTTTTATTAGAAATGAGAAAGTTATGTGTTGGTTGTACTCAAGATGGGGAGGTGAGATTTATAGCCTAAGCAGCTCTTATACCACCGTCTGTAACACCAACAGCAGCTTGTGTGTGTGTGCGTGTGCGTGTGTGGCATATCACAGCCTACAAAGCCCTCTGTATACATTAGCTCAGTATGATCTTCACATCACTGAGAAGTATGGGGGGCAAATAGCATTACTAATCCTACTTATAGAAAGTTCAAGAACTAGGCCACAATGAAACAGCTGGGTCCCAGAAACTCTGGGACTTAAGCCTGGGTCTTCTGATTCCAGATCCTGGAAGAGAAGCTGGGTGGAAGCAAAACACACTGCCCACCAGTAGACAGTCCACCCTCCACCGGCACCCCCCAAGCACCCACTCATCTACCCACTCGCTCGCTGTTTTTCTCACTCTTCATGCTCCAACAAGAAACAATGTACAGCAGACTTAAGTTGGGGAGAGTGTGATTCTCTGAGTACTCGGTCCGAGCGGGTTTTTCTGGCCGGAGTCACAGCTGTGTTCCATGCACCTCCTTCCCTCGTGTTGCTCCGCCATCTTCCTAAGACGATGAGTCTGGAGAGCGTCGCAGCTGGGTCGCCACCTCACCCCCATTCCAGCTGGCAGAAATTTAAGACGAGTAATTTTCTTTTAAGAAACTCTTGCAAATTTGGGGGGACAAATTGCAGTCTGCCGCCCTTACCCCAGCCAGTTGCTCACCGATCCCATCTCCTTGGTAATTCTGCAAAGGGCACATGCAATTGGGTCAGGCTAGCGGGAACTCAGAGTACTAGGGGTGACCATACGTATTATCAGAAATGCAGGATGTAGCATTCACAGTGACCAGCTGGTCCCAATGTGCCAGTGAGAACAGAATATAAAACATAGATTTAAAATTCAGTACGGAGATGCCGGATTGACATAAGAAGGGACTGTCATATTGGAAGGGTTAAAATATGCAAGCTGGGATATTAAAAAAGACTGTAGAATCATCTTTCCTGCAGGTTCTTTCTGAAGGCCATTGTTAGTGATCATTTCTACCTGGAAATGAAAAGCTGAGCAAGGTGACCCCTTGAACTTTCTGCAGATTTATGATTTTTATTATTCTGGTCCCTAACAAGCTTGTCATCCCTTGATACAAAAAAAAATATCAACTTAAAAAATAATCCGTAGAAAAAGAAATGATACTTGAGGCGGGTGGGGCGTGGGGCGGAAATCAATTCCTAGATAATTCTTCTTTCATGTGGAGATTTTCTTTTATTTTTCTGACTCAGACAATCTGCATGGAAACTAACTCACAGTTCATTCACCCTTGTCATTTCTCTTTGTGTTTGTATGCTTGTCTCCTCTGTGACATGACAATCAGTCGCTGCAGTGGTGACTACATGTGTTAAGAATAGAGAATTTCATAATTCCAGGTGTAGGATGACTTGCTACATCCTGAGCTGATAGTTTCTGTGATAGTTTTGGCTCTTCAGTTGCTCTTGTAAGAGAAGGAAAGATCTGTTGAAAAGAATTCCTCTGATCGAACTTTTTAAAATTTATTTAATTCTTTTCTTATTCTCAACTTATAGATACAGTGCCCTTCTAAAGTCACTGTCACTTTATAGCTGTGACAATTCCAAATGTTGGCATAAGACTATCTCCTGGCTCAGCCTTGTAGAAAATAAGATGATGATATGCATTCATGAAAAAAACATCAGTTTTCCCCTGGCTGTGAGTTACTTGACATCTGGCAGAAGCCTAGAAGGTAACTTATTTCAAGGCTGCAGGCAGACCTCTGTCTCTCCCAAAATATATTTCCCAATCAGCTGAAAATTTATAATTAAAAATTCTTTCCTTCGTCATCTGCTGAAAGGCAAAGGCAGCCTTTGAGTCTCCATCTTGGCCCAATTACCTGGAAAGGTTACAGGGAGTAGGGGATTGGGGATGGGTCGGGAAGGGAAATGCATGAAACACAGGAAGAGGAAGACAAGGGCAGCTGGAGATACAGGAACCGACATCACTTTCAGAGAGTTTTCCTTGAAGGCAAGAAGAATACATGGCAGAAGCCGGTGACCCATACACCTCTCCTCTGCCCACCTGACGTTACCTGCAGTCTGGTGACGGTGCATACACAGGGTGATGGCTAACACTCAAGCATCTATCCTCTTAAAGGTTTTCTCTGGCCTCACACTAGGAGCACAACTCAGCATCCTCATGGATAGGCCAGAATTAAAGCCCCAAGAAGCAACCTCAAGCTAGTAAGATGGAAGTTGATGGATCAAAATCTCAGCTTCTTCATGCCTCGGTAGACAGTCCTAAAGTCTTACCCACGACTACGTCACTATTCATTATCAAACTTCATTGGAATGCTTTGATTATGTTTGATAAATGCACGTTCACGGTCAGCTTTATTTTAGATGCTTTACTGTTGGAACAATAAAGTCTAACTTCTGGTTCAACTTTCTCATGCTTAAGCTCAGGCTAAATGTCAAAGATATTTGTAAAGTGTGACTAAAACTCTTTTTCTCATTCTCAGTAAAACATGAGTAAAAGTGAGTATAGGTTTAAAAATTGAAATTGTTCATTTTGTGATACATGATTGAGTCCAAAAAAAAAAAAAAAAAAAAACCACTCGAGTGTTCCTCAGGTCTCTTGGAGGACCCAGTGGGACCGAGTCCCCGTCCCCCACAATGACAGCCGTCGTCTTAACACTCCCTTTGTTGGCTTTTCTCCTCCCATCTCGCTTTCTCCCCTTTGCGCCGTGCTTCCTAGGATCACTTCTTGATACCCAATTCCTTACTCAAAGTTTGCTTTTGAGGGAACTCCAACCAAGACAGCATGCCTTCTCCAAACAATAACTCATCCATGTCCCACCATGCTACCTACCACCCTACATCGATTTCTCACAAGTGCCTACAGAGAAAAGTCTGCTTCAGTCACCCTTTCCCGAGCTGGTCCATATGCCTGACTGGTCTCAGCTCCACATCTGTCTTCAGTCTTGTCCTCCTGTGAAGAATGTCTTAGCCTTTCTTCCTGCCTAAGTCCTTCAAGGCCCATAGGGCTGGTATTTGACATTCTTGGCTAACAAAGTAGTTTGCCAACACCGTGAGTTCCTGGTGGGTTCACCAGGATGTGATAACACCTTAACAGAATGTGATGTTGGTTCCTGCATCTCCAGCTGCCCTTGTCTTCCTCTTCCTGTGTTTCATGCATCTACTTTCGAGTTCCTGGTGGGTTCATACCATCTACTTTTCCTCAAGACAAGCTCTCTGTTTAGATAAAAGTCTATGCCAATGATTCCATCAGAAGATGCAGAAAAGAAATCCACCCCTGAGTTAACCTGATGACCAGTGACCCCTCTATAACCTCTAATGGCAAATGCTAGTAGCAAAGACACCTGCATAGATACAGCATGATGAAAATGAGGGGGTCATGCAAGGGGTGTGCTTGACTTTCTTGGAAGAAGCAGTAATGGGTTCTAATTTTCTATCTTAATAAAAGGTTGTATATTTCACAGTCTTGCAGGATAGAACGGTAACTTATGCTTTCAAATTTATATAATTGATTTGACAGTTCTATCATGCTTTCTACAAATATCTCTTTCTTCCCTAGGAAATTGGTCATATGGTGGTAGGAGTGGGTGGTTCAGGGAACCCTGAGTATTTTCTTTGAGTTGCAAGACAGTTACTGACTAAATCATTTATTTGGCACTTAGCAGAGGCCACCTTGCATTTTTAATTCCTTTTTCCATCCACAAAAGCCCAGCTTCCCCAGGCAGGCATCTTGCCTTGTACTTCTCCCAGGATCTGATAATTGCCAGTCACCTAAAAATAGAAAATAAGTTTTTCTTGTTATTGATGAGAATATTGACGCTTTTCTGGAATATAAAATTCTCTGCCTCCGTCGGCGGAACAGGGTCTCGGCGAACGCACCGTGCACGGTTATCGCTCGACACCGAGTTTACATTTTCTTGCCTTCTTCCACAGCGTCAGGCCCTTAGCCAGCTCTTCTGTGCCCCTGGCACCCACTTCGAGTGCCTCCCCCTTTTCCACACTACCAGCCCCTTCCCAGTTCCCAGATTATAATCTGCTGCAGGCTAGGAATCCAGTATTCCAGATGGGATTTGGCTTGGTGTGCAGAAAGCACCAGGAGTCTACCTTTTGTTCATCATCTCCACGCTGGACATACCCAGTGCTCAGAGACTGTCCCTCGCATACCTCCAGGCTGGGGCTGTCAGTTGCAGAAGACCAATATTCCTACGTACACAGGGTCTGGGCAGAGCCTGGTCAATGTTAAATAATTCAGAGAAAGGAATAGTTAACACCATTAACAGCCAGCATGAGAAACCTTCCGGGCACAGCTGAGACTCATGAGACTTCACTCCCAGCCTTGGTTTTCCATGATTATTCCTGAACCGGAAAATTATAAGGCAACTCACTTCCTCAGAATTCAGAAACACCTATCGATCAATGTCAGCTTTGCCCACATGGGACAACCTTCTTCAGCAGTCCCCTCTAGTCATTAACTTTGCTTTGGCCTATGGCTGGGAAACCTTATCCCTTACAGGCAGTCTCAGGAAGCCATCCTGGATCCACCACAGAAACTAACTGCAACCTGTGCCCTGCGTGGGCTGTACAGCAGCATTAAAGTTCACATTCCAATGAGAAAAAAAGAACATAAAATGCATTTAAAAAATGTTTGCTAACTCTTTCTTTTCTATAAAGGAATTATATTGGTCATACAGG
>NW_006434839.1:5981967-6013631 GCF_000325575.1 Pteropus alecto
AAAAAAAAAAAAAAAAAGCCTGTCTAACCGAACAATCGCGATGTTGTGTAATTTAAGATCTTGGGAAATTTGAGCGGATCGTTAGTGGGCATTGGGCTTCTCAGTTTTAATCGAGTTAGTCATTGAAACACTTCATACAGAAATTCTCTCCTGCAGCGTCAAAACCCTACCGGAAAAGCTCATCTGGCAGAAGAGTGAGAAGCAGCTTTGGTTCTATGCCAATGGAAAATCCCAGGAAAGTTCCATCTTTGTGGAGATTTTGAGTATCGCGGATGCCCAGTCAGAAGCAACCTGAGAAGTCTGAGCTGCCAGCGTGCTGGGAGTGAGGTTGGTGCAAAGTTTCTGGAAATGAATGAAGTTGGCCGAAGACTGTTCCACGTCAGCAATAGCCCAGTCCAGGAGAACCATGGAAAACAGCACTGAACCCAGCAATTCCTGGAGAAAATTCAGCGGCTGTTTGGTAGTCTAAAAGGGGATGCGTGCATAGCAGATACTTTGTGAATTTAGTGGTAGGCCAAGGTCTCCAGGGAGATTCAGTGACTACAAGACGTGCCAACGAGTAATATGGTGCCTCAGTTGTACTCTGTGTGGACAAAGGTGAGGCCAGTGGGCTCTCGTTGGGACAGAAGCTTTACCCACGGTCATTGACTCTCATCACCGCTCAGTGTGGGTTCTGGCATAGGTGTCCTTTATCTCATTTTATCAATGCGTCTCCGAATATTAAATCAATCCGCCCCAGTAATAACCAGCTAGTAAGAATTGGAGCCAGCATTAAAATCTATGAGATTTTGACATATACGTTCTGTGGAAATGAAGCTTCTGGAGATATTCTTTGCTGGGGGCGATAATCAAAATATTTAGCCGCCCAAATGCCAGGGTACTGACCAATCAGAAGGGAACCAGCAATAAATCATCCGAGCAACCGTACAGGTGCATATCTGCTGAATTCCTGGCCCTCCTCGTCAGTCCATGACTGAGATCCGGAACTTTCTGAGTGATTGTAGAAGAGTGCAATAGATGATCGTTGTCATCAAAAAATGTTTTATTTTAAATAATATTTTTGATGACAAAGGAATGTAGATTAAGTGTATAAAATTACAAAATGTTTTAAAGTATAAAGGAGAAAATAAAAATTGCATATAATTCACACACACTCCCACCATAGGAAAGATCTTGCCTTTTTCACTTATGATCATGTTCCCATGTCATTTAAAAACATCTCTGGTGGCTTTACACTGATGGCTGCTTAATATTTCATTTTAGGGATGTAATATAATTGATTTGATCTTCCTCTTATTGCAAATTTTGAATATTTCAAAGTTTTAATTCATATAAATAATACTTTGATACATATCTCTGTGCCTGAAGCTCTGTTTGCCTTTAGGTTTATGTCCTTAGGAAAATTCCTAGAATAAGTTATTGGTGTAGATGATCACAGAATCACCTAATATTATAAAGCCGGGCTCTAAGCTGACTATAATTGTCTCAATCCACTTCCTCGATGGGGAAAATTCCCCTTCCGCTCAATACAGTTACCACCAATACTAATAATTATCATCATCATTATTATGGCTATTACCTTTGTGTTGTCTCTCACCTGCGACCTGATCGCATTTCATCCCATCCCCGCCAGCCCCAACGCTGGTCCCTGCACTGCTGTTAGGATACGGTTCAATGCCCTTCCTGTGGTTTACAAGGCCATGCGTGAGCTCACCTTGTCTTCTCTGTCTCATCTCTGGTTACTCTGCCCTTGAACTTTATTTATGCTCTAGTAACATTACATGACTTGTCATTTCCTGAATATACAGGAAGGTCTACAGGACTTTGTATACGTGATCTCTTCTGCCTGAAACCCCTTCTTCACCATCAACTCCCAACCTCACCTCCTTAACTCCTACTAATCTCTCTAGTTTATGTTTCGATATTATTTTTTCTAGGAAATCTCTAGGAAGTCGGACCACCACACTGTACCCCACCTGCCCCTCCTAATGCCAGCATTACATTGTGAAATGTCCACCCTATCAGTCATCACACAGTAGTGTAATTGGCTGTCTTCCCCACTAGACATTACGCTCCTTGAGGGCAGGGACTGCGTTAGGCTGACTCTTGTACCCTCAATGTCTTTTTGCCGGTATGGCATGTAGTAAGCAGGGAAGAGATCTTTGTCGAATGAACAGAACACAATCTGTGTTTAAAGGATCCGTTTGTTGCTCTGAGCAAAAGGGAAAGTACCCAAGAGCTGAGCAACTGTGCATCTTCAGGAGCTGCCATGTTCCTGAAGAATTTTTTTCTGATTAGAAAATGATATGGCTCAGCAGACATGGCAAGAAAGTTGAAGCCAAATGCATAACACTCTGGTTAGTGGGAAAATATGGAGAGAGGAAGAAATCCATGCCTCTCTCATCATACAGTAAGTTTAGGCAGCAGATTTAAAGGCTGACTCCAAGTTTGAAATCCCCATTCCTACGCATTAGCAGTGCAGGAAGGGATGAACGGATCCTACTTTTAAGAGCCCAGCTGCCATGTGGAGATCACGTCCCATCACGGCCCAGGGAGCAGCACAAATCACATCCAGGGAGGCGGCACCTCAGAACTGTCATACCTGCTTACCAGAGAGAAAAGGGAAATGTCTTCTTATGTTTATTGGACACTTGTAAATCAGCCCCCTAACTTGTCCCACCACTTTTCCAGAGATTGAGCTACCAGATTCCAGCACTTTCCAGAATCTTCAGAGGAGATGGGTTTGTGGCAACTCATGCCCCCATGATCTGCCTGTGTTCTTGCCCTTGAGCTAACATGTCAGCACAAATACCTCAGGGCTGGCCAGCTTCCAAGCTATCAGAAGGCTTTATGGTGCAGTGGAAGAATACAGAATTCGACACCAAATGACCCGAATTCTGGTCCAGGTTCTGTAATTATTTTAACCGTGTCTATTTCTTTATGTGTCACTTCTGAGTTCCCTTCCAAGTCTCAGATTTTTCTAATCGAGGCCTCCATATTTCTGTGCTTGGCAGTGTTTGGAAATGCTTAAATATCACACAGGATTTCAGTCCTTAGGCAAACTTGTGGGGGACAAAAGACTACTTGAAGTGGTCCACACGTTCTCCCATTTGTGTAAATGCCAGATAAAGGGTTACCACCACGCTGTTGGAGATTTAAAAAAAAAAAAAAAAAAAGGCTTCTGGGGTGGGTGAGACTCAAGCCTGTCCTTGAAGTAAACCTTTGAGCAAAGGCCCCTGGCAAGAAATAGCTTTGCTGTGAGCCACAGCCAAACTATCACTTCATTACAGAATTTACCCCTCCCCCAGAGCGCTAGAGGATCTATAAGACAGGCTGGCGCTCAGTAAAACTTGTGGGATGGGACGGGACAGGGTGAACTCATTTCCAGTCTGTGCATCACCACCATGCTTGGCTGTCATTCCCTTTTCAGAGAATAAGTCTCTTAGTGCTTTTCTCGTGGTATCACTATTAATACTTTAAAGAATCACATTAGCTCAGCACACTTATGACGTGCCTATATTTCCAAAAGCTGTTGCTATTAGTCCGTGAAAATGGAGTCTTAGCCTTTGACATTTGACCCTTCACCCAGGAGGAAGAAGGGAGAAGGAGCTAAAGAAACTCAGGGGCTGAACTGGGATTAGCTTGCACAGCCCTTTTGAAACTTGGCCCTCCTCCCGCCCTCTGTCCATCTTGGCTTCCTGTTGTCCAAATGAGCCATCGGCTTCTCCCTCATCTGGTAGGTTAGCTGTCCTATGAAGCCTGGGGCTTTAGTGGCTAAAAAAAAGTTTCCGACAAAAGTTTCACCACATCCACCTTTCACATGAGATCACGCCTCCCCTCCTGGGTCCACCTTTGGATTTCTAAAGGGAAAAGAAAAGAGAAGCACATAGAAATGGAGGAAAAGAGAAGAGAGGAAAGAAAAAAATGCCAAAAGGGTGTTCTGGAACAGTTTATCTAGCTTGGAAGAAGGGGACTGAAATAAAACTGATGGAAGAATAATTCTGCGCCACTGCCACTGACCCCGTGTCCAGTCTCGGATTTCACATGGTTGCTGGAAGCAGTAGCACGGTAATCTGTAAGTCCTGTAATGCGGATTCACTTTCGTAACTGCGTTCCTTACGTGCTGTTGAAATGAATTGGGACTTGACCTTATTAAAGAACAGGGAATTATCGCAGGTTCTTAGTCAAGGAGAATAGTTGAATGTAGCAGCTTACGTTTTGTATCTGCCAGAATCATGGCAGGGAACAAATGGCATATTCCAAAGGGGTGTTTGAAGGAAGTTCATTAAAAAAGATTGTGTATGATGGTGTGTGTGGCGTATAGAGAAGCCAGCAAAGAAGAGGGCAGGACTCCCAAACCGGTTACCGCAACTTGGACCGAGCACCAGCTCTAGGAGACAAATGGCCGCCTGCCAGAAGCTGTGGCCTTTGGTAGTAAGAAACAGTGTGGCTGGAACGGAGGGACCTGGGGAAATAACACTCACCTCTCTTTTTGCGCACCAGCTGGTCTCCTGTGAAAGCGGCCCATTGGCTGAATCTCGTGTGAGACCCAGTAACAGGGCAGGAGAACCCGGGGACACCATCCATTCAAGTCGGCTTCCCAGGGGCGGAGCAGGGTGGGGAAGGGAGGTGCTCGCTGGGCAGAGACAGAGAGAGAAGATCTAGTCTACATTTGTGTGGCGTATTATGATATCCAGAGCTGCAGATGTCTAGATGTAGATTTAGGTATTTAGATAGAGAGCGATTTTTAAATCTCATTTGACTCTCACAACAACCCTGCAGTGTTTTTGTGTTTTTCAAATGAGGTAAGTTGGGCTCTCAGGAATTAAATCATTGATCGACCCAACTAGAAGAGGTGGCAGACTGAGGACATCAATCCAGGATTTTGACCGGTACAGATGTCACTTCCTGCCTCTTCTCCTTCCATACTCTACCTCCCTTCTCCTCCTCCAGGGTTACCTTGTCCTTCACGTCTAGTTCAAACCTGTTTGAATGAAGTAACTCCACTGACCCCATCCCTTTTGACTGCCCAGAGACCCTGGTGTTCGACCGGACACAACGCAGCAACTATTTGTTTGTTGACTTTGTATTGTTCCAAGGTTTTGGTCCTTGAGCTCCAGAGTCTGTTTTCCTAAGACAAGATCGAATAGAACATTCCTTTGGATGTCAACATCCGACAGCTCTAGGCACAGTCTACCACTCAGCAGGTGGTCAATAAATATGTCCCACATTTAAATCAGCAGAGTGGGAAGGCAGTCAGGAACATGTACATGCATGTGAGTGAACATACATGTGTCAGGCAGGGTCCGATGCAGGAAACAGAGCCACTCCAGCTGAAAGGGATCAAAAACAGGGCATCAGGTGCTTCTGAAATCATGGGCAGGCAGAAATAAGGGGGCCACCTTTAGACTCTTGTTGTCATGATCAAATTACTCTAGCTGTGATTTAGGAAGCTGTTATTGCTAATGACACCTAACACTTCTCAAGTAGTGACCAGACACTGGGACATAGAGGTGGAGTCAAGCCACAAATGTTTACCTCTGACCTTCTTCCAACGGCCACCTGGCAGGCTTCTCCGCCATTCGCGTAAGTTCAGCCCAAGTGCACTAAACTGCATCTGGAACCCTAGCTCTAAGGAAGAATGGGAAAGCAGTTTTCGGCCTCACCTTTCGTGCCATATTGAAGGGAACATTACATAGGGGGGGTTGGCAATGAATTCTGAATGCCAACAGAACACATGCAGCATATGGCAATGAGTGTGCAGATGTAGTGTCTGTGTGCGGCCATCATTCAGAAGTTAAGACAGTGTAGTCATGGCTAGCTATCTAAGAGTGTCAGTAGGTTCGGTGAGGCGAATTCTTCTGGGGTATTTTAGATGGAGCACTTTTATTCCAATTGGTGGAATTTGATGGGGTCTTCAAGATCAGCCTTGGAGGGAAGTGATGTCAAATAAAGACAATCTGTAGCATGAAGGGGTGTGTGGAGAGGAAGGGTAACCAGCCTTTCCTGGGAGCCGGCAGGGGGGGCAGGGCCAGCATACCAGAGGCTTTCAGATGTTTGAATCTGTGTCTTTTGAGCACAACAGCTCATTAAAAGCTCCGTCCCTGTCTCCCTCCCCCGTCCCCCACCCCCGCAAGCTCTTTACTGCCACCCTATCACCCCACTCCACCCTCACACACCCTGGCCACTATCTCGAGCCTTTCTTGATCAACAGGGCCCCCTAGTGGTATAGCAAAAACACTCGCATTTTCTGTCGCATAGCAACAAATTTGTTCGGGTTGAACTCAACTTTTACAAGAGGGAAAACCCAAATCCAAACTGGGACAATGAGCAAGTTGGAACCGTAACTGTAATACACAGCCCCTGACACCCAGGCGGCCCCTGCTTCTCCATCTGATGTGCTGGGCTGACTCTACTTAGACACTTAGAGGGTGGTTCTCAACTGGGGACTGTTCTGCACCCCCACCTCCCCCAGCAAGTTTGGCAATGTCCAAGACATTTTTGACTGTCACAATTCAGGATGGGATGCTGCTGGCATCTAGTAGGTAGAGGCCGAGGATGTTGCTTAAAAATTCTACAGTGCACAGGACAAAAAAGAAGTGTCTGGGCAAAAATGTCAATAGTGCCTCTGTTGGAAAATTCTGCCTTAGAAGTAGATGGTTTCCCCCCATCCCAGAATGCTCCTTAGGATGTCACCAGGCTCAAACTCTCTGCATTGCTCAGTTCTCCTCAAACCCAGACACTGAGAGATACAAAAAGGAAGGAATAAAGATCCACAAACCTCACGCCCATGAGGATGGCCATTATTATAAAAAAATTTTTAAAAAAGGAAAACAAGTGTTGGTGAGGATGTGGAGAAATTAAAACCCTTGTATATTGCTGCTGGGAATATAAAATGGTGTAGGGACCTCAAAAAGTTAAACGAAGACTTTCCAGATGATTCTGCAATCAGTATATACCCCAAAGAGCCAAAAGCAGGGCCACAAACAAATACCTGTACACCAGTGTCCATAGAAGACAGACAAAAGGTGGAAACAACCCAAGTGTCCATCAGCAGAAGAACAGATAAACAAAATGTGGTCTATATATACCATGGAGTATTATTCAGCCTTAGGAAGGAATGAAATTCTCATACATGCTATAACATGGATGAACCTTGAAAACATTCCACTAAGTGAAATAAGCCAGACACAAAAGAACAGATACTGTGTGATTCCACTATATGAAGTACATAGAATAGGCAAATTCATAAACACAGAAGGTAGAATGGTGGTTGTCAGGGACTGGGAGATGGTGGAATAGGGAATTATTGTTTAATGGGTACAGTGTCTGTATGGGAAGATGAAATAGTTCAGAAAATGGATAATGGTGATGCTCACACAACATTGTGCATATTCTTAATGCCACTGAATTGTACACTTGGAAATGGTTAAAATGGTATCTTTTATGTTATATGTATTTTACCGCAATAAAAAAACCCCCCACAAACCTGACATTCTCAGCTCTTTTAGACCAAACAGTAGCCAAGGTCAGCAGGGTCCCTAGCGCGCCAAGACCTTCTGACAATGACCCACAAAAGCCCAGAGCTGTGTTTGCCAGGACTTATGCCAAGTCATGACATATTAGTTGAGGATTCGCTGCATATGGCTTTGATTACCCTGGGCTCAAATTGGATTTCCTGGGACCAAGGACAACTGGCAGCCACGTGGCTGCTCTTCAGCTCCCCAAGAGGGCATCACATAAAAGTCTGAAATGTACTGTGAGCGGGAATGCCTCGAAAGCCCTTTTGGCTTCTGTTGCAGAGTCAGCAGGACTGTCTTTCTGTGGGAAAATAGATAAGAGAAAGGGATTAGAACTTGTAGGAGGAATGAGGACATTGCCAAGTCCTTCTGGCTGTCTCCGAATCTCTGCTGCACCTATGAGGTGTCGGCACGGCTCAAGTTAAGACACAGCTACTTTACTTGTCATAGCCCATCTCTCTGTGGCATCTCACTGTTTGTGTGCGGGTGTGCAGGTATGTGCATGCATGCATGGGCGGCTTATTTAACATTTTCCTCTAAGCCAGTGATCTCAGTTTTTAGAACACAGGGATAATAAATCCAAGGTTGTAGGTTTAATTCTAATTATGAACCAGTTACTATTATACAGTGAAAACTGTTTTAGGTCACAAAGAGCATCTTTGCTGGCCAATTGGCACAGGAAAATGGGTAAAGGACTAGGGATGACTCCAGGGAAGTCATCTACACCCAGCCATGGGCCCAAGGCCTCCAGGAAACAGAAGTCTTTGTAAACCAGTGAGTGGTGCTGAAGGACCCTAGAAATACCCCACTAGTAATATTAGTCACTTCCCATCGACTGAATCCTCAAGCAGTATGATTTTATGATTCTTCTTAAAGTTGCAGGTGGTATCCACCGTATGCACCCCAAACTTTTCCCAGCGACCTCTTTGGGTCCCAACTGAGACGCGTCAGTAGCCAGTGCACATGATTCTTCAGCTGTCAGGACTGGATATGTCTATGTGACTAGACCAGCCCCTGCAGAATCCACAAAGTATGGCAAGCCGTGCTAGAGTTATGACAGCATTCTCCTCAGACAACCACAGAAAAGAATTTTCAGGGTGGAATTGAGTACAGGGTCACAAAAGCCATGGATTTTCATGGATGTAGGGGTAAAGTCATACCAGTCTACACCCCAGCAATGTCCCTGTCCATTGCCTACTTGTGCAGGGTTTATGATGCTACGAGAAACACCTAATGGCTTGAGTCTCTTTGCTATACCTTCCCATCCAAAATTCGGTGTAGTAATTCTCATCCTTGTTTTTGTTCATCTTATTCTTCCTAAATAGGATGACTCCCCTATCATCACCCCTTTATTCAGTTTCTACCCATCTTTATGCATCCTGCCTTTTTAAGCAAGCCATCTTATAAACGGTTTTCTTCTGGAGCTTCTTACTTGCAACTCCACAATATGACACTAGGTGGCGGTGGCGCGTTGCGCTTTGTTATCCCGGTTTCCCTAGGGAACTAACAGTCCGCGACCTGCCAGGTGTCAGGCACTGTGCTGGGAGAGATCCCTGCATGACCTCGCTTAATCCTACAGTGACCCTAGGTATTGCCATCCCCATTTTACAGATGAGAAGACTGAAATCCCAAGAGGCCTAAGTAACCAGCCCAAGATCACATCACTCATTAGAAGCGGAGCTGGAATTTTGAACCCAGATCCGGCTGTTTGAAAAGCCCACGGTATTTGCACTGAGTTTTGCTTTCAGGGCAGAGTTTCCTGAAGAGCCTCCTTCGCATTTCTGTGCGGCGCAGTGCAGTTCGCCCTCCCATGAAGGCCCTGTCTTGTTCCTGTCCAGCTCCAGCTAGCTCACGCTGGAAACGAGAATGCCAAAATTCTCGTGTCTGGAACCTCCCCACATGCCAGACCAAGTGGGACTCGCAGAGGGGCCTCGATGCATTTGGATGGCTTGACTGGCATGCGCTCTCAGCGGGTGGGCGGCGCGCGTGCTTCCTGGAACTTTAACTTGGAGCAGGCAGGGAGTGGGGGCTGCCAGGCCTGCCAGATACCACGGTAAGGAGGAGATGGGCGCGCCTGTGTGCAGTGGACGTTCAGCCTGTCAGGCCTGAAGCAGCTGTGGCTCCAAGTTGGAGAGGTGATGTGAAGACCCACCACTGTGTTCTCTTGGGCAGCCACGACTCTTGTGAGCTGGGGGGAGGAGGGGACACACGGCTTAAGAAAGAGAAAGTGCCCCCCAGGAGAGCGAGTTTCCATGGAGGAAAGGGAGAGAGAAGGTCTGAGGTCTAAGAGATGTTGAGAGAAGGGCAGGAAAGTGAGCAGGAAAAGAAATCAGGGAGGGCTTGGCAGGACTCTAAGCCCAGGGGAGCTGATTACATCAGCTAAAGGACAGGGAAGTCCTTTAGCTGAGAAGGGAGCGAGATGAGGGCAAAGAAGACCCAGGGATGGGTCGGAAGGTGGCAGAGAGTCCAGTCAGAATCCTGAGCATGAAGGACACAGCATGAGACCGCTTCCTGTCCTCATGCCAGTAATCCTTCCTGGCTGCAGGAAGCAGAGAGGGAATGCAGAGATGGGACCAGGAATTCGCCACCAAGAGGCAGGAGCAGGGCGCTGATAGGAAATAAGGAGGGGTCCAGCCCGGCCTCTATTAGGTGCTGTTGGCCTCACCTCCTTTTAATGTGGCCCATGGGGCCTGTTGCCAGGGAGGGCCAGCTAAGCATCCAAGTCAGGCTGGGCCCCACACATGGAAAACCAGACTCCAGAAGTCAGCTTCTGGTAGTGGCTTCTGATCCCAGGAGAGGTCTCCCCAAAGCCAGCCCCCACATGTATGGCTGTTGATTCTAGCTGAGATAACCCACAGCTTCTGGTGCGCCTTCTTTAAAAATGGTACATGATTCGGGATAGCGATGCCGGAAAATGCTGCCGTGCTAGAGAAATATTATAAAAGCTACCGGTGCTTCTGAAGTAGCTGGACTGGGATTTAGCTAGAATTAGATGACGGTATAGATAGCGATTTCTCACGTCCCTTTTGACGTAACTGAACCCAAGGAACCAGAAGCAAGAAGACGAGGACTCGGGTGAGTCTGGGTACTTCGAGGAAGCTCTGATTACATCCGACCTGCAGGCTGCAGAACCTGGGTATGGTTCGACCCCGCCTGTCTCCGGACAATTCACACAGTCCTTTCACACATGGAATCTTGCTCAAGTTTCACAGCAGTCCTGGAAGGTGAGCTTATCATCCCCGAGGACAAGAGACCAGAACCACAGAGCTGATGGAGAAAGGATCCAGCGCTAGAACCCAAGCCTTTTAATTCCAAATATCTCCTCACTCTTTTTTTTTAACAGATCAGGATCAAATGATAGAAAATAAGATCAACCTGGGGAGTTTTTATAAACCCAATTTTTTTATTTTAGAAGATTATTTTGTGATAATTTCCTTCCTGCTTTTTCCGGCATTAACATGTCCTTTCTTTATGAAATGATGCTGATTGTGGATGGTAGATGAATGTTTTTAACTTAAGATCTACTTGGCAAGATTTAAAAAAAAAAAAAAAGACAACCCTATGTTAGCCCTAAAATTTTATATTGGGAAGTTCTCTGGTGTTTGACATTTGCGAGCCTGGAACCAGCAGCCTCGATCACACAGCAATCACGGACCGCACCAGCGAATAAAACAGTTGAGGACCAAGGACACCGGGGTCACAGCCAAGTCCAGGTTCTCAGATTGTCCCTCCTGCAGCCCAGTAGGCATCCTGGCTCTTCTTTGTAGAGAGAGTTGCAGCTTCTCTCCCGTTCCATGGCTACATGTCTACATGTCATCCTTGCTTCTAATTTGGTCTCATCATCACCTCACAGGTGTCAGTGGTGAAGAAAGGGACGCCACTCAGGGCAAACAGGTGATATCCTTCTGGGGCTGCTTGGGAGAGAAAGAGACTGCCATATTTCTTGAGCAACTTTGCCATCCAAAATATTCAGTTATGCAAAATGGATTCAATATGGCTCCATTCAGAAGAGAGACTGTTTGTGAACCACCAGATCTCAGCTGTGTATCCGCACAGCCCTGGTTGTAAACCTGTCAATGTTTCCTCTTTGCCTACAGATTTAAACGCAAAATCCTAAATTTGGATCAGTCTCACGCAGAGTCTGGCCCCATTGCTCTTTCTCGTGTATTCTGGCCACCCACCACCATTCCACATTGGAGAATGGCGATCTTATGTTACAGCGAAGTGTCAAGCCTTGTGCCTTAAGAGTCTGCCCAGCTGTGAGTAGGAGTGACATCTTCTGATGAACGTAGAAAAGCTAATGAGGACACATACTACAGAGACCCTCCTCACCCCAAATGTGACAGGTTTTAGAGTATTCCTGGCATCTGAACCAATTAAAAATATATTCCTCTCTCCAAAATGTATGGGCATGTATCGAATTAGCAACTCTCTTGCTGCCAAGAGAACTTTCCAGGTCTATTTTTAAGTCGTAACACTTTGACAATTAAAGTCCTTTAAAACTCTTTAAGCTCTGGGAAACCTTGAAACGGTGAATGGAGTAATTTTTTTAGAGTTTCAACAACAAAAAAACAATATATTTGAAAAATCTCTGAAAGCGTCACTATGAAGGTGAAAATGGGGAAACATAGTTACTGTCGGATCCATTTTTGAACAGTTGTGTCTGTTCCTGGCTGTGTGTGATGCTTAATTAACTGGTACTGTTGATTGCATACCGTCTAAACAGCCCGTGGCAAAGAGTGTGCAAGCACTTACCAGCGGGTTGTCACGGGACAGGGTTTGTCAAGCCTGAATCAGAAGACTTGGTCCATCTCTCAAAGTCTACATCCAATATTATTTGGGGAAGCTTACATCAACTTCCCATTTCAATGTCAGAAAAAAGGAGATCCATGTAGTTACGTCACTTCCAAGAGTAAATATTATGCAGCTGATGTCAAGAGAAACTGGCAAAGTTAACATCTTTGTACGAAGCTCAGGCAACCCACCTAAAGGCACGAGCCAAGGTCATCCCTCTGCTGATGGCATCATCAGTAAGTTGGCCACGGTGTCCTCCCGACAACTTGTTTTAAAAATGCAATGGAATCTAAAGGTTCAATTCGAAGATTTACTTTCTCTAAAGCTTCCCACAGTCAAGAAAATAAATGCTTGGGCCAATCTGCTTTATGGCAAATCAAGAAGCGATGTCCACTAGAAGTGTCCGCTTTTTTGTGATAATGTTGGTAAGGTTTACCCACACCACTGTGCCACCTTCCAAACCAGGCTGGGCATGTTCCTGGCAAAATGACAAGATTCCCTTTCTAAATAATCCTCAGTTCACTTTGTGTGAATATTTACATATATCTGGGGTTGCGCATTACCTTGGAAGAGAGAATTTACACGTATGTTACATTACATTCCACAGGACCTAGCACTGCGCCTTAGGCCAAATAGGTACGTAATCAGTGTCGCATTCGCTCGCAGATGGGGTTTAAGTCAGCACAATGTAGAATCTCCTGTGGGTGAACACCCTAAGAGAATATCTTATGATGTTAGAGTTTTGATATATAGAAAACATTGCTGATGCAGTGTCCCAGAACAAACAGCCTTTCCTTTCATCTAAGCGTGCAAGAGGAAGTTTGGAGATGATCAGAGGAGGTTCATATTGATGAAAGAAATGAAATCATTTGATTCCACGTGGCAGTTCCAGAAATATAAGTTACTCCTAGGCATATACTCCCTGGAACGTTCTAGTTCTAGCATACCCTAGAACAGGTCGATGGGTTCTGGCTTCAGGGTGAATCCAGAGAGGCCAACAGAGAAGCTATAGCACCAAGCGCATAAGCGGTGACTATCATGCACCTGTAAGGTGTTGTGTAAGCACCGAAAATATGTTTCACTATTTTGATCAACCATTGCTGAAAACGGCTGCTTGTCACCTAGAGAAGAAATAATAATCCCTTCACGAGTCTTCATGACATAGAGGTTACTTTCAGAAAAGGAAGTCTTAGAAATATGGCAACTTGCCTAAGCTGGGTAGAAGAATAATTGTCTCAAAATCAGGATTTCTAATCCCATCACTTTAGATCACCTGATCCTAAGAAACTTACTTAAACGGATCAAAAGAGCAATGTGGACATGAACCTAATTTGATGAAAAATTGTCTTGCTTATTAGTAATTTTAGTGCATCATGGGGTTGTTTTATAACCTTTATTACATTTCTAGGGAAGTCTGTCAATTTTTCAGAGTTCTTTGGGGAAGGTTTCAATGCTTTTGTTCTGTACTTATAATTTATTCCTAATGATTCCCAATCTGCCTTATTTGTAGTTGGAACAAAAAGTCCAACCACAGATGATGTGTAAAATCAACCTAAAAATCTTGGCTTCTCTGCTAGTGTACAGAGAATTTCTCTCTCCTCTCTGTTCACTCACCTGTGACATTCTGGAATGCGAGTCCCCAAGCTGTACTGATCTCAGCTTCCCCCCATTCACCCAGGCTCAGGCAAGAGTCCAGGGGGTCATGGGAGAGACAGACCCTCTGCTCAGACTTGTCCCTCCACACTGATGGATGAGGGAAGCAGCCAATTGCCAGCATGTGTCGCTAACACCAAATATTAAGTGCCACATGTGCTACCAGAAAATTAAATTGTAAAACAATAAAAACATCCATTCCCTTTTCTAATTTCAGCTGTAGTCCAAGGCAATCTTTTTTTTTTTATCCTAAGCAAGATTTTATATGCTTTGCTTGGCCTTCTAACCTTATCCTATTGCAGTATGTGTTACCCACACAACACACACAACACACACAACACACACACACAAACATACCACACACATTTCCGAGGTCCAGTCCTCATATGACAAAAAGGATTTCAAATGAAAAAATGAGAAACAAGCAAGCTGGATGGACGTGCCTCCAAATCTCAGGGGGACTGGCTAATGTTAGTGCCGCTTGGAGATTGCCTCCTCATTTAATGAAACACAGAAGAGAGAGATGCATTTGCTATTCTAAAAAGCCACAAGTCAGTGAATGCAAATGTGCCCTATTCAAGAAAACCAAATTAAAGGAACTGCTGGGAATTCTCTGCATAGTTAAGCAGAACAATTTTTCCCCCTTTAAGGCCATGTTTACCCTTCAGAAATCACATACCCTTAAGCACAGAAATCGAGAAATGCATCATTTGCAGGAAGGATGTGTTACATTAGCCCAGCCCTGTCCTTCAAAGGCAGAAACACAAAATCCATCATTGCCCCCATAGCTTCTGCTGCACGCTGCAGCTGCAGAAAGAGAGAAGAATGGGCTCCAGGGCTCACATCCTACTCAGCTTCAAGGCGACAGGTGTCTGGAGCAGGCAGAGCCTTGGCCTCTGCTGCCCCCCAGCCATGCTCCAGCCTCAAGATAGTTCAAGAGACTACAGACCAGGGCAGCGCCCTTTAAAGCCAGAGAAAAGTAACAGGCAAACGAACGGGTATGTGGAGAGCTCAGTCTCCGTTCCTGAAATTTGCCACTGGGTCAATGGCAGCATTTGATTCAAGATGGATATTCTTTGCCGGAATTGCTGAGAGAATTTTCTTCCAACTGTTCTGTCTTCATCTCCAAACGGCCCATGTGGGTTTTAGGTTATGGAAATGCACTTGGCCTAGACGGAACTCAAAGGGGATGGGCGCGAGGATTCTGAGATCTCATAAAAACAGACGAACAAACTGACAAATCCAGAGCAGAGCGGGCTGGGCTGCGTCCGCCTCTCTCTGGGTCTCTGGCTCTGGGTCTGTCTCCTCTCTCATGAGAGTTTCTGCTCTTGCTCCACATTCTCTTCTCTGGCTAGAGAGTCTTTCTCACAGCTCCTGGAGTACCTGTCTCCACTACAGGCAACCAGCGGGGACTACCCCCGCCTCTGATTCTCGAGTCCAGATTCCTAGCAAATGGAAACTTGTGAACAAAAAGAACACACCCCCTGCCTTTATGGAATTGTAATGTAATAGCGAGAAATGACACTACCGAAAATAGGCACGTAACTCTATAAATTACTAAGTGAGATGAAGCGGGGTGCAAAATATAGACGGCTATGGCAGAGAAGAATATTTGGGGGAGTGCTGTAGACCGAATGTTTACATCCCCCCAGACACTGAATCCGCCAGCACCTTGAACTTGGACTCCCAGTCTCCGGAACTGTGAGAAATAAACCTTTGTTGTTCATAAGCCACCCAGTCTGTGATATTCTGCTCTAGCTGCCTGAATGGACTAAAATGGTGGAAGGCATAGCCACTGGGGATGCTGGCAAGTTCTGTCCTAAAGGAGGGACATTGAAACTGAACCCGGAACAAAAAGTAGGAATTAGCTGTTCAAAGGGAAGAGAAAGGACATTTCAGGCCAGGGAACCCCATGCACAAAGGCCCGGAGCAGGGAAGAGCTGACCTTGTTGGAGGGTCTTAAATGTCACCGTGGCCAGCGGTGGTGAATGAGGGTGAACCGGGATGAGCCTCACCGTGTCAGTCTCACTCCAGGTGATGGGATTTTATGGCAAGGGCAGTGGGACACAATGAGTTTTTAAGCAGATGCATCATTTTTGTGTGCGTGTACTTGTTTTAAAAGATCATTCTGGCAAGAGCGTGAATTGATAACCAGGAAGCAACAGTGGAAGCAGGGAGGCCTGTGAGGAGCCCATCTGAGGGGTCCAGAGAGAAGCGAGGCTTCTTAGTCCAAGGTGACGGCCGTAGAGATGGAGAGAAGAGAGGGATGTGAGATGAATTTGGAAGATAGAAATGACAGATGTTGGGGATAGATTTTATGTGTATGCGGGGGTGGTGAGGTAAAGGGGAAGAGCAAAAATGCTCCCCAGCAAATGTGTGGGTACAGGTGCCAGGACAAAGACCAGAAGTCCTGGAGCAGGAGCAGATGGGCCGGAAGAAGTCGCTGTTCTAGACGCGTGAAGCTACAGCCACCTCTGAGACATCACCGGAGACTTGAAATATAGGTCCTGTATCTATGAATCTAGCACTCATAAGAGAGATCTGACCGAGGTGATACATTTAAGAGCCATCGGGATAAAGAGAGTTTTTTAAATCATGGGAATGGGTGAGGTCACTCAAGGAGAAAGCACAGAGGGACATGAGGCCAAGGCCCCGCCCTGAGCTGGAGCACGTCCAATGTCAGGAGCGTAGGGAGAGGGAAGAGTTGACTAGAAGTCTGTGGGGGAGGGAGTGACCGGGGAGGAACGAGGACAGCCTGGTGATCAGGCTGTCACAGAGCAAGGAAATGGAGGGACTCGACAGCTGGAACAGAAGCTGCCGAGTGGTTTAGTCACCTAAACCAACACCAACCCCAGGCCCATCTGTGAGGGCGCAGCTCGTGGGTGCAAAAGGCGTCTCCGGTACAGAGCGAATCGTGACTCTATCCCCACTTTCCTTCCCACCCTTTTCTGTTTTACATCTCCTGCTGCTCACTTTTGTACTCTCAACTCCAACTCTGAACTGTAAACATCCAGTCATTCTTCCACCCGCCTCCCTATCCACCCGTCCATCCATCTGCCCCTCTGTCCGTCCTTCCGTCCAAGTCCCAGACTTCCCACTAAGGAACAGGGCACATGAGAAGGAGCCCTCAGTCCCCTTTCTTTTCATTTTTTTTTTTCTTCCTTCTCTGCTGGTTTTTGTTTTCTGGCTCTGAAAAAATCGTGCAAGATTTGCTTCATGTACATATAATGATATTCGTTCTGGTATTTGGTCTTGGTAAGGAACATCAGATCCACATTTAATTATGTTAAATTAGCATGAGTGATAATAGGATGATTGAAACAATCTTCCTTTCAATGAACAGGAGGAATATTTCTGGCTTCCAAATTACCCACACTGTTTTCACACAGTCTAGATTGCCTCTAACCCACTGAAAACCTACTTTCCCTCAGTTTGCTCAGTTTCCCTCAACATGTGCATTTTCTTTTGGCCTGTCAGCATGAAAAGCCCTGATGTAGCGATGCCTTAAAGGTCAACGTAGTAGCTTTACGAAGACTGATGAGATCACTTTTTGTTGCTACCCTTGATGGTGAGCCTCATTCTCTCCTGCCTAAGCCGGCATCCCTGCCCAGGGCTGATGCCACCAACACGACAAGTTCTTCCCTTCTCAGTAGGGTGGTGCTTTCTGCTACCACCTAGATTTCCCATTTTCTGGATCATTTATCTATGCAGCTTTGGAATGACAGTCGATGTCACTTGAGCCTCCCCACACAGACTCACATATTCCTTAATGACCCTCTGTGACACAAACTAAGACAATACCAGACCTTCTACCATGTCAGAATTTACTTTTCGCCAGTTTCTTCTCTCTATCCCTAGACTATGTCGAAGCAACTTGCAAACAGTTCTTTCAGCCTGTGCCAGCTACAGCTCCTGCCTCTCCGCTTAGCCCATTCCAATTATGCTAAATCCAGCCCAGTTTTCACAAGCTCCGGCCATCCTCCATCTTTCTTTGGGTCAGCGTCTCACCCAGCACTCAGCTTTTTGACACTCTTCCCTAGACTCTGAGCCAACTCCATCAGCGGGATTGCCTTGCACTCACTCTGGAAGTAGGTAGAGGCGTAAGTCTTTAGAAAGTAGACTCCATGAGCGTGTGTTTGCTGTGGCAGGTGATGAATTAGGGGGATCAAACTTCCAGCGAGTGAAAGTTGTTAACACTGCAACAGCTCTACCAGAAAGAGGTTTCCACATGTCTTTCTCTGGGGAGTGGGGTGGGTGGGGGGTGGCAGGTTTCAAAACAAAATGAACCTGCCTCAGATGATTTAGGGGCACAGATTAGATAATTTTTCAAAATACCTTCCAGTCCCAAGTTCCAACTATTCGCCTCTCCAGGACTCTGCCCTCTGATTTCCCAAGCACCAGCGAAGTTCTGCCATGACAGACCACACCCATCCCCCACCCCCAGCCTCCCAGCTCTCACGCCCTCCTCCTCCCCCTCCCACCTCCATCTCGCTTTCCCCAAACCAAGAAACCTCCTCTGGGAGCGTCCTGGGTTGCTTTTAAGCCATGCCAGGCATTTATCAGCACTTCTAACAATTGTGGAGGCTGTTGGCTTGAGGGAAGTGGTTTTTTCCACCCGTGTTAGTCAAAACTTGATTTAAAGGAGGAAATCTACAGGAGAACCTGAAAGGATGGAGGAGAAAGTGGAAGGTGAGTTTTTTCCCTGCTTCGCAAGACCGAGTGGGCACTTGGCCTTCCCAAGCGGCGAGGGAATAAACTGTTCCGTGTGTTCGCGCCGGTGGGGGAAGACGTCGCTCATGACAGCGAGGTGTGAGTCGCACGTGTTTCAGCTTTCTGCAGAAGCTCTGAGAACGCAGTGGAACATCCTGCACCTCTCTCTCTCTCTCTCTCTCTCTGGACATGAAGAAGGATGTATCTATTTCTCATTCAGGCAGAGGGACGTGCGTTTGATCGTGTCACTGGTCATCCAGACTCCACACTTTGAAGCCAGGCCGATTTCCCCCAGGTTACACCACATCTCCAAAGAGGAACAAAGCATTAAAGGATCTGGATTCTAAACGAAGTTGAAGTGCAGTGAGAAGCTGCCCGAAGTCCCTAAGGGGTCCCAAAGCCTCTCTCTCATGGCTCTGGATTGGATGTGACCACTGCGAAAGCAGGTGTCTGGGGCACATCCAGCAGCAGCTCTCATGCATTAAGCAGAACCTTCTCCATTAGCCTTGGCTGTGCATTTAGTCAGATGCATTTTATGGGGGCCTGGGGATGAAAGGGATCTGAAGTTAATTCCGTGTATGCCATGTGCCAGGAGCTTTACGTATGTAATTTTACTGAATTTTCAGAGCGTATAATTGCTCAGTTCTGTTATTCCCTTTTACAGATGAGGAAACTGAAGCTGTAGGTTTTTAAACAACTTCACAAGGTCACAACACCTAGTAAGAAGCGGAGTCAGGGTTTGAAGCCAGATCCATCTGATTTCAGGATATCTACTTTTCCCATAGCTCCATATAATTTCCCCCTCTTCAATGTTTTACAATAATATTAAAGCCCATTAACTTGTATAGATCAACTTTACGTATTCCTAAATTAAGGCTCGATAGAGAAAACCTCAAGAAAAGCATTTTCACAGAAGAAAAAAATCACACATTCTGAGCTCAGTTAAAATCATCAACCACCTACGACTCAAAACACCACCCACACCCTGACACTTCCATCTCCGGATTTATTTATTTCCTAGGAGTGTTCAGAATGGACAAGTGATCGTGACCTCTCAAATGGAGGAGGAAATTCTTTTGGGGGGAACATATGGTGCAGGCCTCACCCCAGCACAGGACAAGAGCTGTTTAAGACCATTCACTGAGGCAGCCACAATGCGTATATGATACCGAATGGTCCGGTGTGCAACCCTGTCATTCACCATCTCAAGAAACAACATAAATCTAACTGTAATTTTTCCCCCACAAAATGTAAAATCAAACAGCAAACGAACCTAATTTCTTCCCTCCTAAAGCACATTGCCCAAATGGACTCCCTCTGTTCTCCGAGTTAATGAACTCACCTCACTGCCAAGTGAAGGACTGGAAAGAAAAAAAATCTTTGATTAAAAAGAAAGAAGAAGGGTCACTTAATCATTACCTGCGTCGCCTGGATGGTCTGCAGAGTGTCTGAGGTGGCTGGCTCTATTAACACTGTCTTTCAAAAAAGGTACTTCTTAACTGGCACCTGGCTTTGTTGTCCTTATATTTTTAATTTGACCTTCCCAGATTGCATCTTGGGTCTCTAAGAAGATGGGGGACAGGGTGGACTCTCCAAGAGTTGGAATCATTGTACATGGAGGAAAGTCAATGAGCTCCAGAATCATCGTATATCATTTCTTCAGCTCCTTGTTGGTGAAAGCAAGAGGTCTGACCTTACTTGCTGAGTCGTTGGACAGAGGAAAGCCTTCGGCAAAAATGAAGCAAAGTATCAACTCTCTGAATACACAAGGCAGAGTTCAGGAGATGGCAGAGGAAAAGCCAGGCTTTAATGTTCTGTCACGCAGCTCACAATGAGCCCCTGGAGGTTTCGTGTCTACAACTGGTCCACTCTAGATTGCCCTCGGTCAAACGATTGCCGTTGAACTCCCTGCCAGTGTAAGAAGCCACTTCGGAGGCTCCTAATGCGGCGAACAGCACATGATGGCCTCACTTCCCCAGATGACAACAGTTGTCACTTACAGTTCTGCATCTCAAATTTCCTGTGAAACTCTCTCGTGAGGGCTCCGCCAAGGACTCTCTGCCACCCCCGGGTCCCCGTATTGCTATCTGGCATATTGTTGACTCTATTAAAAAATAAAAATGATGCCGACAGCTGCCAATAAAGGAACATGAGTGGAGAAACCTTGGAATCCTCTTGGTACATCAGCAAATTGCAAGTTAAGGACAATCATTAAAAACTTAGATTGGAAAACACATTATCAGCCATGCACAACAGCCATTAAGAATCTTAACCAGATGGAAGGCAGAAAAAACTCAGCAGCAAAGCATCCCGTCCACTCTCCCCGCTACTTGGAACAGTGAAGCGCGCAACCAGTTGAAGGATATATTGTGCAAACAACCTGTGCCAGAGACCTTGAGTTCCTGTAACTAGCGGCAGAGGGGAGTTGGCCCAGTTGTATAAATTTCCCTATAATGAGATCATTATTTTATACACTTACCCAATTCTGCGTGAAGAGTTTCTTCATAATCCCTTTATGACTTTCTACGAGTTTATGTAGGAGGTGAGGAGCTTATAGACATTAAACTTGGATTCTGATAGGAGATGCTCAAAGGCCCCAGGAAAGGTCTGGAAACTCAGGAGCTCGGGATTTAAATCTGGCTCCTGCAGCGTGAAGTTTTTCCCAAGTTATAATTTTGTGCCTCAGTTTTCCTATCTGTACACTGGAGAGCAGACCACTAGGACTATTGAAAGTGTAGAAGTTTTAAGAGATCAAAATTATGCAGTTGATAAGGTCCGTTTATTCTGAGTTATTAAATAAACTCACTTTGGTAATATTTGCTGAGTGGATACCGTGGGTGGCCAGGAATTGACCTAGGTACTGCTGGTGATGCAGCAGTGAACAGAACGGCTAAGTCCCTGTCCTTAAGGAGCAGTCTACATTCTACATTCTAGTCAGAGGAGAGAGAAAATAAACCCTAATAAAATGTAATGTAACATATAACAATTTCAGGTACTGATAGGTGCGCTTCAAACATAAAGAAGAGTAGGGGCTGGAGGAGATGAAGTGGGGAGGGTGCTGCCCTTTTAGCCAAAGTGGCCAGGTACGGCCTCTCTAACAAACTGGCATCTCAGCAGAAACCTGAATGGAATGAGGAAGTGAGCAATGTGGATATCTGAGCAAGGTGCATTATAAACAGAGGGAACAGAAAAATGCAAAGGTTCACCCATCGCTCGGTATCACCATCAGAAGACACAAAGCTTTGCCTCCTCAAGTGGAGGCCGAGAAAGCTGAGGCCCAGAGAAGGGTGTAGACCTCCCCAAACCCCATCTGGACAGGCGCGGGATTAAGACACGAGGTCTGGCCACAGTCCTGCCGACTCCATCAGGCAGCCGACGACCTAAGGCAGTGTTCACACGTCAGTGGGAGCTGCCTTCCACGGTTTTCTGAGACCTGTGTTTTTCTGGCTGTGACGATCCAGATACATTTTTTTTCTGTAAAACGGGGGTTGAACTGTGTGCGCCTCTGAAAATGTCAGTGGCAAGCTTCGTCAGCGGTCCCACTCACACAAAGCAACACTTTTCCCCACACGCACTGTGCCTGTGAGTAGGCGGCAGGCAAAACAAAGCCAAGGCCTTGCACTTTATACGCAAAGTGCCTATTACCCTCTCACTAAATATTATTTTTTGCAAAGGCTTTAGCTAAATTACAAGCCACTTTACAGTCTGAATACACTCCACCGTAGTGTGTAAATTATACTGAGCCATAAAATGTTTCGAGGTTTCTTGGGATAGGAATAGGTATAAAATTACAGTCCATTATTATTATATATTTCTTTTCATTACCCTTTGCTATATTTCTTAGGTCTAACCGAAATAATTCTTACTGGGCTGACTGTTTACAACCTTCAGATATAAGTAGATGGCCCCCGAATTCCCCCAGATCATCATTTACAGGGCTCTACCTATTCAGCTCTTTTAATCTTTCTTCATAAATCCCGTTCTCCTCCTCCATCACTCTGGCTGCCAATCCCGCAACACTCACCCCCTTCGTCTGTACCTGGCTGGTAATGAGATGCTCAGAGCTGAGTATAGCCCTCCAGGTGGGGCCTCAGCACAGTGTCGTCTGTTACTCTGAGGGTCGCTTAGCAGGTCCATTTCCGTTTCCTCCTGGTCTTCACATTTCACTCCAGACAGGAGAGCACAAAGGGGAACCATGGAAACGTCACCCAGACCCAGAAAACGGGTCCTGGGAGGAGAGGTGACAAAGCTGAGCTGTGTTCTATTTAAAGGCCAGAGGCAGTCACGGGAAAATGCGGCAGAGAGCCATTTTCTCCTCCATCTTCAGTGCCAACAAAAGGACGGGTTTTGCGCCTCATCAGAGACGTGTTGTCTTAAGTGGTATTAGAACCTGCATGGGGCTGAGCTTTCTGGGCTCTCTCTCCTTCTGGAAGTCACTAGAAGCTCCCGTACAGTGATGTGAGACACAAGGAGGGGCATCCCATTCCGCGAACACGCTGAGGGCACAACCCAGCACCCGGCTCCTTCTCGCTCAGGTGTCCTCACTGCTGCAGGTGCCCCTTCCTCTCCCAAGTCAGAGAGAGGCCACTTAGAGGCCTAGCTACGCACTCACCACGATCTGGGATTAAACTCGTTTTTCCATCAGCAGGCTTGTGGAAAGGGGAGACCACATCACCGGATAGCGTGTGTGAGTTCTTATGAATCGGTCACACTTCGCTGGCAATTTGGTTAGCTTTTCCACATCTTGTGGGCTCATCCCTGCCCCGTGTATAAAATGTGTCATAGAGGATGTATCTGACAGACGCTTCGGAGACGGCCCCAAACCGTGGATTAGAATGTTTTTAGGCAGACAGCACTGGGCTCGTTGCCCCATTGTCCCATCAGCCGTGTGATTTGGGGTAGGTTACTCAACCATCCCGAGCCGGCTTCTCATATCTAAGGCAGAAGTATCTCATTGGGGTTTTGTAAAACGTGAGAGGGCACAAGTAAAGCCCCGGATACGTAACAGGCGTTCATACGATGCTCGTTTTTCTCCCCTGGAGGGAAAACCTATAACAGTGGCTGGCTCTGGTAGACCACACGATCTCTCAAGCTGACAACATTTCTGTAATCATCTCTATTTAGGGAAAGTTAGTGTTTGAAGGGGGAAAAAAAATTCAAATGTAGTTAGTCGAATCCATTAGCAAGACGGGCGTAGAAGTTCACAACCTACCTTTGATCTGCCATTTGGAGAAAGGCGGTCCCAAATACTTGAGGGATCATCTCTTCCCCTTGATGTGATGCCGGAATTTAACTCCCATTAACGTTACAGGCATAATGAGTCGGCATCAGGGGACACATACCCTCTAGTGCTTAATGAACACAAAATAAAACATTTCCTTTTATCTTCGACATCTACCAGAGTAATTTGAATAATGATATTCATATTCATGACTCATAAGACCCTTCCATCAGCTCAGTATTGTCACTAAGTCTCCTATGGAATGCCAATAAGTTCACCAAGATCCTTTAAATGGTATTATGGTATGGAAGCTGCTGCTGCAGGTGACTCGTGGGGTCCGGGTCAATAGAAGGTCTACAGTAGCTGCGTCTTTCTACTCAAACCAGTGGAATTTGGTGCCCTTGAAAGGATAACATTCAAATACAGTGCAAATCACCTTTAATTGAACAGGGATCATCTGCCCCCATGATAGGACGAAAACAGGGCAGAGAAAATAATAAAGGGCATGAGGTTCTTCAATTGCACAGCTGGGACTAGAAGGGATGGTCTTGGGAGCTTAAAAAGGGCCAGGGGCCAAGGAAGGAGGGTTCAGGCTGTACTGTAATCCCAAACCGAACATGAGAAAATTTCTAGTGAAGCCATTTCTCTCCCTCATACCTGTGAGCTTCTGGAGACGAAAGACTATGTCTTACATATCTTCACGTGGTACAGGGCTTGGCGCACAGTGGGCTAATGGATTTGAACCATTCACAGTGCACCAGGCCATGTGTTAAGCATCTTATACTGTGCCATCTTCTTCATTTCTCATGACTAGTCTATGAGGGAGGGATAGAGGGAGGGAGGGAGGATCATTAGTCCCTTTGTACAGATTAAGAATATGAGGTTGGTTTAAAGAATTCTAAAAACTTGCCCAAGGTCACCTAGTGGTTGTCAGAGCTGAGACTTGAATCAGGTCTGTCTGATGCCAGAGTGGGTGGTCCCAGCTAGCTGCACACTCCACTCTAGGTGCTCAGTGAAATGTTTGCTGACCAGCACCAGAGTCGGCAGTGAGGTCAGCATGTGCAAATGTCGTGTGGCTTTTCTACGTGAGCCTGTGGGTAATTCCAATGTGAGATAAGTCTAGAGGAGGTACGTATCATTCTATAGCTGGGATCAGCAAACTTTTTCTGAAAAGGGACAGATAGTCAGTATGTGGGGCTTTGTCACATCTACTAAACTCTGCCATTGTAGGATGACTGAGATTCAATAAAACTTTATTTACAAAAACGAGCAGTCCACGGATCTGCATTGTCTCCCCCCTTGGGAGTTTGCAAACTCTTTGCTCCAACAAAATCAATGGCTACATTAAGTTATGAAACAGGTAGATCCCAGAGGAGAAGGAGCAGAAGTTGACGTTATCTCTGTCAGGATCCCAGAAGGAAGCAGACGATGTACTCAAAGGGTTGACGAAAAGAGTTTTTATGACAGGACTTTCCACAGAAGTGGGTACAGGGATAAGAGACCTAACAAAGGACAGTAAAACACCCAGGGACTACCCCGCCCCGGTTACCCAGCAACAGGTGGCATCCAGCATGTGCTGCAACTTCCCTTTCTCAGCTGTCACCACCGCAAGCTTAGTGCTTCACACACGACAACTTCCTCTTTTCAAATCCACCACCTTCCTCTGTAACACCCCCACACTGCTTTATGAAATCGTGGGTGTTGGGGGCCTGGAGAAGGAAACCAAATGCTGACTCTATAACGACGACAAAAAGAACATTGGTATCGTTAGAGGGCTTGTTCAGAAAGAAATGCCAAAACTTTTATTTGTAACAAAAACCACAATCGGTGCCTCGTGGGAAGCAAGAGTTGACGTTAATTTTGACTTGTTTTGATTTTGCATGAAAGAACCGCCTTCCCTCACCCCTTCCCCTCCCCCGAGAACACGCTGAAGTGAACGGGGTAGGTTTGTTAAAGATAAAACCTGCCAGGTCCACATTCAGACTATGATTATTCTCCGGCAGGAGATCAAGGATGACTTCTCCACTTTTTAAGGGTGAGGTGAGACTTCCAGCAATCAGAGCAGCATGAGGAAAGCACCACACTTGAAACAAACCTATTGGACACATCATCAAAATCTCTGGAAAACATTCTACATAGGAACAAGCTTTCCTTCTCTGTCCCGCAGCTGCTCTGACCGCTTTCCTCCTCACTGCTCACAGAGCTATTTGTTCCGTACGAGCCATCTGTCCTGGTTGAAAAACAGCAACAACGACAGTGATCTGAAGCATCCTGGAGGCTGTCCTGTGCTCTGACCCTGGTGGCTGTGCTGTGGACATCAGGCTGGAGCTTGAAAAGCCCCTGCTCCACGTTTCTTCTCTGTCCTGTTAGATCTTGGTGGACGATCATCCGTGCAAAATGGAAGAGCAACAACTTGCCGCTGAGAGCTTTGGTGATATAGACAGTAGTTGTGCAAGAAAAAATCAGGCCTGGGAGAATGAACTGTCAGATCAGAATCCATGGTGGGAAGGAGCACGTCTGCGTCCCAGCTCAGCCACTAACTGCTCAGGAGCACATTATTTAATCTCTCCGAAGTCAGTTTCCTTATCTGTGTCTATAAAACGAGAAGAAAATAGTATGCCTCTCTCCTAGGGGTATAGCAGAGTAATACATGAGGCACTGTAACCTAAAACTGGCAAAATGCCTGGCACAGAACTGCCGCTCGGTACTTGTCAATTATCTTAAAGAACACTGATGTATAATAAAATAATTCATTCATTTGACAGATATATATTGAGCGCTACTGCGTGCCAGGCACTGTTCTGGTTGCTGGAGGTACACACAAGTGCCTGGTGTCTACTATGGAGTGGAAGACACAGAAAATAAAAAATCTATAAAAACGATCATTAATATCATCAGCCAATGGTAAAATAAAGAAAACAAAGTGGGGTAAGTCCAGACGGAATGTCAGGGATTGCCACTCAGGTACAGTGGTCAGGAAAGCTCTCTCGGAGGAAGTAACATTTAAGCTCAGAACTAAATGAAATGAGGGAACGAGCCATGGGTACATGTGGAGGGAGAGTGTTCCAGGCATAGGGCAGAAAGTGCAAAGGCCCTGGGGCAGGAATGTGCTCAGCAGAACCAGCAAGTAGTCCGATGTGGCTGGAGAACGGTTTGCACAAGGAAGAGTGGTAGACGAATGCAAGGGAGGTACCAGAGTCCAGTTCATGAGCTAGGGTGTTTTGCAAAGTCTCGGTGGTTTAGTGTGTTTATCTTGCTTCCCTGATGACTCTAACCATCTCTTGGGTCTGTGGAGCAGAGCAGTTATGACTACAATCTCAAGCATCAGACGGATCTGGGTGTTAGCCAAGCTCACAACTTGAGATTAAGGTCTCTTAATCTCTCTAAGCCTCGATTTCTTTCTCTATAAAATGGAGATGACAATAATGCCTATCTCATTGGATTTTTTATGGAAATTAAATGAGGTAATTTAAGTAAAGTGTCTGGCATTGAGAAAGTGCTCCATATATTAGCTATTATCATTGAGGGCAGCAGGACAATGTTCTCTACACTTTTCCTTCATCAGTCTACAAATACAGAGTAAACCTTATCACATGCAAACCTTGCGATGTGTACTCTCATACTTGCTAGCATTGTGTTGACCACGTAACGCTTAATGAATTTTCGTAGACTTACAAAACAGCAATAGCTTTGTAACCGAACAACCAGCTGACTGACAACTCTTCAGAAGCCAAGAACCAGAAGGAAAACAAAATATATCTTAGAATTCTCGAAACACCTGTCAGAAGGTTATTGTATTAAAGCTATAAATTTAAATCATGGAGAACTCTCCATTCCTTACTGGTTTTTAAATCCAATCACTCAGTCAGTCAGGTTTTTTAGGTTACAGAGAGTTGGAAGGGACAGTAGACAAAAGCCAACATGCTTAATGTAAAGAGAGCAATAATGCAAAAGAAGACAGAAGTAAAACTATAAAAAGAGAGGAGAATTCAAAAAAGGAATACAGGAATCTATTCACTCACTCCGTTCATTTATTCAATAATTCATTTGCTCAACAAATATTCATGGGTGACTATTGTAGGCTAGCCACTATTGTTGGGAGCTGGGCACACAAAAGTGACACGGACATCATCCTTGCCCTCACAGAGCTCTGGATACGGTGGGGGTAGACAGGTAAGGAAACTATCTCAGCGTTGATAGATCAAGGTGAGCACATGACACTAGAGGGCGCTAGAGGAGCACTGATCAGTCTTTACCGGCAGATACCATTTTCTCAAAGAAATGGGGGCCATTTAGTACCAGGGCTCCCAGGCCATGCATGGTTCATCCAGTGACCCAGTAACACCTACCATGCAATAACAGATGCCCCAAACCACCATGCTGAGTGCACAGGATAAGAACAGTCTACATTCCCTGTATTATATTTGACAAACCAGGGAATTATATGAAGGTTTTCATTCAAAATTATTTCGGTACAATTTTCAGTTCTAAAATTGCTGTGTTAACTAAACATTTTTGCTTGGTTGGAATCTAGCCCTCATGGCTTTACCATTTATTTTCTAGTGATATTAGATCTAACAGAAATTATTATTAGGCCATAGTTCTTAGACAATGCATGAGGTATACTATGTAATATTTTGTCTTGTACATAAGTTTTGCATAAAGTATCTACTTAGGTCTTTTTTTTTTCTTTTTTTTTTTAACCATCTGGTTATAGGGAGGAGGCTCGGGAAGAAGTATGCTTAGTCCTGGTTACAGTTTTGAATCTAAAACACAATTAAGTCAGTTAATCTGACTTTCATAGCTCAGTTATGGCCAGTTGTCCACCTGTCTGGTTTACTCAAAAGTACGTGCCATTGATATTCAGTGCAGTGCTGTTTGTTAGAGAAAAATATTGGAAACAATCTAAAGATCGAACAACAGGAGACCAATTAAATAAAAGATGGTGCATCTATAAATAGAATACTCTGCAGTTATTAAAAAGAACAAGACAATGCTAATATGGAACATTCTCTAAAATATATTGTTAAGGAAAAAAATTAGTATCGGAGTGGGGGGAAAAATCCTGCAAAACAAAGACGCACAAAATATTGGTGGCAATGGTAGCCTCAAAGTAGGGGTGCTGGGTGACTGGGGTCCAGGAGAGGGAAGGTATGCCTACTGCCTTTTGAATTTTGTACATTCGCATATATTACAAATTCAAAAATAAGTCTATGAAAAAAATCTTTAAGTGAAGAAAAAGTAAAGAGTGTCACCAATCCCGAAGGGAGCGTGTTGAGGTAAGACAGTAGACCACACTGAGCAGGTGTCAAATGAGGGCTGTTCTAGGGCTGCCTCTTTTACTGGCTCTGTCACTTGGGGTATGATTAGGGGTCATAAGCCAGAAAGAATCTAGCTCAAAGATTGGTGTGCCCCATGCTTTAACATTGTGAATTCAAAGGACTTGAATATGCATTTCCCCAAAAGAAGGTTTGCGAATGGCCAACAAGCACATTGTAAGATGCTCATCATCACTGATTATTAGAGAAATGCAAATCAAAACCACAGTGAGATACTACCTCACCCCCATTAGGATGTCGATTATTAAAAATAAAAAAACAAGTGTTGGTGAGGATATGGAAAAAATGGAACGCTTGTGCACTGTTGGTAGAAATATAAGTTAGTATGGCTGCTGTGGAAAATAGTAGGACAATTCCTCAGAAAATTAAACATAGAATTATCATATGACCCAGCAATTCTGCTTCTGCGTAATACTCAAAAGAATTAAAAGCAAGGTCTCAAAGAGATATTTGTACACCCATACTCATAGCAGTGTTATTTACAGTAGCCAAAAGGTCCATTGATAGATGAATTGACAAACAAAATGTGGAATATATAGAATATTATGCACCTTAAAAACGAAGGGCATTCTGACATACTACAACATGGATGAAACTCAAGGACATTATACTAAGGGGAAAAGCCATTCACGAAAAGACCAAATACTGTATGAGTCTACTTATATGAGATTTCTAGAGTAGTCAAATTCATAGAAGCAGAAACTAGAAGGGTGGTTGACAGGGGCTGGGGAGAGGAAGGAAGGGTGAATGATTATTTAATGGGTACTGACTACCAGTTTTGCACAACAAAAAGAGTTCTGGGGACAGATGGTGGTGATGGTTGTACAACAATGTAAATAAACTGTATACTTAAAAATTAGTTGATGGTAAATTTTATGTTATATATGTCACCACCATTAAAAATAACATTTTAAAAATGTGAATTTGAATGTATCCAAACAGAGCTTACACTTTCCAACTCCCCAACAAAACTCAGATGTTTTGCAGCCAGTTTCACACTTTACCTTAAAAATCAGTTTCACACATTTGCCTTACATGCCTGGCCCCGTATGCATTCAAATTTGTGACACTTAGGACATACATTTAACCTTTTCGACCCTCAGATTTTCTCCTAGGAATAATAATCTCTAGCTACCTCCCATAATTGACGGAGAGGTAGGTGAGCTATGCATAGAAGCCTTTATAAACGGAAACAGTCACTCCCTGGGAGAGATCGAAGCGTGTTTCAGTGTATGGGTTAGTATCATCTTCACATACACTTAAAACCTGAGACAGGGAAAGGGTGACAGAATCAGTGTAAGACAATTAAAATTAAATGATCCTATGGGTTTTTTTTTTTTCCTTAAAATATCATCAGTTATGGGGGGCCGGGGGAGTTGAAGTTTAGTAAATAACTTTGAGACGTGTCACATTCGATATAGAAAACTTGGCTCTCTGACATTGTTCCTTTTCTAAAGGTGGTCTCAACAGTGTCTTTCCCTCAGAGTTAGATTTGCCACCCTGATTCGATCATGTAATTTAACAAACATCCGTTCAGCAGCAATGAAGGGAGAACTGTGAGGAGAACATAGATCAAACAGAGGAGGTTTCTGTCGTTCAGGAAGTCACCCACAGCCTGAGCACAGGGATTGTTTCTTTAGGTGATTATTTACTTAGTACCTTCTCCCACGGCAGGTACTATTTTCATCCCCTCTCCTACTTTGTTTATAAAAGTCCCTAAAAAAGAAGCTGGTTTTTCTAAAGGTCCTTCTTCCTCCTTCCCCACGCCCCCAACCCCAATCTGTCCCTCTGTTCCTGAATTCCTTCCTTCCTTCTTGCCTTCTAACCATTACTCACTGAGCATTTACTATGAGCCAGATGACATTTAGATATGGAGGGTACTATGGCTAATAAGATAAAAGTCCTTGACCTTGTGTCACTAACATTCTGGTAGAGCACTTTTCCTTCCTAGCCAAAACTCTATGTGCTTTAACTATAGTACTCTGAAAAAGTTGTCTTTAAATAATATCTTTGAAGAAGCTAGATTCTATAAATCTATCAATACACTGGAGCATTGCTTGAATCTGACCTATGAAGCGAGTAGCGAAAATATTTTTATATTATGTATAATACCTTAAGTATATTATAGTGTGCCTTGCCTGTGCACATCGCCAAGCATCGCGAGCTGTATGTGATACAGAGAGGAGAAAATCATCCTCATGTGATAGATATGGAAAACAAGTTTAAAAAAAAATCAAGTGACGAATCTCTGTAGGATTGTCGACTCAAGGACACTTGTCAAGCAGTATCCCACAGGAATCGTCTTACTTAACTTTTTTTGTCAACAGCTTGGTTAAGTGGATTTTATAAATGATTCAAAATATGTCTGAGTGGCTGGAATTAGAAACAAAAATGGCTTTTAAAACAACCTTGACAGCTTTTCCTGCT